>NC_059160.1:133934699-134247491 GCF_019923935.1 Bubalus bubalis | reverse complement strand
AAGAAGTAAAATTATCCCTGTTTATATATGCAAAATTCTATTTGTAGAAAACCCTAAAGTCTCAACAACAAAAAATGGTTCAAACTAATAAACAAATTTAGTAAAGTTGTAGGAATCAAAAATCAGATGCATTTCTTTACACCAATAATGAACTATCTGAAAAGAAAATCAACAAAGTAATATTCATAATATCATCAAGAAGAATACAATACTTAGAATAATCTTAACCAAGGGAGTAAAATAACTGTACACTGAAGACTATAAAACATTGATTAAAGAACTGAAGAAGACACAAATTAATGAAAAGATATATCATGTTCAAGAATTAAAAGAACTAATACTGCTAAAATGTACATACTACCCAAAACAATATACAGATTCAACATAATCTTTATCAAATTTCAATGGCAGTTTTCACAAAAATAGAAAAAACAATCTTAAAATTCATATGGGACAACAAAAGACCCCCAAAAGGCAAAACAATCCTGAGGGGAAAAAATCAGAAACACTTCCTGATTTCAAATTATATCACAAAGCTATAGTAATCAAAGCAGTATGGTACTGGCATCAAAAGAGACACATCGACTAACAGAACAGAACAGGACAGCCCAGAAATAAACCCAAGTATATACAGTCAACTAATTTTCCACAAGAGCATGAAGAATACATAATGAGGAAAGGGTAGTCTCTTCAACAAATGGTGCTGAGAAAATGGGAGTATCCACATGCAAAAGAATGAAATTGGACCCTTAACTTAAACCATACACAAATACAAACTCAAAATGGATTAAACACTTACACATAAGACCTTGAAGCCATTAAACTCTTAGAATAAAACACAGGGGAAAAAAGCTCCTTGACACTGGCTTTACCAATTATTTTTGAATATGATACCAAAAGCTCAGCTAATAAAAGCAAAAATAAGTGGAACTATATTCATTGAAAAAGCTTCTACACAGCAAAGAAAGCACTCAACAAAAACAAAAGGCAACCTATATATAGGGAGAAAATATTTGCAAACCATGCATATGATAATGGGTTAATATCCAAAACACATAAGGAACTCATACTTAACAGCAAAATTAACAAACAAAATCTTCCCCCAAAACATAGAATCCAAGTAATTTCATTAAAAATTGGCAAAGGGCCTGAATAGACATTTTTCCAAAGAAGATATACACCTATCCAATTGGCAGACGAAAAGGTGCTCAATTATTACTAGTCATCAGGGAAATACAAATCAAAACCATAATAAGATAGTATCTCATACCTGTTGGATAGTTACTATTAAAAAGAAAAAAAAAGTGCTGGTGAGGAAATAAAGGAAATCTTCTACACTGTTGGTGGGAATGTAAATTGGTACAGCGATTATGAAAAACAGTTATGAAGTTTCCTTAAAAGTGTAACCTATTCTTTAGATGTGATCTCAAGCCACATCTCTGAAAGTCCATCCTGATAACTCTGGGATCTACAGAAACCTTCTCTCAGAACTCTTATAGAAATTTCAGAGAGTACTATGTATACCACAGATTCTTCTAGGCTACCCTATTTCTATATTATATGGGCTTTGAAATCAGGCAAGACTTTAACATCTTTGTCACTTCAGTTCAGTTCAGTCGCTCAACTATTTGTGACCCCATGAACCGCAGCACACCAGGCCTCCCTGTCCATCACCAACTACCAGAGTCACCCAAACCCACGTACATTGAGTTGGTGATGCCATCAAACCATCTCATCCTCTGTCGTCCCCTTCTCCTCCTGCCCCCAATCCCTCCCAGCATCAGGGTCTTTTCAAATGAGTCAGCTCTTCGCATCAGGTGGCCAAAGTATTAGAGTTTCACTTCAACATCAGTCCTTCCAATGAACACCCAGGACTGATCTCCTTTAGGATGGAATGGTTGGATCTCCTTGCAGTCCAAGGGACTCTCAAGAGCCTTCTCCAACACCACAGTTCAAAAGCATCAATTCTTCAGCACTCAGCTTTCTTCACAGTCCAACTCTCACATCCATACATGACCACTGGAAAAACCATAGCCTTGACTAGCCGGACCTTTGTTGGCAATGTCTCTGCTTTTTAATATGCTGTCTAAGTTAGTCATAACTTTCCTTCCAAGGAGTAAGTGTCTTTTAATTTCATGGCTGCAGTCACCATCTGCAGTGATTTTGGAGCCCCGAAAAAGAAAGTCTGACACTGTTTCCACTGTTTCCCCATCTATTTGCCATGAAGTGATGGGACCAGATGCCATGATCTTAGTTTTCTGAATGTTGAGTTTTAAGCCAACTTTTTCACTCTCCTCTTTCACCTTCATAAAGAGGCTTTTTAGTTCATATGTATAGAAATAGTTAAAACATTTCAAAAGCAAATACTTTTTTGAACTAAGAATACTACAATTGTATTTTATAGAAATGAGGAAATTTTACAAAGAAAATTCATGAGGAAAAAATATGTACATTATTTTCTGCACTAGAAATTAAAAAAATTAAAATGAAAAAATACACATAATAGTAATTGACAAAGTACTTATTCATTTTCCTTGATTTTAGTTTTCACCAGAAAGTATGCCTGTAAATAATAAAGAAGCTACTGCATCGTAAGTTTTCTTTTAAAACTAAGATTCTATTTGTATTCAGAACATTGCTATAAACTTGATCAGCACAATGAAATTTATCTTACTAAATAAGTCATTTCCCCCATCCCTTCATATTCCCTTAATAATTGAAGATTAAAATGTGTTTCAGTTGCAAAATACTGGAAGTAATGTGTTTTTGTAAAAGGTATACTAGTATACTATTACTTGTCATCTCAAGATTATGAAAAGGCAGTTTTTCCGTATTTCTTTATGTATAAATTATATTTTATTTATATGTATTCATATAAATTTTGAGGATGAGAATCTCATTTCAAGAATAGCAAAATAAAATAAATATTATAAACTGTTTTCTTTTGATAGAAGACTAATTTGTATGTTCATAAGACATTTGTTGAATGCCTAAGGCAAGAGGATTAAAATATGAGTCAGTGACAGGCCAGAAGGGAGTAGCGGGATATGTTTCAAGTGATGAAAGGGAAAAATCTATAATCAAGAATACCCAGCTAAGCTCTCATTCAGATTTGATGGAGAAATCAGAAGCATTACAGACAAGCAAAAGCTAAGAGAATTTAGCACCACCAAACCAGCTTTACAACAAATGCTAAAGGAACTTCTCTAGGTGGGAAAGAAAAGGCCATAACTAAAAACAAGGAAATTATGAATGTGAAAGGCCACAGGTTAAGGCAAACATACAGTAAAGGTAGAAAATCATCTACACAAAAATACGATATCAAAACCAGTGGTGGTCATGAGGAGAGTACAAATGCAGAATATCAGAAATGTGTCTGCAATTAAGAGACTTAAAACAATATTGTTTACGTATAGACTGCTATATCAAAACATGGTAATTGCAGATAAGAATCTACAATAGACAAAAAAAAAAGGCAATCCAAACACAACACTAAAGATAGTCATCAAATCAGAAGACAATAAAAGAGGAAGGGAAGGAAAAGACCTACAAAAACAATCCCAAAACAATCCACAAAATGGCAATAAGGACATACATATCAATAATTACTTTAAGTATAAATTAATTAAATGCCCCAATCAAAAGATAGATTGGATGAATGAATACAAAAACAGGACCCATAAACAAGCTGTTTACAAGAGACCCACTTCAGATCTAGAGACACTTACGGACTGAAAGTGAGGGAATGGAAAAAGGTATTCCATGCAAATGGAAATCAAAAGAAAACTGGAGTAGCAAAACTCAGATAAGACAAAATAAACTAAAATACTTCCAAGAGACAAAGGACACTCCATAATGATCAAGGGATAAATCCAAGAAGAAAATACAACTGTAAATATATATATGCACTCAACATAGGAGCACCTTAATATATAAGGCAAATGCCAACAGCCCTAAAAGGAGGAATTGACAGTAACACAATAATAGTGGGGGATTTAAAACCCCACTTACAACAACAGACAGATCACCCAGACAGAAAATCAAAAAGGAAACACAAGCCTTAAATGACATATTAAACCAAATGAATTTAAGTGTTATTTATAGAGCATTCCATCTGAAAGCAGCAGAATATACATCTTCCTCAAGTGCACACAGAGCATTCTACAGGATAGGTCACATGCTGGGTCATAAAGCAAGTTTTGATAAATTTAAGAAAACAGAAATCACATTAAGCATCTTTTCTAACCACAACACTATGAGATTAGAAATTGATGATAAAAAAAAAAAACCTAGAAAACACAAACATATGAAGGTTAAACAATTTACTACTGAAAAATCAATGGATCAATGAAGAAATCAAAGAGGAAATAAAAAAATACCTAGAGATAAATGACAACAAAAATATGACAATCCAAACCCAATGCGATACAGCAAAAGCAGCTCTAAGGTGCAAGTTTATAGCAATACAATCTTACCTCAGGAAACAAGAAAAAACCCCAGAAAATAACTTAATCTTAAAGCTAAAAAAACTAGAGAAAGAGGAACAAAGAAAACTAGCAGAAGGAAAGAAATCATAAAGATCAAGACAGAAATAAATAAAATAGAGACAAAGAAGACAACAGAAAAGATCAATGAAACTGAAAGCTGGTTCTTTGAAAAGATTGATAAGATAAACAAAATTAAGAAATCTTTAGCCAGACTCATCAAGAAAAAAAGAGAGCGCGCTCAAATGAATAAAATTAGAAATGAAAAAGAAGTTACAATGGACATGACAGAAATACAAATGATCATAAGAGACTACTACAAGCAACCATATGCCAATAAAATGGACAACCTAGGAGAAAAGGACAAATACTGAGAAAGGTACAACCTTCCAAAACTGAACCATGAAGAAATGGAAAATATGAACAGGCCAATTACAAGTACTGAAATGGAAACTATAATTTAAAAACTCCCAACAAAGAAAAGTCCAAGACCAGATGGCCTCAAAGGCAAATTCTATCAAATATTTAGAGAAGAATTTATACTTATCTTTTTGAAACTCTTCCAAAAAACTGCAGAGGAAGGAGTACTCCCAAATTCATTCTATGAGGCACTGTCACCCTGATATGAAAACCAAAGAAAGATACCACAAAAAAACCCACAAAATTACAGGTCAGTATCCTAGGTGGCATTAGTGGTAAAGAACCCGCCTGCCAATGCAGGATATGTAAGAGATGTGGGTTCCATCCCTGAGTTAGGAAGATCCCCTGAAGAAGGAAATGGCAACCCACTACAGTATTCTTACTTGGAAAATGCCATGGACAGAGGGGCCTGGTGGGCTACACTCCACAGGGTCACAGAGAGTCAGACACAACTGAAGCAAGTTAGCACACATCACTAATGAATACAGATGCAAAAATCCTCAACAAAATATTAGCAAGTCAAATCCAACAATACATTATAAGGATCATACACCATGATCAAGTAGGATTTATCTAAGGAATGCAAGGATTCTCTAATATTCACAAATCAATCAGTGTGATATACCACAGAAACAAACAGAATAAAAATAATATGATCATCTCAACAGATGCAGGGAAAGCTTTGACAAAATCCCAAATCCATTTACTTATTTAATTTTTTGGCCAAGTCACAAAGCATGTGGGATCTTGGTTCCCTGACCAAGGATTGAACTTGCATCCCCTGCATTGGGAGCATGGAGTCTTAACCACTGGACTACCAGGGAGTTCTTCCAATACTCATTTATGATAAAACCTGTCCAGAAAGTTGGCATAGAGGAAAATGATGTCAACATAATAAAAACCATATATGACAAACCCACAGCTACTATCATACTCAATGGTGAAAACTGAAAGCACTTCCTGTAAGATCAGAAATGAGACAAGATTGTCCACTCTTGCCACTTTTATTCAAAACAGTTTAGGAAGTCCTAGCCATGGAAATCACAGAAGAAAAAAAAATGGAGGAATTCAAACAGGAAAAGAAAACATAAAACTGTCACCGTTTGAAGATGACATGATATTATACACAGAAAATTCTAAAGATGACACCACAAAACTACTAGAGCTCATCGATGAATTTGGTAAAGTTGCAGGATACAAAATATTCAGAAATCTCTTGCAATATAAAATAAAATTTAAAAAGATGAACCAATGAGATACTAGAGTTTATTCTTTCAAGGAGCTTACATTATAATCTGACAGACACATATATATGCATATACATGTATATAAGTGTTTGTATCTGTTTATTACTATATATGTCAAATTTTTAAAGCTCTTATATACCTTTTCAGATTTAATTGCTTCACTTCCTAACCAAGCTTCTCTGAAACCTGACAAAATGTACTACCTCCATTTCTTCACCTTCTACTCACTTTTAAACCCAGTCAAATCTAGTCCTCTTGGACAAGTCCTCACATCATATCACCAATAAACTACATGGTTGGAAATCTAAAGGATATTTTCAGTTCTCCCCTGACTTTACCTCTTAGCATTTAACACAGGTGACCATTTGCTGTGTCTTAAAACATGCTCTTAGCTTTTCTCCTTTTTCACTACTCCTTCATATTCTCCAGACATTTGTGCCTAACCAGAAGTTAGTGTTTCTCAGGGGTTTCCCTACTATGCAGCAGAACTTTCTGCAATGATGGAAATGTTTTTATATATATATATATATATATATATATATAATATTATTATGCTGCTACTAACCACATATGGGCTTCCCTGGTGACTCAGCAGTAAAGAATCTACCTGTCCATGCAGGAGATGCAGGTTTGATCCCTGGGGGTCAGGAAGACCCTCTGGGGAAGGAAATGGCAACTCATTCCAGTATTCTTGCTTGGGAAATCCCATGGACAGAGGAGCCTGATGGGCCATGTTCATGGAGTTGCAAAACAGACATCACTTAGTGATTAAACAACATCAATCAACCACATATAGCTGTTGAGCATTTGGAATGTGCCCAGTATTGGTGAAGACATACACTAAGTTTGATGCAGTTTTAATTAATTTAAATCTGAAGAGCCATTTGACCCTAATGGCTACGATACTGGACAACACAGCTTTAAAGAAAGCCTCCTTTTTTTTTCTTTTCCTTATAACAGATCTATCTTTTTGCTTATAGTTTCCAAATTTATATCTCAAGATCTAAAACATATTTAAACCTCCCTATTTAGTAAATGGCATCAAAAGTTGCCCAGATGCTCCATATAGAAATTTTACACTTCAACAACAAATATAGGTTAACTAATCTTTTTTTTTTTTCAATTTTTTAAAAATCCAAGCTCCTTTCTCCCTGAAGGCTGTTTCTTCTATCTTCACCTCCAGTTATTTAAAAGCTACTTCTCCTCATCCTTCAGGGCTCTTATCTAAAGTAAGTTTATCCCTCTAGTACTGATACTCTCCGTAAGATTCTTTTTTCATAGCACTTTCATAATTTATATTGTCAATTTTTATCTTTAATCTGTTTTTCCAACTTGGTCATAAGATCTATGAATTCAGAGATCATGTCCATCTTGTTACCATTATTTTCCCAGTGTTAAAATAAATATTTATTGATACATGATTGCTTAAGTAATCAATTCATTCCTCAAATTCAGAAATATGACATTATTTTTATCTACAATATCACTTTATTAATTTACAAAGGATATTTTAATTATTTGATTCCCAAAGTTTCATACTAAATTATCCACATTTTTTCTTGTGCTAATCAGGTGGTAACCTATTAGCAGGCAATGTTTACTTTTGTAGATCCAATAAAGAAGTTAATAAGTATACTTTAAAACACATATGACACTACAATGTCACTTACTTAAATCACATTATATGGGTTAATCCTGTTAAACTCAACCTCAAGTAATATGCACTTTCAGGCAGACAACAACGAGCAAGAATTTATCTCTCTAAATAAGTTTATCATGCTGATAAGAAAGAATGCACAAATTCAAAAAAGGATAGAGGTGTACTATAAAAAGTGTACTGTCTACAATGTCACCAAGCCACTCAATTCCACCTACCCCTCCCCAATAATAAGTTATTAACAGTGTTTCTGTGTATCCTTCCAGAATATTCTATGCACATACCCTTGTTATCTGCCTTTTCCAGATCTGGAATGAACCATTTCTTCAAGGATCCCTAGTTGTTTTTCATGTAAAATCACATTTTAAGAGCATAATCTGGGCACTAAGGACTTTCATTCCTATTAATCTTTTTTTCTTGGCTTTTTTTCATTTGACATAGCTAGGAAATAATTGTTTTATTTTTTTATATTTATATTTTTATTTATTTACAAATTTATTTGGCTGCACTGGGTCTTAGTTGCGCTAAGCAGGATCTTTAATTGCAGCATGTGGTATCTAGTTCCCTGACCAGGGACTGAACACGGGCCTCCTGCTTTAGGAGCTCAGAGTCTCAGCCACTGGACCACCAGGGAAGTCCCAATTATTTTATTCTTAAAGAGAAAAGTTATGAGTTTCACTAATACTTCTAATTCAAACTTAGTACTGTAGAGATTTAATTTAATCCCTTCATTTTATATTTATATTTCCTTTTTCCCATGCCAGGTTTTCAAGGGGGCCATGATAAAATTAGAATATTACTTACTCATTTAAAAAAGAAACAACAATCCAAAATAAGTCTGAGAATAACAATAAAGAAATTACTGCCAGCAATATTTCTGTAAACTATCATTAAAGTATCTTTTTTTTTTAACATGGTTTTTCTGTTGGGTATATGTCACTCAGTTGAGTTCAGTGGCTCACTCGTATCCAACATTTTGTGACCCCACAGACTGAAGCAGCCAGGCTTCCCTGTCCATCACCAACTCCTGGAGCTTGCTCAAACTCATGACCATCAAGTCGGTAATCCCATACAACCATCACATCCTCTGTCATCCCCTTCTCCTCCTGCCTTCAATCTTTCCCAGCATCAGGGTCTCTTCCAATGAGTAAGTTTTTCCCATTCGGTGGCAAAAAAAATGGAGTTTCAGCTTCAGCAACAGTCCTTCCAATGAATATTAAGGACTCCTTTCCTTTGGGATTGACTGGTTTGATCTCCCCGCAGTCCATGGAACTATCAATCATCTTCTTCAACACCACAGTTCAAAATATCAATTCTTCAGCGCTCAGGTTTCTTTATAGTCCAACTCTCACATCCATACATGACTAGTGGAAAAACCATAGCTTTAATTAGACAGACCTTTGTTAGCAAAGTAATGTCTCTGCTTTTTAATATGCTGTCTAGGATGGTCATAACTTTTCTTCCAAGGAGAAAGCATCTTTTAATTTCATGGCTGCAGTTGCCATCTGCAGTGATTTTGGAGTCCCCCCAAAATAAAGTATCTCAATGTTTCCACTGTTTCCACTTCTATTTGCCATGAAGTGATGGGACTGGATGCCATGATCTTAGTTTTCTGAATGTGAGTTTTAAGCCAACTTTTCCACTCTCCTCTTGCACTTTCATCAAGAGGCTCTTTAGTTCTTCTTCATTTCCTGCCATAAGGGTGGGTCATCTGGTATTTGAGGTTATTGATATTCTTCCCGATATCTTGATTCCAGCTTGTGCTTCATCCAGGTTGGCATTTCATATGATGCACTTTGCATGTAAGTTAAATAAGCAGGGGGATAATATATAGCCTTGATGTACTTCTTTTCTGATTTGGAACCAGTATGTTGTTCCATGTCCAGTTCTAACTTCTGTTTCTTGACCTCATGCAGATTTCTCAGGAGGCAGGTAGTTCAGTTCACTTGCTCAGTCGTGTCTGACTCTTTGAGACCCCATGAACCGCAGCACGCCAGGCCTCCCTGTCCATCACCAACTCCCGGAGTCCACATAAACCCATGTCCATTGAGTCGGTGATGCCATCCAACCATCTCATCCTCTGTCATCCCCTTCTCCTCCTGCCCTCAATCTTTCCCAGCATTAGGGCCTTTTCAAATGAGTCAGCTCTTTGCATCAGGTGGCCAAAGTACTGGAGTTTCAGCTTCAGCATCAGTCCTTCCAATGAAAACCCAGGACTGATCTCCTTTAGGATAGACTGGTTGGATCTCCTTGCAGTCCAAGGCACTCTCAAGAGTCTTCTCCAACTCCACAGTTCAAAAGCATCAATTCTTTGGTGCTCAGCTTTCTTTAAAATACAACTCTTACATCCATACTTGACCACTGGAAAAACCTTGACTAGACAGACCTTTGTTGACAAAGTGATGTCTCTGCTTTTTAATATGCTGTCTTGGTTGGTCATAACTTTCATTCCAAGGAGTAAGCGTCTTTTAATTTCCATCTCTTGAAGAATTTTCCACAGTTTGTTGTGATCCACACAGTCAAAGGCTTCGGTGTAGGCAATAAAGCAGAAGTAGATGTTTTTCTGGAACTCTCTCTTGCTTTTTTGATGGCTTGGAGAATTTTGAGCATTACTTTGTTAGCATGTGAGATGAGTGCAATCATGTGGTAGTTTGAACATTCTTTGACATTGCCTTTCTTTGGGATTGGAATGAAAACTGACTTTTCCAGTTCTGTGGCCATGGCTGAGTTTTCCAAATTTGCTTGCATATTGAGTACAGCACTTTCACAGCATCATCTTTTAGGATTTGAAATAGCGCAACTGAAATTCCATCGCCTCCACTAGCTTTGTTCATAGTGATGATTCCTGAAGTCCCCTTGATTTCACATTCCAGGATGTCTGGCTCTAGGTGAGTGATCACACCATCATGGTTATCTGGGTTAAGTTCTTTTTTGTATAGTTCTTCTGTGTATCTTCTGTTAGGTCCATACCATTTCTGTCCATTCTTGTGCCCTTGGTATCTCTAATTTTCTTGAAGAAATCTCTAGTCTTTCCTGTTCTATTGTTTTCCTCTAATTCTTTGCACTGATCACCGAGGAAGGCTTTCTTATCTCTCCTTGCTGTTCCTTGGAGCTCTGCATTCAGATGGGTATATCTTTCCTTTTCTCCTCTGCCTTTAGCTTCTCTTCTTTTCTCAGCTATTTGTAAGGTCTCCTCAGACAGCCATTTTGCATTTTTGCATTTCTTTTTCTTGGGGATGGTCTTGATCACTGCCTCCTGTACAATGTCACAAACCTCTGTCCATAGATCTTCAGGCACTCTATCAGATCTAACCCCTTGGATCTACTTGTCAGTTCCAGTGATTTAGGTCATACCTGAATGTTCTAGGGCTTCCCTGGTGGCTCAGAGGTTAAAGCGTCTGCCTGCAATGTGGGAAACCTGGGTTCGATCCCTGGGTCGGGAAGATCCCCTGGAGAAGGAAATGGCAACCCACTCCATTTTTCTTGACTGGAGAATCACATGGGCGGAGGAGCCTGGTGGGCTACAGTCCACGGGGTCACAAAGAGTCGGACATGACTGAGCGACTTCACTTTACTTTCTTTCTTTCTGAATGTTCTAGTGGTTTTCCCTACTTTCTTCAATTTAAGTCTGAATTTGGTAATAAGGAGTTCATGATCTGAGCCACAGTCAGCTCCTGGTCTTTTTTTTTTTTTTGCTGACCGTACAGAGCTTCTCCATCTTTGGAGGCAAAGAATATAATCCATCTGATTTTGGTATTGACCATCTGGTGATGTCCATGTGTAGAGTCTTCTCTTTTGTTGTTGGTAGTGGGTGTTTGCTATGACCAGTGCATTCTCTTGGCAAAACTCTGTTAGCCTTTGCCCTGCTTCATTTTGTACTCCAAGGCCAAATTTGCCTGTTACTCCAGGTGTTTCTTGACTTCCTACTTTTGCATTTCAGTCCCCTATAATGAAGAGGACATCTTTTTGGGGTGTTAGTTCCAGAAGGTCTTATAGGTCTTCATAGGACCTATGTCACTAGGGAGGTGCATTCTAACTTCTGTGTTTTCAGGTCACCGTACTTCCTGTCTATGTGATTATGCCACCAATTCCATACGTTTCTGAGATTTAATTTTATTTAATTTATTTTAAATTTTAGGGCTGTTTTTAAAAATTTTACTGTAGTAGAAGTTATTTTTATTATGGTTTCTTGCTTTTGTGTCATTCCTGAGCATCTTCCACATTTCAAGAGTATATATTTTAAAATATTCCTTCATTTTTTTTTTCTTGCACTTCTGTGATTTTTCTCCAAACATTTATAACTTTGATCTGTGTGGAATTATGGTAAAGTAGGAATCTATTTATTTGTCCAAATGGCTACCTAGTTTATTTTATTTAATAATCCATCTTTTCCTCATAAATTAGAAATATCACCATTGCTAAGGGTGCATACTCATAACAGGAGTTTCTAGTGGCAGGAGAGTTAGTGACAATAGCTGAGAGTATCTGCTGGCAATGGCACTACTAGCCGTAGTACCTCAAGTAGACTATTGCTGTAGTAGAATCTTACCTATGTTGCATCCTTTGTTTTCTGTCCAACCTGGATCCTCTGGGTTTAACACAGATTAAGAGTCACTTGAATTTTTTCTAATATATTCTGTGCTGTTTTTTTTTTTTTTTTTTTTTTTTTTTTTTTTTTTTCTGTGGCACAAACAAGTTTATTGAAAAATAACAGAAAAAGCAGAAAAAAACAAAAAGAGCACCTCAAGGGAGAAGTGGACCCAGCCAAGAGAGGCACTGGCACAAGGATGATGAGGTAGGAGGTAAGGGGGTTTTAAACACAGGGCTTTTACATGTTCATATAGGTGGGCGTGAACTGACAGTTTTTTATTTTTTTTTATTTATTTTTTTTTTTTTTAATTTATTTTTTTTTTTTTAATTTTATTTTATTTTTAAACTTTACATAACTGTATTAGATTTGCCAAATATCAAAATGAATCCGCCACAGGTATACATGTGTTCCCCATCCTGAACCCTCCTCCCTCCTCCCTCCCCATTCCATCCCTCTGGGTCGTCCCAGTGCACCAGCCCCAAGCATCCAGTATCGTGCATCGAACCTGGACTGGCAACTCATTTCATACATGATATTTACATGTTTCAATGCCATTCTCCCAAATCTTCCCACCCTCTCCCTCTCCCACAGAGTCCATAAGACTGTTCTATACATCAGTGTCTCTTTTGCTGTCTCGTACACAGGGTTATTGTTACCATCTTTCTAAATTCCATATATATGTGTTAGTATACTGTATTGGTGTTTTTCTTTCTGGCTTACTTCACTCTGTATAATAGGCTCCAGTTTCATCCACCTCATTAGAACTGATTCAAATGTATTCTTTTTAATGGCTGAATAATACTCCATTGTGTATATGTACCACAGCTTTCTTATCCATTCATCTGCTGATGGACATCTAGGTTGCTTCCATGTCCTGGCTATTATAAACAGTGCTGCGATGAACATTGGGGTACTCGTGTCTCTTTCCCTTCTGGTTTTCTCAGTGTGTATGCCCAGCAGTGGGATTGCTGGATCATAAGGCATGTCTATTTCCAGTTTTTTAAGGAATCTCCACACTGTTCTCCATAGTGGCTGCACTAGTTTGCATTCCCACCAACAGTGTAAGAGGGTTCCCTTTTCTCCACACCCTCTCCAGCATTTATTACTTGTAGACTTTTGGATTGCAGCCATTCTGACTGGCGTGAAATGGTACCTCATAGTGGTTTTGATTTGCATTTCTCTGATAATGAGTGATGTTGAGCATCTTTTCATGTGTTTGTTAGCCATCTTTATGTCTTCTTTGGAGAAATGTCTATTTAGTTCTTTGGCCCATTTTTTGATTGGGTCATTTATTTTTCTGGAGTTGAGCTGTAGGAGTTGCTTGTATATTCTCGAGATTAGTTGTTTGTCAGTTGCTTCATTTGCTATTATCTTCTCCCATTCTGAAGGCTGTCTTTTCACCTTGCTAATAGTTTCCTTTGATGTGCAGAAGCTTTTAAGGTTAATTAGGTCCCATTTGTTTATTTTTGCTTTTATTTCCAATATTCTGGGAGGTGGGTCATAGAGGATCCTGCTGTGATGTATGTCTGAGAGTGTTTTGCCTATGTTCTCCTCTAGGAGTTTTATAGTTTCTGGTCTTACGTTTAGATCTTTAATCCATTTTGAGTTTATTTTTGTGTATGGTGTTAGAAAGTGTTCTAGTTTCATTCTTTTACAAGTGGTTGACCAGAGTTCCCAGCACCACTTGTTAAAGAGATTGTCTTTAATCCATTGTATATTCTTGCCTCCTTTGTCGAAGATAAGGTGTCCATATGTGCGTGGATTTATCTCTGGGCTTTCTATTTTGTTCCATTGATCTATATTTCTGTCTTTGTGCCAGTACCATACTGTCTTGATAACTGTGGCTTTGTAGTAGAGCCTGAAGTCAGGTAGGTTGATTCCTCCAGTTCCATTCTTCTTTCTCAAGATCGCTTTGGCTATTCGAGGTTTTTTGTTTTTCCATACAAATTGTGAAATTATTTGTTCTAGCTCTGTGAAGAATGCTGTTGGTAGCTTGATAGGGATTGCATTGAATCTATAGATTGCTTTGGGTAGTATACTCATTTTCACTACATTGATTCTTCCAATCCATGAACATGGTATATTTCTCCATCTGTTAGTGTCCTCTTTGATTTCTTTCACCAGTGTTTTATAGTTTTCTATATATAGGTCTTTAGATTCTTTAGGTAGATATATTCCTAAGTATTTTATTCTTTCCGTTGCAATGGTGAATGGAATTGTTTCCTTAATTTCTCTTTCTGTTTTCTCATTATTAGTGTATAGGAATGCAAGGGATTTCTGTGTGTTGATTTTATATCCTGCAACTTTACTATAGTCATTGATTAGTTCTAGTAATTTTCTGGTGGAGTCTTTAGGGTTTTCTATGTAGAGGATCATGTCATCTGCAAACAGTGAGAGCTTTACTTCTTCTTTTCCAATTTGGATTCCTTTTATTTCTTTTTCTGCTCTGATTGCTGTGGCCAAAACTTCCAAAACTATGTTGAATAGTAATGGTGAAAGTGGGCACCCTTGTCTTGTTCCTGACTTTAGAGGAAATGCTTTCAATTTTTCACCATTGAGGATAATGTTTGCTGTGGGTTTGTCATATATAGCTTTGATTATGTTGAGGTAGGTTCCTTCTATTCCTGCTTTCTGGAGAGTTTTGATCATAAATGGATGTTGAATTTTGTCAAAGGCTTTCTCTGCATCTATTGAGATAATCATATGGTTTTTATTTTTCAATTTGTTAATGTGGTGTATTACATTGATTGATTTGCAGATATTGAAGAATCCTTGCATCCCTGGGATAAAGCCCACTTGGTCATGGTGTATGATCTTTTTAATCTGTTGTTGGATTCTGATTGCTAGAATTTTGTTAAGGATTTTTGCATCTATGTTCATCAGTGATATTGGCCTGTAGTTTTCTTTTTTTGTGGGATCTTTGTCAGGTTTTGGTATTAGGGTGATGGTGGCCTCATAGAATGAGTTTGGAAGTTTACCATCCTCTGCAATTTTCTGGAAGAGTTTGAGCAGGATAGGTGTTAGCTCTTCTCTAAATTTTTGGTAGAATTCAGCTGTGAAGCCGTCTGGACCTGGGCTTTTGTTTGCTGGAAGATTTTTGATTACAGTTTCAATTTCCGTGCTTGTGATGGGTCTGTTAAGATTTTCTATTTCTTCCTGATCGAGTTTTGGAAAGTTGTACTTTTCTAAGAATTTGTCCATTTCTTCCACGTTGTCCATTTTATTGGCATATAATTGTTGATAGTAGTCTCTTATGATCCTTTGTATTTCTGTGTTGTCTGTTGTGATCTCTCCATTTTCATTTCTAATTTTATTGATTTGATTTTTCTCCCTTTGTTTCTTGATGAGTCTGGCTAATGGTTTGTCAATTTTATTTATCCTTTCAAAGAACCAGCTTTTGGTTTTGTTGATTTTTGCTATGGTCTCTTTTGTTTCTTTTGCATTTATTTCTGCTCTAATTTTTAAGATTTCTTTCCTTCTACTAACCCTGGGGTTCTTCATTTCTTCCTTTTCTAGTTGCTTTAGGTGTAGAGTTAGGTTGTTTATTTGACTTTTTTCTTGTTTCTTGAGGTGTGCCTGTATTGCTATGAACTTTCCCCTTAGGACTGCTTTTACCGTGTCCCACAGGTTTTGGGTTGTTGTGTTTTCATTTTCATTCGTTTCTATGCAAATTTTGATTTCTTTTTTGATTTCTTCTGTGATTTGTTGGTTATTCAGCAGCGTGTTGTTCAGCCTCCATATGTTGGATTTTTTAATAGTTTTTCTCCTGTAATTGAGATCTAATCTTACTGCATTGTGGTCAGAAAAGATGCTTGGAATGATTTCTATTTTTTTGAATTTACCAAGGCTAGCTTTATGGCCCAGGATGTGATCTATCCTGGAGAAGGTTCCATGTGCGCTTGAGAAGAAGGTGAAATTCATTGTTTTGGGATGAAATGTCCTATAGATATCAATTAGGTCTAACTGGTCTATTGTATCGTTTAAAGTTTGTGTTTCCTTGTTAATTTTCTGTTTAGTTGATCTATCCATAGGTGTGAGTGGGGTATTAAAGTCTCCCACTATTATTGTGTTATTGTTAATTTCTTCTTTCATACTTGTTAGCATTTGTCTTACATACTGCGGTGCTCCCGTGTTGGGTGCATATATATTTATAATTGTTATATCTTCTTCTTGGATTGATCCTTTGATCATTATGTAGTGACCATCTTTGTCTCTTTTCACAGTCTTTGTTTTAAAGTCTATTTTATCTGATATGAGTATTGCTACTCCTGCTTTCTTTTGGTCCCTATTCGCATGGAAAATCTTTTTCCAGCCCTTCACTTTCAGTCTGTATGTGTCCCCTGTTTTGAGGTGGGTCTCTTGTAGACAACATATGCAGGGGTCTTGTTTTTGTATCCATTCAGCCAGTCTTTGTCTTTTGGTTGGGGCATTCAACCCATTTACGTTTAAGGTAATTACTGATAAGTATGACCCCGTTGCCATTTACTTTATTGTTTTGGGTTCGAATTTATACACAATTTTTGTGTTTCCTGTCTAGAGAATATCCTTTAGTATTTGTTGGAGAGCTGGTTTGGTGGTGCAGAATTCTCTCAGCTTTTGCTTGTCTGAAAAGCTTTTGATTTCTCCTTCATACTTGAATGAGATCCTTGCTGGGTACAATAATCTTGGCTGTAGACTATTTTCTTTCATCATTTTAAGTATGTCTTGCCATTCCCTCCTGGCTTGAAGAGTTTCTATTGAAAGATCAGCTGTTATCCTTATGGGAATTCCCTTGTGTGTTATTTGTTGTTTTTCCCTTGCTGCTTTTAATATTTGTTCTTTGTGTTTGATCTTTGTTAATTTGATTACTATGTGTCTTGGGGTGTTTCGCCTTGGGTTTATCCTATTTGGGACTCTCTGGGTTTCTTGGACTTGGGTGATTATTTCCTTCCCCATTTTAGGGAAGTTTTCAACTATTATCTCCTCAAGTATTTTCTCATGGTCTTTCTTTTTGTCTTCTTCTTCTGGGACCCCTATGATTCGAATGTTGTAGCGTTTAATATTGTCCTGGAGGTCTCTGAGATTGTCCTCATTTCTTTTAATTCGTTTTTCTTTTATCCTCTCTGATTCATTTATTTCTACCATTCTATCTTCTAATTCACTAATCCTATCTTCTGCCTCTGTTATTCTACTATTTGTTGCCTCCAGAGTGTTTTTAATTTCACTTATTGCATTATTCATTATATATTGACTCTTTTTTATTTCTTCTAAGTCCTTGTTAAACCTTTCTTGCATCTTCTCAATCCTTGCCTCCAGGCTATTTATCTGTGATTCCATTTTAATTTCAAGATTTTGGATCAATTTCACTATCATTATTCGGAATTCTTTATCAGGTAGATTCCCTATCTCTTCCTCTTTGGTTTGGTTTGGTGGGCATTTATCCTGTTCCTTTATCTGCTGGCTATTCCTCTGTCTCTTCATCTTGTTTAAATTGCTGAGTTTGGGGTGTCCTTTCTGTATTCTGGCAGTTTGTGGAGTTCTCTTTATTGTGGCGTTTCCTCGCTGTGTGTGGGTTTGTACAGGTGGCTTGTCAAGGTTTCCTGGTTAGGGAAGCTTTTGTCGATGTTCTGGTGGATGGAGCTGTATTTCTTCTCTCTGGAGTGTAATGAAATGTCCAGTAATGAGTTATGAGATGTCTATGGTTTTGGGGTGACTTTGGGCAGCCTGTATCTTGAAGCTCAGGGCTGTGTTCCTTTGTTGCTGGAGAATTTGCTTGTTATGTCTTTCCCTGGAACTTGTTGGCCCTTGTGTGGTGCTTGGTTTCAGTGTCGGTATGGAGGCGTTTGATGAGCTCCTGTCAATTAATGTTCCTTGGAGTCAGGAGTTCCCTGGAGTCAGGGATTGGACTTAAGCCTCCTACTTCCAGTTATCGGTCTTAATTTTACAGTAGTTTCAAAACTTCTCCTTCTATACAGCACCACTGATAAAACATCTACGTTAAAGATGAAAAGTTTCTCTACTGTGAGGGTCACTCAGAGAGGTTCACAGCGTTACATGGAGAAGAGAAGAGGGAGGAGGGAGTTAGAGGTGACCCAAATGAGATGAGGTGGAATCAATAGTGGAGAGAGTGGGCTAGCCAGTAGTCACTTCCTTATGTGCACTCCACAACTGGACCACTCAGAGATGTTCACGGAGTTATACAGGGAAGAGAAGAAGGAGGCAGGAGACAGAGGTGGCCAGAAGGATAAAAGGGGGAAATGAAAAGGCGGGAGACAGATCCAGCCAGTAATCAGTTCCTTAAGTGTTCTCCACCGTCTGGAACACACAGAAATTCACAGAGTTGGGTAGAGTAGAGAGGGGTTAGGGAGGAGATACAGGTGACCTGGTGGAGAAAATGGAGAGTCCAAAGGGAGAGAGAGCAGTCAAGCCAGTAATCTCGTACACTAGTGAAAAATGGGTCCTGAAGATTGGGTTCTTAAAGGTACAAAATTGGTAACAAATACATAAAAACAAAAATTAGAAATTAGAGTAGAGTTTGGAATTTCAAAAATGCGATGTTAATGAAAAGGAGAAGGAAAAGAAAGAGAGAAAAAACGAACAAAGAAAAACAAACAAGGTCGTGAAAGTAATAAAGAAACTACAGGTACAAAATTGATAACTAATACCAAACAGCAAAAATTAAAAATCCAGAGTAGAGTTTGGAATTTCAAAAATACAACGTTAAAAAAAAAAAAAAAAAAAAAAAAAAAGAAGAAGAAGAAAAATAAAGAGAGAAAACAAACAAACCAACAAAAACAATGTCGCAAAAATTATAAAGAAAATACAGGTACAAAATTGATATCAAATACCAAAAAGCATAAATTAAAAATCTTGAGTAGAGTTTGGAATTGCAGATATACGATGTTATATAAAAGAAGAAGAGAAAGAAACAGAGGAAAAAAAAAAAGTCACAGCAATTATGAAAAAAACTATAGGTACAAAATTGATAACATATATCAAAAGGCTAAAATTAAAAATCTAGAGTAGAGTTTGGAATTTCAAAAATGCAATGTTAAAGAAAAGAAGAAAAAGAAAAAAGAAAAAAAAAAAAAAAAAAAACCACGGTCAAAAAATTATAAAATATATATATGAAGTTTGCTGAAGAAGAAAAAAAAAAAAAATAGGGTCTTTTTTTTTTTTTTGCAAAGTAATAGTTATAAAAGTGAAAATTAAAGGACAATAGAGGACTTAAAAAAATTTTTTTTTAATTAAAAAAAAAGAAAGAAAGATTGATCGTAAAAATAGTAAAAATATATCTAGGTCTTTCTCTGGTTTTGTTGTGAGTATTGTGGGTTCAGTTCATTTTTGGCAGTTCCTTAGTCCGACTTATATTTCTCAAGATCTATAGGCCCCTTCCTATGTAATCCGTAGTAACCACAGGGTTTTAATCTATGGCCTGTAGCTTCCAAGGCGTTTCCCTCTGTTAGAGCTTGTTCTGTTTGCTGGTCTCTTCAGTGTCTGGTTCCCGCCCTGACACAAAGGGGACGGTGGAGGACCCTATTTTTTTTTTTTTTTTTTTTTTTAATTTAGGCTCACTTGTTCAGCCGCGCTGTGGGGAGGGAGGGAGGGATGCTGCAAACAGATAACACTGGCGTGCGCTCGAAGTGCCTCGGCCACACTGGGTCTGCCCCCGCTCACAGCGCGTGTAACCTCCCTGCCCACACTGCTTGGGCTCTAGGTTGTTCCGCCGGGAACAATCAGAGGCCGGCCCTGGACTGAGCTCCCAGGTCCAAGCCGCTCAGGTTCAGGCACTCGGGTAGTCCTCAGAGGCGCAGACTCGGTTGGGCCTGCGTTTTGTGTTCTTCCCAGGTCGAGCAGCTCAGGCGATGAGGTGCTTGGCGGGCGCCAATGCTGCGACTTATCGCCTCCCCGCCACTCGGTTATCTGGGTGTAAAACCGGCGCACCTTCTCAGGCAGATGTTGACCGTCCAGACCCCCAAGAAGTTTTAGTTAGCAAAGAAGCCTGCTTACAGTTTTATAGATAGTGTCTCTCTGGGGCTGCGATTGCCCCCTTCCGGCTCTGGTTGCCTGTCACCGGAGGGGGAGGTCTGCAGCCGGCTATCTCTGTTCAGTCCTTTGTTCTGTGCGCGGGCCTGGCGGTGTCTTAGGTTAGGGCTGGCTTTTCGCGTGGTAGATATCCCACAGTCTGGTTTGCTAGCCCAAATTATTTCGCTCAGATAGCGCTCAGGACATTCAGCCCGATTCTTACTCTAAGGGACACAGCCTGTGCCGCACTTCCCTGCCCAGCCCCCGCTTGCTAATGCCGTGTGCAGGCGTCTGCGCTGCTTCTCCGCTGGGGGAGTTCCCGTAGGGCTCACAATCCGCGATTTTTAATTGTTTATTTTTTTTTTTCCCCTCCCTTTTATGTTGCCCTCTGTGCTTCCAAAGCTCGGCACAGATTCGGCAGTGAGAGGGTTTCCTGGTGTTTGGAAACTTCTCTCTTTTTAAGACTCCCTTCCCGGGACGGAACTCCGTCCCTCCCTCTTATGTCTCTTTTTTTGTCTTTTATATTTTTTCCTACCTCCTTTCGAAGAGTTGGGCTGCTTTTCTGGGTGCCTGATGTCCTCTGCCGGCATTCGGAAGTTGTTTTGTGGAATTTACTCGATGTTTAAATGCTCTTTTGATGAATTTGTGGGGGAGAAAGTGTTCTCCCCGTCCTACTCCTCCGCCATCTTGGCTCCTCCCCCCTGTGCTGTTTTTAATCAAAGTAGTTTGAGCTGTTTGCAGCCAAGAAGCCCAACTTATACAATATGATTTTTTCCCCACAATTCAGTGGTGAACATTCACAAAACTGAAGCCTCTGGGTCTCTGCTCTACATTCTGTAGCTGAAACTCATGCCCACAATTATAATTACCAGAATTTTTACTTACTATCTTTAGTAATTGACTCCTAATATTTATCACGCACCATGAGCTCATCTTAACTCATTATATGTATATACATACACACACATTTATTTATTTAATAGGGTAAATACACGTATAGTTGGTTTTCCTAATATTTAAAGCTTTTAAGTATTATTTTAAAATAATATTCTGAAGCTTTAAAAGACAGCATAGGGTGTTAAAGGCAAAGGAAACAAGCAGAATGATATGGCTAGAAATAACACAGGAGAAACAGCAGGAAATAAGGCTGGTTTAGGTGACAAAGGTAAAATCACAGAGTTTTTTATGTTAGAGAGTTACTATTTAAGAATACGTCACAGGGGATCTTCCCAACCCAGGGATCAAACCCAGGTCTCCTGCATTGCAGGCAGATTCTTCACCATCTGAATCACCGGCGAAGCCCATGAATACTGGAGTGGATAGCATACCCCTTCTCCAGGGGATCTTTCCAATCCAGGAATCCAACCAAGATCTCCTGCATTGCAGGAGGATTCTTTACCAGCTGAGCTACCAGGGAATAATACCAGGGAATTTAAGAATATGGACAGGGACTTCTCAGTGGCCCATTGGTTAATAATCTACATGGCAATGCAGGCGATACAGGTTTGATTTGAGAACTAAGATCCCACATGCAAAGGGGCAACTAAGCCTGTGCGGCACAACTCTGGGCCCACGCTCTGGAGCCTGCAAGTCACAACTACTGAAGCCCACATGTCCTAAAGCCCATGATCCACAACAAAAGAAACAACTGCAATAAGAAGCCTGCACACTGCAACTAGAGAGTAGTTGGCCTGCTTGCCACAACTAGAGAAGACCCGTGTGCAGCAATGAAGAGCCTGGGTACCACAAGGAAGACCCAGCACAGCCAAAAATTACCACTAAAAAAAAATTTTTTAAGAATATCCACAATAAGTAACCAGTGAATAATTTCAAGTAGTAAGTGAAATGATTAGATTTCTGTTAGAAAAATCACTCTGGTAGAAGTGAAGCACACAAGACATGAGATATTTTTCCCTTCTTTTTTTTTTTTTTTTTACAAGGTCCTTTTATCCAAATAGATTTAGGGCCTTACTACACATTTTAAATAGTATTCCACAAAGTACTAACCAAAAGCTGTAATTTAGAACCATCTACACAGCATGGGTTCCAATTAATTTATGAAATTAACTGTATGAGCTCACAGATAATATGAACACAGGATTGTTTAACAACTGTCACTTTGTTTTGTTTTTTTAAATTAAATTTATTTATTTTAATTGGAGGCTAATTAGTTTACAATATTGTATTGGTTTTGCCATACATTGACTTGAATCCGCCACGGGTATACACGTGTTCCCAATCCTGAACCCCTCTCCCACCTCCCTCCCCATACCATCCCTCTGGGTCATCCCAGTGCACCAGCCCCAAGCATCCTGTATCCTGCATCGAACCTGGACTAGCGATTCATTTTTTATATGATATTATACATGTTTAAATGCCATTCTCCCAAATCATCCCACCCTCTCCCTCTGCCACAGAGTCCAAAAGACTGTTCTATACATCTGTGTCTCTTTTGCTGTCTCGCGTACAGGGTTGTCATTACCATCTTTCTAAATTCCGTATATATGCGTTAGTATACTGTATTGGTGTTTTTCTTTCTGGCTTACTTCACTCTGTATAATAGGCTCCAGTTTCATCCACGTCATTAGAACTGATTCAAATGTATTCTTTTTAATGGCTGAGTAATACTCCATCGTGTATATGTACTACAGCTTGCTTAGAAAATGACAGACAACAAAAATGTTTTCTAATCAAATCAAATAATTAAATTATCATTTATCATTAATCACTTATTTATGATGCACAACTTGATAAGCAGTTAAAAGTTTGCATTTAGAAAATTATTATACATTTGCAATACATACAGGTTATGTATCATATAATCTTAGGTGTTATGTTGAAATGACTAATTAATTATGAGAAACCATAAATTATAGGGTCCGTAACTACTTAGGGGTACACTCACAGTTTGGCTTTACTTGTATGGAAGCAATAATATAAGCCCTTTCTTTGAAAAATGAAAATATGAAATCAGAAATACAAGTTTCCCTTTAAGAAAGGGATCAGCTTTGATTTAAAGACAGTGATTTTTATAACAGAAATATAATCATTTACTACTCAAAATTATTCACTTGTCATGTACTGTCTATGTTCTTTAAAAAAAGTTTTTAAAGATACATATTTTAAACTATAAACAAAATCAGTTAACTTTAAAAAATACTTTGGTTTATTCAGATGCTGTTCTGTAAGACAGCTAAACTTATACTTAATGAACTAAATAAAAGACCTATTTGTGATATTTTAAAGTAAGCTATGCCCTGTTCTTTTAAGTAAACTCTATTGTGTTGTTAGCCTATGGTTCATTGAGAAAATGACTCTCTTGCTGTATTGTTTTACTAAAGAAATCCATCTTATCTATTTGAAATGTTAACTATGTTAGCAAATTATATTAATATCATACTTTCCAAAAATTTGGAAAGTCATAAAAAATGATGCCTACAGGAGATAATCTATACTTATGGTTAATTACTTCAAATGTAAGAACTCACCATGAACTAACAGGTATTTTTATCCTTTTCTTCCCACTTTTTTTGGATCTAGTTTCCAAAAACTGCTAAAAAAATAAAACAGAAACCCAGAGCAGTTTATAGTTACTAGTAGCTTTTACAATTTTCTATCTCCTTATGCTATATACAAGTTTGACTCAGATAAATGTTTTTCTATTTCTAAACCTCTAAACACAACATGGAGTTACACTGAACAGGACTCACTGGTCCACTGGCTTTTCAGAATTAGCCAATTTTCCCACAGAATTTTCACGTTACTACCCTAAAACAGAGATTCAGATTAAGAATGGGTTTAACACTGTTGCTAGTCAGTATGCAAAGACCCAGAGATACGAAAGACCTTTGAAGTAGAGATGGCAATCAGGGAAATTCTAAGAAGCAGGAGGGGAAAGATAATCCAGACAGGCTATTAGAGAAATTTGGCAGTCTATAGATAGTCTAAGTTCCATTCAATAGGCAAAGCGTGACTCACAGTAGCATGAAGTAATCTAATAATAGGCAATAGGAAGGAATACCAGTGACCAGGAAGCTGAACAGAATGTTGCTGAATTCAACCTTTAAGGAACCATGAAAGGCAAAATCTGAGTATTCAAAACATCACTTTATAAACTGGAAGGAACTAGGATAATGTGCAAGAAAACAAAGCACAGATCCATTTATAGATGAAAACACAAAGATTCAACTGCTAGAGATAGATATAAAAAGGGGCTTGAGAGAGGTCAAAGCAAGAGCTTAATTACTACAATCAATGTACAAAGAAACTGTAATGCCAAGAAATGAGTTGATGCTAAGATCATAAAATCCTGACCATGAGTTCCTTTCAGTATACGTTCTTAAATATAGAATTATTTCCAGTAACTGGAAAAGGGCTAAACTTAAATGTGGTATTAAGAAAAACAAGTTGTGAAATTCAGAAGATTATCAGGCTAAAGTCTATATCTTAAAGAAGACATACAGATGGCTAACAAACACATGAAAAGATGCTCAACATCGCTCATTATCAGAGAAAGGCAAATCAAAACCAAAATGAGGTACCATTTCATGCCAGTCAGAATGGCTGCTATCCAAAAGTCTACAAGCAATAAATGCTGGAGAGGGTGTGGAGAAAAGGGAACCCTCTTACACTGTTGGTGGGAATGCAAACTAGTACAGCCACTATGGAGAACAGAGTGGAGATTCCTTAAAAAACTGGTATGGGGAGGGAGGAGGGAGGAGGGTTCAGGATGGGGAACACATGTATACCTGTGGTGGATTCATTTTGATATTTTGCAAAACTAATACAATTATGTAAAGTTGAAAAATAAAATAAAATTAAAAAAAAAAAATCTGGAAATAGAACTGCCATATGACCCAGCAATCCCACTGCTGGGCATACACACTGAGGAAACCAGAAGGGAAAGAGACACGTGTACCCTAATGTTCATCGCAGCACTGTTTATAGTAGCCAGGACATGGAAGTAACCTAGATGTCCATCAGCAGATGAATGGATAAGAAAGCTGTGGTACATATACACAATGGAGTATTACTCAGCCATTAAAAAGAATACATTTGAATCAGTTCTAATGAGGTGGATAAAACTGGAGCCTATTATACAGAGTGAAGTAAGCCAGAAAGAAAAACACCAATACAGTATACTAACGCATATATACGGAATTTAGAAAGATGGTAACGATAACCCTGTATGCGAGACAGCAAAAGAGACACAGATGTATAGAACAGTCTTATGGACTCTGTGGGAGAGGGCGAGGGTGGGATGATATGGGAGAATGGCATTGAAACATGTAAAATATATGTGAAACGAATCACCAGTCCAGGTTTGATGCATGATACAGGATGCTTGGGGCTGGTGCACTGGGATGACCCAGAGTGATGGTATGGGGAGGGAGGTGGGAGGGGTGTTCAGGATGGGGAACACATGTAGACTCATGGCGGATTCAAGTCAATGTATGGCAAAACCAATATAATATTGTAAAGTAAAATGAATAAATTAATTAATTTAAAAAATTGAAGGTCATTAAAAAAAAAAAAAACTAACTCAAATCCTATTGTTGTAGCTGTCACTCCATAATTCAAGCCTTAAGCATGACTGCTTCCTCTTCCTGAAAAATTTAGCTGAAATAGAATTAAGGACATGGGTTACCAATGAAACTCTGCAGTTCTGCAGCACCAGTTCAGTTCAGTTGCTCAGTCGTGTCCAACTCTTTGCGACCCCATGGACTGCAGCACGCCAGGCCTCCCAGTCCATCACTGACTCTCAGAGCCTACTCAAACTCATGTCCATTGAGTCGGTGATGCCATCCAACCATCTCATCCTCTGTCGTCCCCTTCTCCTCCTGCCTTCAATCTTTCCCTGTATCAGGGTCTTTTCCAATGAGTCAGTTCTTTGCATCAGGTGGCCAAAGTATTGGAGTTTCAGCTTCAGCATCAGTCCTTCCAATGAATATTCAGAGTTGATTTCCTTTAGGATGGACTGGTTGGATCTCCTGTTGTCCAGGGGACTCTCAAGAGTCTTCTCCAACACCTCTGTTCAAAAGCATCAATTCTTTGGCACTCAGCTTTCTTTATAGTCTAGCTCTCACATCCATACATGGCTACTAGAAAAACCACAGCTTTGACTAGATGGACCTTTGTTGGTAAAGTAGCATCTCTGCTTTTTAATATGCTGTCTAGGTTGGTCATAACTTTTCTTCCAAGGAGCAAGCATCTTTTCATCTCATGGGTGAATTCACCATCTGCAGTGATTTTGGAGCCCCCCAAAATAAAGTCTGTCACTGTTTCCACTGTTTCTTTATCTATTTGCTATGAAGTGATGGGACCAGATGCCATGATCTTAGTTTCCTGAATGTTGAGTTTTAAGCCAACTTTTTCACTCTCCTCTTTCACTTTCATCAAGGGGCTCTTTAGTTCTTTGTTTTCTGCCATAAGTGTGGTATCATCTGCATATCTGAGGTGATTGATATTTCTCCTGGCCATCTTGATTCCAGCATACTGGCAACCAAAATGTCATGCCATTCTTTTGGCAGGGAATAGGTGGCTCAGATGGTAAAGAATCTGCCTGCAATGTGGAATACCTGAGTTCGATCCCTGAGTTGGGAAAAATCCCCTGGAGAAGAGAACAGATACCCATTCCAGTATTGTGGCCTGGGGAACTCCATGAACAGAGGAGCCTGGCAGGCTATAGTCCATGGGGTCACAAAGAGTTGGACACAACTGAGCAACTTTCACTTCACTATGACAATAAATATATGATAAGAAGGTTCACAAATATGCTCTCCATCATGAGCTGACAAAATAGGTCACTATATTAAGGACTTTTAAAATGAGTGAATGAAAGCAATACTAATAGTGTGAACAATTTAGATATCTTATGTTTGGTGAGAAGACAGCAATGCTGTAATTACAAAAAAATAAGGGAATACTTTTCTGTGAAAAATAAATGTATCAACTACTTCCCTTTTGGTCCCATGGCCAATACTTGCGTAATTCATGAAAAATATCCACTTAGAACGTCACATGGCCAAAACAGAGCTGCTTCATCAGGATGATATGAACAACATGTCCACATGTTGACATGTTGGAGTTGGGACATCTTCTCATAGTCTAAGCATACTGACTTTACATTCTTTTAACAACTGTATGGGGCTTCCCTGATAGCTCAGTTGGTAAAAAATCCACCTGCAATGCAGGAGAACCCAGTTCTATTCCTGGGTTGGAAAGATCCACTGGAGAAGGGATAGGCTACCCACTCCAGTATTTTTGGGCTTCCCTTGTGGCTCAGTTGGTAAAGAATTCATTTGCAATGTGGGAGACCTGGGTTCGATCCTTGGGTTGGGAAGATCCCCTGGATAAGGGAAAGGCTACCCACTCCAGTATTCTGCTTTGGAGAATTCTATGTACTGTATAGTCCATGGGGTCGCAAAGAGTCCGACACGAACTGAGCGACTTTCGCTTTCGGCAACTTTAACAGACTCCTTTCTACTGACTTTGTCTGAATTCCTGGCACTTATAAATACTTGGCTGGCAATATTTAATATATTAAGAAAAAAAATTCAGATTAAATGCAAATAAAAAGTCACACAGAAGCCATTTACTCAAAAGGGAAAGAAATTACATCGAGTAAGAAGCTGGTCCTCAAGTTCCCCCAGATAACATGGGAACGGAACCAAATTAAATTTGTACTAATCCAGGGACTTTGAAATTAATGAAACTCTTCCTCCTCCTTCATTTTAAATAAATGATTCTCATTTGACTGACAGGTGAAATTTAAAGCTCCATTAAAAAAAAGGATCTATTAAAAGTCATCACTCCTAGACTCACTATATGACTTTAACACTGTAACCACTTAGACCATTTAGAATGGTTATGAACTGTCCTATCAAAAAATACCACACACCCTAATGCTGCTGCTGCTGCTGCTGCTAAGTCACTTCAGTCGTGTCCGACTCTGTGTGACCCCAGAGACGTCAGTCCACGAGGCTCCCCCGTCCCTGGGATTCTCCAGGCAAGAACACTGGAGTGGGTTGCCATTTCCTTCTCCAATGCAGGAAAGTGAAAAGTGAGAGTGAAGTCGCTCAGTCGCGTCCGACTCTTAGCAACCCCATGGACTGCAGCCCACCAGGCTCCTTCGTCCATGGGATTTTCCAGGCAAGAGTACTGGAGTGGGGTGCCAATGCCTTCTCCATACGCACCCAAATAGTAATATACAATTTAAATAGCAGCAGTTAGTCATGAATTTCTGTATTCCAGTGTTTATTTAATGTCTGGCATCCTAGCAAGCATATCTCCTGTAAGTTCAATCCCTGGGTCAGGAAGATCCTCTGGAGAAGCGAAGAGCAACAACTCCAGTGTTCTTGCCTAAAGAATTCCATGGACAGACCGTGGGATCACAAAGAGTTGGACACAACTGAGAGACTAACACACACACATCTTAGCAAGCTAGAACTTTTAAAATTTAACATTTGTATATACTGAAAGCCTATTTTGTGACTTGTTTTATCTTAACTGGTCTTTTAATAAAGTTTATCAGAAACTTGGTTTATTGGCATGAACTCTATAAACATTCTATAAACACTAAACATTCTATACACAAATTACAAAGACTTTCAATGGAATTTTACCTTGATGTAGATTTCTAGAACAATGAAACAATTTAGGCCTCTTCTGTTCCCTTTCCAGTTACTGGAAAGGAATTCTAATATATGCAGCCAACTGATCAATTTATCATAGTCTAAGGTCTCTTTAGTAATCACTAGTCTGCCAAAGTTGAGATATGTACTGCAGTTTATGTTAGTGTGACTCTGAATCTGTGAATTACAATATGTGCATAGTGGCATAAATTGTAAAATAAAATCATATTAATAAAACAGTTTCAAAAAACATATCTGAAGTATACCTAGTATTAAAGCATACCTATATATTGGTTAAGATAAAACTGATACAAATCCTGACTATTTACTAGCTTTATGACATTAGAAAGATAACTTAATTTTAATCATGCTTGATTTTCACATCTAAAAACCAGAAGTTTGAATTAAATACTTTTTAAGGAATCCTCTAAGATCTAAAATTCTATTTCCTTCTGGTTATAAATTTAATTCTAGTTGAGCACTCAAAGCACCAAAATGGTTTAAAAGTGAAGTAATATCATTCAGAACAGGGAAATACACATTCATACATCTCTAAATTACCTAAGTAATTTAGCAAAAGTTATTTTGACTAATAATCTGATAACAATTGTTTAAATTATCCTCTTAACCATTCATGTGAAGATGCTACTCCCATTCCTTAAATTCTTACCCAGATATCCACGTGATAAAATTAATATGATGTAACTGTCTACATTGGCCCTTCAAGATCTGGCATATTTTCCTCTCTGGCCTAAATTCTATTAAATCCCATTCTCGGTTGTCACTATTAAGCCTCTGTTGGAATGATTTCTCATACCTGGCCTAGTCCTGCCTCTCTTCTCTATCCCTCTCCCATCCACCATTTCCAGGAATTTTGCCTTCCAAATTTCTATTCATCCTTCAAGTTACTTTATTCTGACACCCTCCCACAACAAGTCACTAGAAGACCTTCCTACATATTTTTCTGTTAGATGAATAAAAAATAAATAAATGATAAGCCATTAATCTTCAAATAAGGTTTCAAATACATATTTAAGTAAAAAAAAAAAAATCAAGGCCCAGATTTACCCTCAATACTTTCAATTTACAATTTTCATAAATCATTAAGTTTTTCAGTTTAATCTCAATTTTCATTATTAGAAGGCTGAAACTGGAATAGGAAAGGCTTTACAACATTTTGATTCCTCAAAATCATCATATCATAGCCAGATTAATCTAAACGAGAGCTGGCAACTATCAAAATGAGAAGGCAAGTACCATGTAGATCCAATTCTTTTTCCTGTGCCCACTCTTTCCCAGTGTTTCATCCCATAAGAGGGTACAAACTCAAATCAAGCCTGAAGTACATCCCTGAGTACTTAGCAACAAAAAGAACATAAATGAAACTGTATTTGATGTAAGATAAAAAGTAATGAATATAAATAAGGTGCAAGAGGAACACAAAATAATTCTGAAATAGAATAAATGATAATTAAAAGAGAGGATAACTGTGATTTAAGATTGAATTTAAAGGAAAGCAATCTCTAGAATTACCAGGAGATTCAATATGTACAATCCTACAGGAGGAGGAAGTAAAACCTTAAGCAAAAGACAATGAATTATTGCACAACCAGAATAGAAGATGACATCAGTAAACATGGGACAAAAATGAAAGGAGGGAATACTGGCCCTGGCGGCATGGTACAATGACTTGTACATGGTAAAGCAGTTCACTTTGAACTTGGTGATGTTTTGGAAGGAAACATACAGAATGTAGGGGGATAAACTGTACAGGTGACTAGTCAGAGAGGTGAACTTGGTGAACAATGTGGTGACAGATGCCAAAATCAAATAACCCTAAAAGAGGGAAGGTTGAAATAGCCTTCACGTAACTCTTCACTAGTTTGCAGTTGAAATAAAGTTTCTTAATAGGGAAGACAGATACTGAAAACCTATTGTCAAAAAAAGATTATTTTTAGAGGAAGAATAAGATATGATTGGAAGAGAGACTAGCGATGTTAGATCATCAAGGAGGCTCTCAAAATTATTCACTTTTAAAGTTATAGAAGATAAAATCAGATTAGACCAATGAAGAGAAATAATTCAATGGATACTATCTTAAGGTTTGATATAAAGAATGTCTCTAAAGGTCAATGCCTTGGGAGTTGGGGAGGACAATGACAACATCTTCTGGAAGAGTGAACTATTAATGGGAGTAGTAAATGGCAAGATGTTTATAAATTCGTTGTGGAATTTTAGTTCCCTGATGAGCACCTAAACTGTGATTTCATATACATAACTAAAGTTATCTTTTTTTTTAACCAAGGGAATTCATCATTCTGCATCATCTTTAAAAATTTAAAGTACCTGTTCAAGATGGTAGTGTAGGAGGATCTTAGGCTTACCTTCCTCTATAAACAGACACAATTTGCAGGTAATATGGAATAACTTTCTCTGGAAAAGAACCTAAAAACTGAGTGACTCCTGTGCATCAGATGAAGAGAGAAGTCTCTCATCAAAATTCGTGGGAGAGTCTGGTACACAATTTTGCCCTGAACTCCATTCTCATTGCAGTAACCAACAACCAGGAATGAGCTTAGAGCTCAGAGTTTCTCCCAGAGCAATAAAGAGGTTGAAACCTACATTGAGCCCCCCAACTTTTAAGTCCTGCACCTGGGAGATCAGCCTCTAAAGCATCTAGCTTTGAAAATCAACAGAGCTTGCATCTATAAGACCCATAGGGCTATCATGACTTGAAAAATGGCTCTGACAGGTCTCATGTGTTCAGATTCACCCACCCCAGGGCTCAGGGCAGTGGCAGCCAATAGAGAAGCACCCAGACTTTATGTGAATGACACTCATTTGCTAATCATAAAGCTCTGGCATGAGGGGCAGTCATCTAACTTTGCACACATATAGGGGGCTGCTGGCTGAGGGACACCATCTTCACAATCTGCCTCAGCTCTGCTCTAGCTAGTGTGTAACATCTTTTTTTTTTTTTTAAGCTATGTTTTTTTTCCTCTTTTTATTTCCTGTGAGCACCATCTATATGCTCTCCTCTTGTCTCCTTCCAGGCAATAGGTGCTATCTTTGTGCTCTCTATAGCTAGCAGGTGCCATCTTTCTTTTACCCTCGTTCCTGGTAGGTAAGTAAGCAAGTCGCTTCAGTTGTGTCTGACTCTGTGTGACCCCATAGATGGCAGCCCATCAGGCTCCACTGTCCCTGGGATTCTCCAGGCAAGAACACTGGAGTGGGTTGCCATTTCCTTCTCCAGTGCATGAAAGTGAAAAGTGAAAGTGAAGTCGCTCAGTCTTGTCCGACTTAGCGACCCCACGGACTGCAGCCTACCAGGCTCCTCCATCCATGGGATTTTCCAGGCAAGAGTACTGGAGTGGGGTGCCATTGCCTTCTCCGTCTTTCCTGGTGGGTACCATCTATTCACTCTCCCTCTGCATCATTCCAATCAGTGGCTATCATCTTCATAGTTTCCCCCTGTTGTGCTCCAGAGTACCAGTATCTCCCAGCGGCAAGCTTTTATACAATTCTGGTATCCCTGTTTCTATGTCTGGTGCCCCAGTTTTTGCAGCTGCCACTCAGAGGATGCTCCCTGATCATCTGGCTCTGGTGGCCAAGGAGGTTTGTGTTTTTTGTGTCCCATGGGATTGTTCCAATGAGAGAGAGAGCTCTTGGCAGGTCAATACTCCCAGGGCACTGTGCAGACAGTTAGCTAAACCACACTTCAGTCTTTCTGTGAAAGAGACTTATTTGTCCTAGAGTTTTTGCCTAAGGGGCAGGCTTCAGGATTGTCACACAACAGGGACCTAGAGAGGTTTTCACAGGGAACAAAGGCCAATGGATGCCATCTTTGCAGTCTCCCTCTACCTTTCTATACCTCACCAACATATTCTGGAAAGGAGGTTATACACTCACACGGAGCCATGATTTTTGTGACTGCCATTGAGAAGACACCTCCAGATCACATAGCTCTAGGAGTCAGTGGGGCTTATACTAGTGGTCCCACAGTACTCTATATATCTGCATACTGTAAAAGCTGCTTTTTGAGGATCTGGCTTCCAAAATCAGCCTTACTCTTAAGTGCTGACTAACATCCTCCCCTTTGAGACACTGACAAGTCTTGGCACTTCCTCAATTACTGGGAGCCATTAAAAATAAAATAGGCTACTTGAATAATCACAAAGACTTGAGAAACCACCAAGAGCTAGGGCAGAGTTCATCTCCTGCATGAGACCACTCCTGTAAGGCTGGAAGAGGTGCCTGTTTTATCTAGTGCTGAAAAACCAACACAGACGATTAAGCAAATTGAAGAAACAGAGAAATACACTCCAAATAAGTAAACTAGATAAAACATAAAAAATCTTTAACGAGATAAAGATAAGTAATTTACCTGACAAAAGTTCAAAGTAATAGTCACAAAAATGCTAACTGACCTTGGGGAAAGAATAAATGTAGTGAGAACTTCAACAAAGAGAGAAAATATAAGAAAGCATCAAACAGAAGTCACAGAGGTGAAGCATTCAATGGCTGAACTGAAAAATACACTAGAGGGGTTCAAAAGCAGACTGGATAAAGCAAAGATAGGATCAACCAACTCAAGGACAGGGCAGTGGAACTCACCCAAATAGTGCAGGAAAAAAAAGTGAAGTGAGCTTAAAAGAATTATGGAGTAACGTTAAGTGAACCAATATTTGCATGACAGAGGTCCAAAAAGGAGAAGAGACAGAGAAAGGGGCAAAAAACTTTTTTGAAGAAAAATGGCTAAAAACTGGCCTGACTTGGGAAAGGAAACAGAATTCCAGATACAAGAAGACCAGAGAGTTCCAAAAGAGAGGTTCCCAAATAAATAATAAATAAAAATAAAATAAGATCTATAATAAACCAATAAAATCAAAATATCAAAAGTTAAAGAAAAGGAGAGTTTTTGAAAATCAGTAAGAGAAAGACAACTTGTTACACACAAGGGAACTCCCCCACAGACTATCAGCAGATTTTTCAGCAGAAACTTGGTAGACCAGAAGAGAGTAGCATGATTTACTTCAAGCTCTGAAATAAAAAAATTCCATCAAGAATACTCTATTCAGCAAATGTTGTTGGACTCAGTTTGCTAATATTTTGTTGAGAATTTTTGCATCTATATTCAAAGATATTGGTCTGTAACCAACTTTTTTGGCGGTATCTTTGTCTGGTTTTAGTATTGGGGTGATGATGGCTCCATAGAATGAATCTTGGAGTGTGTTTGTCTTCAATATTTTGGAAGAGTTTGAGAAGACTCAGTATAAGTTCTTCTTTGTATGTTTGGTAGAATTCCCCAGTGAAACCATAACATCCAAGAATTGCTAAAGCAATCTTGAGGAAAAAGAACAAAGCTGGAGGCATAACCCACCCACATTTTTAGACAACAGTACAAAGCTACAGTAAGGAAAACAGCATGGTATTGGCACAAAAACAGATGTATCGATCAGTGCAACAGAAAAGAGCCAAGAAATAAACCAATACAACTGCAGTCAATTAATCTTCAACCAAGGAAGCAAGAATATTCATTGATGAAAAGACAATATGTTTAGCAAGTGGTGTTGGGAAAGCTGGTGAGCCGCATGTAAATCATTGAAGTTAGAACATACTCTCACACCACACACAAAAAATAGATTCAAAATGGCTTAAGGACTTAAATTATAATACGTGACACCCTAAAACTCCTAGAAGAGAACATAGTCAAAACAATCTCTGACATAAATTATACCAATGTCTTCATAGACCAGTCTATCAAGGCAAAATAAATAGAAGCAAAAATAAACAAATGGGACTTATTCAAACTTATCAGCTTTTGCATAGTAAAGAAAACCATAAACAAAATGAAAATACAACCTATGCACTGGGAGAAAACATCTGCAAATGAAGCAACTGACAAGGGCTTAATTTTCAAAATATACAAACACCTCATATAACTTAGTAAAAAAAAAAAAAAAAAAAAAAAAACCAAACAAGCCTATCAAAAAATGGGCAGAATGCATAAGTAGACATTTCTTCAAACAAGACATACAGATGGCCACATAAAAAGATGCTCAACACTGCTAATTATTAGAAAATGCCAATGAAAACTACAATGAGATATCACCTCACATCAGTCAGAATGGTCATCATGATAAAGTCCACACCCAGTAAATGCTGGAGAGGGTGTAGAGAAAAGGGAACCCTCCCAAACTGTTGGTGGGAATGCAGTAGTGCAACCACTATGAACAGTACAGAACTTCCTTAAAACACTTAAAATAGAGTTGTCATATGATCCAACAGGGCTTCCCCCATGGCTCAGTGGTAAAGAATACACCTGCAATACAGGAGACACAGATTCAATCCCTGGATCAGGAAGATCCCCTGGAGGAGGGCAGGGAATCCCAATTCAGTATTCTTATCTGGAGAATCCCATGGACAGAGGAGCCTGGTGGGCTATAGTCCATAGGGTCGCACAGAATTAGACACAACTGAAGTGACTGAGCACACATGCATGATCCAGCAATCACACTCCTGGACATATATCTGGACAAACTCTAATCTTAAAAGACACATGCAGCCCTATGTTCATAACAACACTACTTACAATAGCAAAGACATGAAAACAACCTAAATGTCCACTGAAAGATGAGTGGATACAGAAAATGGGGTATGTAATACACTATGGAATATTACTCAGCCATAAAAAATGAAATAATGCCATTAGCAGCAACATGGATGGACCTAGAAATTATAATAATAGGTGAAGTAAGTCCGAAAGAGAAAGATAAATATCATAGGATATCACTTATATGTGGAATCTAAAATATGACACAAATAAACTTATCTATGAACAGAAACAGACTCACACATATAGAGAACAAACCTGTGAGTGCCCAGAGGGAGGGTGGGAGAGAAGGATGGTTGGGCATTGGGGATTAGCAGATATAGAATATTATATATACAATGGATAAACAACAAGGTCCTACTGTAGAGCACAGGAAATTATATGGTCAATATCCTAAAATAAACTATAATATTAAAGAATAGGAAAAAGAATATATATAAAAACCTGAAACACTTTGCTGCACACCAGAAACTAACACATTGTAAATCAACTATATTTCAATAAAATAAAACAGACAATTGTCTTACAAAACTGTAAGACAATACAAATAAAGGAAAGAATCTACAATCATAGACTGAAATAATTTTGTTAAAATGTTCATACTACCCAAAGCAGTCTGCAGATTCAATGAAATCCAATACTTTGGCCACCTGATGTGAAGAGGTGACTTATTGGAAAAGACCCTGATGCTGGGAAAGATTGAGGGCAAGAGGAAAAGGGGCAACAGAGGATGAGATGGTTGGAAGACATCACTGACTCAATGGACATGAGTTTGAGCAAGCTCTGGGAGATAGTGAAGGACAAGAAAGCCTGGTGTGCTGCAGTTCATGGGGTCACAGAAGAGTCGAACACAACTTTGTGACTGAACAGGAACAAGGAAAATACCAATGGCATTTTTCAAAGAAATAGAAAAAACAGTCCTAATACTTATACAGAAACACAAAAGAATTTGAGTAATTAAAACAATCTTGAGAAAAAAACAACAAAGCTGGAGGCATAATGCTCCCTGATTTCAAATTATATTATAAAACTATAGAGTTCAAAACAGTAGGATATTGAGCATAAAAAGAAACAGATCAATATAACAGAATAGAGAGCCCAAAAATAAATCCATGCATATACTACCAATTGTTTTAGGGCAGCGGTCAGGAATATGCAATCAGAAAAGGATAGTCTCCTCAATAAATGGTGGCGGCAAACTGCACAGCCCGGACTGCGACCTTACATCACGCACAAAGTTAGCTCAGGACGCACTAAAGACTTGAATGTTCAAGACCTGAAACCCTAACACTTTAGAAGCAAACATAAACTGTATGCTCTCTGACAGCTGCCTGGGCAATTATTTTTTGATTTGGTAAAGGAGGTAAAAATAAATAGAACTACACCAAACTAAAAAGCTTTTGGGAATTCCTTGGTGGTACAGTGGTTAGGACTCCATGCTTTCAATTGCCAAGGGCCCAGGTTTGATCTCTGGTCAAGGAACTAAGATCCTATAAGCCACACAGCACAGCCCAAAAAACAAACCCCCAAAAAACTTCACAGCAAAGAAAACCATAAACAAAATGAAAAAAAGCACACAAATAAAACCTGCAAATCATATATCTGATAAGGTATCTGATAAAATGCTGGAACCAAGATTGCTGGGAGAAATATCAACAACCTCTGATAGGCAGATGTTACTACCCTAACGGCAGAAAGTGAAGAGTCTCTTGATGAAGGCAAAAGAGGAGAGGGAAAAAGCTGGCTTAAAACTCAATATTCAAGAAACCAAGATCATGACATCCAGTCCCATCACTTCATGGCAAATAGATGGGGGAAAAAAAATGGAAACAGTGACAGACTTTATTTTCTTGAGCTCCAAAATCACTGTGGACGTGACTGCAGCCATGAAATTAAAAGACATTTGCTACTTGGAACAAAAGTTGTGACAAATCTAGACAACATTTTAAAAAGCAAAACATCACTTTGCTGGCAAAGGTACGTATAGTCAAAGCTATGGGTTATCCAGTAGCCATGTATGGATGTGAGAGTTGGACCATCAAGAAGGCTGCTGCTGCTGCTAAGTTGCTTCAGTCATGTCCGACTCTGTGCGACCCCATAGACGGCAGCCCACCAGACTCCCCCGTCCCTGGGATTCTCCAGGCAAGAACACTGGAGTGGGTTGCCATTTCCTTCTCCAATGCATGAAAGTGAAAAGTGAAAGTGAAGCAGCATTGAAGAATTGATGCCTTCTAACTGCAGTGCTAGCAAAGACTCTTGAGAGTCCCTTGGACAGCATGAAGATCAAGCCACTCAATCCTAAAGGAAATCAACCCTGAATACTCATTGGAAGGACTGATGCTGAAGCTCCAATACTTGGGCCACCTGATGAGAACAGCCAACTCACTGGAAAAGCCCCTGCTGTGGGGAAAGATTGAAGGCAGGAGGAGAAGGGGGTGACAGAGAAAGAGATGGCTGGATGGCATCACCAACTCAATGGACAGGAGTTTGAGCAAACTCTGGGAAGTGAAGGACGGGGAAGCCTGGCATGCTGCAGTCCACAGGGTTACAGAGTCAGACATGACTTAACAACTGAAGAACAACAATCTGATCAAATATAAAGAACTCACAAAATTCAATAAGCAATACAAAAAAAGGGGCAGAGTGTCTAAACAGGCATTTTTCCAAAGAAAACATACAAATAAAAACATGTACATGAAAAAATGTTCAGCACCCCCAAAAATCAGAAATGCAAATCAAAACCACAATGAGATTTATTGCCTCACACTTGTCAGAATGACTATTATAAAAAAGACAAGAAATAACAAGGGTTGGTGAGGATATGGAGAAAAGGGAGCCCTTGTGCACTAGGAATGTAAACTGGTGTAACCACTATGGAAAAGAGTATTAAGATTCCTCAAAATTTTAAATAGAAGTACCATATAATCCGGTAATTTCATTTCTGAGAATTTATCTGAAGGAAGAAAAACCACTAATTCAGTCCTTAGCCTGGCAGGCTCTCTGTCCATGGAATTTTCCAGGCAAGAATACTGGGGTGGGTTGCCATTTCCTTCTCCAGGGGATCCTCCTGACACAGGGATCAAACCCAGGTCTCCTGCATTGTAGGCAGATTCTTTACCATCTGAGCCACCAGCAAAGCCCCAGAAAGATATAAGCATCACCATGTTCACTACAGCATTATTTATGATATCCAAGACATGGAAACAACATAAATGTCCATCATTGGATGAGTGGATAAAGAAAATATGGTGTGTATACACACACAAATAATATTCACCAATAAAAAAAGAATGAAATCTTGCCATCTGCCTCGGCATAGATGGATTGTGAGGATATTATGCTTAGTGAAGTAGATCTGACAGAGAACAACAAATACTGTATCTTTCTTGTATGTGGAATCTAAAAAAAAAAAAAAAAGGAAACAAACAAATGGCCTGAAGTTAACAATATTCTATTGCATATTTGACAGTAGCCAGATCTTGAAAGTTCTCATCAGGAAAGTTCTCACCAACCAAGTATGGTGATGGATGTTAACTGGACTTATTTTGTGATCGTTTTGCAATATATACAAATGCCAAATCATTACACTGCATACCTGAAACTAATATAATGTTATGTCAATTATATACCGAGTTGACTCATTGGAAAGACTCTGATGCTGGGAGGGATTGGGGGCAGAAGGAGAAGGGGACGACAGAGGATGAGATGGTTGGATGGCATCACTGACTCAATGGACGTGAGTCTGAGTGAACTCCGAGAGTTGGTGATGGACAGGAAGGCCTAGCGCGCTGCGATTCATGGGGTCGCAAAGAGTCGGACACGACTGAGCGACTGATCTGATCTGATAAAATATATTTACGGGATGTTTTTAAGGACAAAGTATTTAATTCTGCGATGTAATCATAATATCCACCTTTGAACACTAAGTGGATTTATACAGATAAACCTTGTTGTATAAAGCAAGATATGTAAAAATAGAATATAATAAAAATTCATTCTTATGAATTGATTTTGATCTTGTATCCCTATAAGAACTGCTGAGTGTGTACTCATAAGTGCTATTATTTCTTCATAAATTATATACACATGCTGTTGTACTAATATATAGTCATCCCTTGGTACCCGAAGGGGATTCATCCCAGGACCCACTGCAGATACCAAAATCCACGGATGCTGAGGTCCCTCTGTATCTGAGGTTTCATACCTGGGAATTCAACCAACTAAGGATGGTACAGAACTGTAGTATTTATTGAAAAAAATCTGTGTATAAGTGGACCTGTGCATTTCAAGCCTGAGTTTAGGAGTCAACTGTATCCCATGGACGGAGGAGCCTGGTAGGCTGCAGTCCATGGGGTCGCTAGGAGTTGGACATGACTGAGCAACTTCACTTTCACTTTTCACTTTCATGCATTGGAGAAGGAAATGGCAACCCACTCCAGTGTTCTTGCCTGGAGAATCCCAGGGACAGGGGAGTCTGGTGGGCTGCCATCTATGGGGTCACACAGAGTCAGACACAACTGAGGCGACTTAGCAGCAGCAGCAGCAGTACTACAAGTATTACATATTATGGACAAAATAGAAATTTAAAATAACAAAACACATATTTTAAAATTATTACTAAAATAAGAATATGAGTATGTGTTCTTAATATTTTGATAATTTTGGTCTAGCATTTTGTGATATAGCAATTCAAATGATAATCTATAAACTTGATTTACTTATATACCTGGTTTTAAGGGCTGTCACATTTGCAAAAGATATCACATGGAGAAAGTGCATCAGTAGGTATCTTGTTGAATATTATATTTTAAAATTTCAATTCCATACACCAATCATGCATAACAGTACAATTGATAGTTTTATATACCAACTATCAGTCTATATAGAAAAGATTAATCAAACTTATTTCTTCTATTAGATATTACTATTAGAATAGAACTTCTATTACTTTATTCCATGGCCCAATTAATTATCTTAAATGACCTCTGAGGTTCCTACACAAAACACTCATAGCATTTACACAACAGTTTTGAAAGTCTTTACAATGTAGAAACAAAGCACTTAACTTCCCCATAAAACGTAGCAGGGTATAACAGAAAAACAAAAGTAAGCCATTTGCAGATCCTTAGTGATAATACAGGACAATTAAAGTCATTTTAAAAGCAACTAAAGTAAATTCTGACCCACAGTAAATTATGATACTTTATACTGTTGGTATAATAACATTAGTCTATAAAAATTTTGCAAAACTACTTTTCAATTTAGCAAAAACTATTCTGGGTAAAACTCCTTTCTGCTTTCTCACATCATCATACTTATCGTTCTTAGGTGTCATTTTTTACTTAAAAATAATGTTTTTGACATTTCACAAGAGTTCTGTGCGCTCAGAGAAAAAAATTTAACACATGTTGACAGAAATGCTGGGCAAAAGAGCTTTGCAAACTCATAGGTAAAGGATACAAATGCACCATTCTAGAGTGTTTTTAAAACTTAACTGTCACCACAGTAACAATTAGGCTATCTTTGACATGGTTTATATACATGAATATATACATAAATGAAGTTAAAAACGTTAAATCTCTGTATTTTCAAAGTCTATTATTTATAACACTTTGCCTCAAAAAATTTCAGAAAATCATTTAAGAAAGCACAGTTTAACATCGTTTAGTTACATTTCACTGCCATTTGCCCTTCTGTCAAATTTTTCAGAAGGAAACTATTAAGAACACTAGAGAAATGACAGAGAGCACTGCGGTGGCTGATTAGTGTTTTTTTAGTTATCTGCAAAGAACACAAATCAAATATAAAAAGGACTATGTCTTATTAAGAGTAGTGTTCAATACATACAAAGTAAATATTAAATTTAGTAGAAGTAAAAAAAAATGTTGGAAATATATGTTCAGTATGAAAGTTTTAGAAATAGCTTCAGTATAAAGATTTTAGCTTTTGTAGGTTCAAGTGTCATTATTTACCTGCTGAGTTCCAACAGTTTATTTTATACATTGTAGACTGTTGCCAATGAAGGAAAAATCAGTCCACTGTATTTCCACAGTAAGCACAGTTCAGTTCACTCACTCAGTTGTGTCCAACTCAGCTGGGTCAGACCCCATGAACTGCAGCATGCCAGGCCTCCCTGTCCATCACCAACTCCCGGAGCCTACTCAAACTCATGTCCATTGAGTCGGTGATGCCATCCAACCATCTCATCCTCTGTCGTCCCCTTCTCCTCCTGCCCTCAATCTTTCCCAGCATCAGGGTCTTTTCCACTGAGTCAGTTCTTCACATCAGGTGGCCAGAGTATTGCAGTTGCAGCTTCAGCATCAGTACTTCCAGGGAATATTCAGGACTGATTTCCTTTAGGATGGATTGGCTGGATTTCCTTGCGGTGCAAGGGACTCTCAAGAGTCTTCTCCAACACCACAGTTCAAAAGCATCAATTCTTTGGCGCTCAGCTTTCTTTACAGTCCAACTCTCACATCCATACATGACTACAGGAAAAACCATAGCTTTGACTATACAGACCTTTGTTGGCAATGCATTATCTCTGCTTCTTAATATACTGTCTATGTTGGTCATAACTTTTCTTCCAAGGGGCAAGCGGCTTTTAATTTCATGGCTGTAGTCACCATCTGAAGTGATTTTGGAGACCAAAAAAAAATAAAAGTCTGTCACTGTTTCCCCATCTATTTGCCATGAAGCGATGGGACTGGATGCCATAATCTTAGTTTTGTGAATGTTGAGTTTTAAGCCAACTTTTTCACTCTCCTCTTTCCCTTTCATCAAGGGGCTCTTCGCTTTCTGCCATAAGTATGGTGTCATCTGAATATCTGAGGTTATCGATATTTCTCCCAGTAATCTAGATTTCAGCTTGTGATTCATCCAGCCCAGCATTTCTCATGATGTACTCTGCATATAAGTTAAATAAGTAGGGTGTCAATATACAGCCTTGACGTACTTGACGTACTCCTTCCCTGATTCAGAATCAGTCTGTTGTTACATGTCCAGTTCTAACCACTGCTTCTTGACCTGCATACAGATTTCTCAAGAGGCAGGTCAGGTGGTCTGGTACTCCCATCTCTTTCAGAATTTTCCAGTTTGTTGTGATCCACACAGTGAAAGGCTTTGACATAGTTAATAAAGCAGAAGTAGCTGTGTTTCTGGAACTCTATTGCTTTTTCAATGATCCAAGGGATGTTGGCAATTTCTCTGGTTCCTCTGTCTTTTCTAAATCCAGGTTGAACATTTGGAAGTTCACGGTTCACATACTGTTGAAGCCTGGCTTGGAGAACTTTGAGAATCACTTTGCTAGCATGTGAGATAAGTGCAATTGTGTGGTAGTTTGAGCATTCTTTGGCATTGCTTTTCTTTGGGACTGGAAGGAAAACTAACTTTTTGCAGTCCTGTGGCCACTGCTGAGTTTTCCAAATTTGCCAGCATATTGAGTGAAGCACTTTCACAGCATCATCTTTTAGGATTTGAACTAGCTCAACTGGAATTCCATCACCTCCACTAGCTTTGTTCATAGTGAAGCTTCCTAATGTCAACTTAACTTTGTATTCCAGGATGTCTGGCTCTAGGTGAGTGATCACACCATCATGGTTATCTGGGTTATTAAGCTCTGTTTTGTATAGTTCTTCTGTGTATTCTTGCCACCTCTTCTTAATATCCTCTGCTTCTGTTAGGTCCATGTCATTTCTGTCTTTTACTGTGCCCATCTTTGCATGAAATGTTCCCTTGGTATCTCTAATTTTCTTAAAGAGATCTCTAGTCTTTCCCATTCTATTGTTTTCCTCTATCTCTTTGCACTGATCACTGAGGAAGGCTTTCTTATCTCGTCTTGTTATTCTTTGGAACCCTGCATTCAAAAGGGTGTATCTTTCCTTTTCTCCTTTGCCTTTCACTTCTCTTCTTTTCATAGCTATTTGAAAGGCCTCCTCAGACAACCATTTTGCCTTTATGTATTTCTTTTTCTTGGGGATGGTCTTGAATAATACCTCCTGTACAATGTCACAAACCTCTGTCTATAGTTCTTCAGGCACTTTGTCTATCAGATCTAATTCTTTGAATCTATTTCTCACTTCTGCATAATCATAAGGGATTTGATTTAGGTCATACCTGAATGGGCTAGTTGTTTTCCTACTTTTTTCAATTTAAGTCTGAATTTGGCAATAAGGAGTTCATGATCTGAGCCACAGTCAGGTCCTGGTCTTGTTTTTGCTGACTGTATAGAGCTTCTCCATCTTGGTTGCAAAGAATATAATAAATCTGGTTTTTGTATTGATCATCTGGTGATGTCCACATGTATAGTCTTCTCTTGTGTTGTGGAAGAGGGTGTTTGCTATGACCAGTGCATTCTCTTAGCAAAACTCTATTAGCCTTTGCCCTGCTTCATTCTGTACTCCAAGGCCAAATTTGCATGTTACTCCAGGTGTTTCTTGACTTCCTACTTTTGCATTCCAGTCCCCTATAATGAAAAGGACATCTTTTTTGGGTGTTAGTTCTAAAAGATTTTGTAGGTCTTCATAGAACTGTTCAACTTCAGCATTGTTGGTCTGGGCATAGACTTGGATTACTGCACTATTGAATGGTTTGCCTTGGAAACAAACAGATCATTCTGTCATTTTTGTGATTGCATCCAAGTACTGCATTTTGGACTCTCTTGTTGACTATGATGGATATTCCATTTCTTCTAAGGGATTCTTGCCCACAGTAGTAGATATAATGGCCATCTGAGTTAAATTCACCCATTCCAGTCAATTTTAGTTCTCTGATTGCTAAAACGTTGATGTTCACTCTTGCTAACTCCTGTTTGACCAATTCCAATTTGCCTTGATTGTGACTGTGAGGTGACACTCCACGTCCAAGGGCAGAGAAGCCCCAGCAAGACATGAGGCACTGGAGCAGTAGCTGCGTGGTGCTGGACCAACTTTGATGAGGTACCCCACCTCCAAGGGCCAAGGAGAAGCCCCAGCAAGACGATAGGAGGGGCAAAATCACGTTAACAATCAAACCCCATGCCCGCCAAAGACCTTCAGAGGGCTCAAACACCAGGACCCAGACCCCATAGAGACTGAGACAGAACTGTGTTTGAGTCTCCTGAGGAGGTACGGGTCAGCAGTGGACTGATGCAGGGGCAGGGGCTCTGGGTGCAGCAAACCTGGGTATGGCATAAGCCCTCTTGGAGGAGGTCGCCATGAACCCCACCATAGAGCTGCCAGAACTTACACAGGACTGGGGAAACAGACTCTTGGAGGGTTCAAACAGAACCTTGTGCCCACCAGGACCCAGGAGAAAGGAGCAGTGACCCTGTAAGAAACTGACCCAGATTTGCCCATGAGCGTCCAGGGGTCTCTGGCAGAGGCATGGGTCAGTGGTGGCCTGCTGCAGGGTTGGGAGCACTGAGTGTAGCAATGTGTGCATGGGACCTTTCAAAGTAGATTATCTTCATTACCTCCACCACAGTTTGGCCTCAGGTCAAATAACAAGGAACAGAACAGAAACATCAACAGAAAACTGGATTAAAGACTTACTGAGCATGGCCCATCAACAGAAAACTGGATTAAAGATTTACTGAGCATGGCCCTGCCCATCAGAACAAGACCCAGTTTCCCTTTCAGTCAGTCTCTCCCATCAGGAAACTTCCATAAGCCTCTTATCCTTCTCCATCAGAAGGCAGACAGACTGAAAACCACAATCACAGAAATCTAACCAATCTGATGAAACTATGAGCCATGCTGTGTAGGGCCACCCAAGACGGATGGGTCATGGTGGAGAGTTCTGACAAAACGTGGTCCACTGGAGAAGGGAATGGCAAGCCACTTCAGTATTCTTGCTTTGAGAACCCCATGAACAGTATGAAAAGGCAAAAAGATTGGACACTGAAAGATGAACTCCCCAGGTTGGTATGTGCCCAATATGCTACTGGAGATCAGTGGAGAAATAACTCCAGAAAGAATGAGGAGATGGAACCAAAGCAAAAACACATGGCTGTGGATGTGACTGGTGATGAAAGTAAAGTCTGGTGCTGTAAAGAGCAGTATTGCATAGGAACCTGGAATGTTAGGTCCATGAATCAAGGCAAATTGGAAGTGGTCAAACAGGAGATGGCAAGAGTGAACATTGACATTTTACGAATCAGTGAACTAAAATGGACTGGAATGGGTGAATTTAACTCAACAGTAAGCACAGAAAATCATATACTTAACTCTCTTTCCAGGTGATATAAGGGAGAGAAATCTATCAAGTATAGAGCTTAGGTCAATTGTTTTCTTTCATGTTAACTGCCCCAAATAACAACTCCCCAAATTATATAAAAGTAATTTTCAATGCTCCTTTTAGACACCACAAAAAATTATGCCAACATTAGAATTTACTTTCTCTAATGAGCAGTTCAACAACTCAGTATGATTCTAAAGGACTGACTAGAAGATGAAGGAAAAAACATCTGATAGGGGCTTCCCAAGTAGCACAGTGGTAAAGAATTTGTCTGCCAATGCAGGAGACATGACCTCGATCCCTGGGTTGGGAAGATCTCCTGGAGTAGGAAATGGCAACTCACTCTAGCATTCTTGCCTGGAAAACTCCATGGACAGAGGGGCCTGGAAGGCTACAGTCCATGGGGTCACAAAGAGTCAGACACGACTGAGTGACCGAGCACAGTACACAGGAAAGGAGAAAAAGAAGCAATAGAAAAACAGCTTGAAAATGACTATCAAATTCCGTCTTTATCCTCAGACACACTCCAATAAGGCAGAGATATTTCTAAGAGCTTCCTGGATATTTCCACAGAGGTATTCCACAAATATCTGAAACCTAAGTTGTTCAGAAGACTTTAATAGCTTGTTAATATTCTGATATCAAGACTTCTCCTGCACATTCACTCCAACAATTACTACTTTATTTACTGGCATCAAAATGTACCCAATTTAGTAAATTTAGCCATCAACAACAATTCCTTTTCATATCTCACACTTTCAGTTCAATCACAAAATCAACAGACTTTACTTCAAAAATGTTCAATTCCACTCCCAATTTTCATCTTCCTTTTCTAAATAATACTTTTATCTATAATTGCCCCATAAGTGGTGAGATTCCTGAGCTCAGTACTCCAGTTCATTCCTCAAATGGTTGTATGTACTAAAACCAAACATGTAAAGAACTTTTCCTTACCTAAGAACTTCTTTGGTTATGCTGCCTGCACCAGTGGTTCTCCAAGTGTAGTATCTGACTCAACAACATCAGCATCACCTGGAAACTTGTTAGAAATGCAAATTCTTGGGCTCCACCCCCAGAACTATTAAATCAGAAACTCATGGGTGGGGGGAGCAGCCTGCTTCACCAAGTCCTCCTGGTAACAAATGCTGAGATCCAATGATTTAAATTGTTTCTGATAAATGGTTTTATATTTTTTAGTAAAGGTGATTAAGAGGTTCAGCAAACACTATCATTTAAGTTTCTTCTGAATAATTTTGAACTATTTTAAAAACTGAGTTAAAAAAGCATATATTAAATTGTGCTGAATTATGAGATTTGGGGTAAACATCAAAATAAAACTTGGCCTGCTACTTCAGTACACAAAATCGCATAATGTATAAAAAGGCTGTGGCTCTGATCATATTTCATGTTTGTTTTCTATTCAACAAGTATACCCTCAAGTAAAACTTTGCAAACATTATGGGTTTGCAAGCAGTGTTCAATTAGTTGCAGGCATGGCTCAGGTGCATCTATTTGTCCCTTCAGCTCATTAGAACAAGTTAAATAGAAGGGCTTATGAATTTTGTGTATTTCTTTACACATGTGATAGAGTTACTCTAAGTTTGAGTTATAGTTCTACTTTTTCCAGTATAGGTTATGAAATAATTACCTATAAAACTAGAAGTGGATCCCTCGTTAAAAGCAGGAATCTTACATAGGTCTTAACATGGATATATTGAGACCGATTTCACTCAACACATCTCAAAGCCTTCCTATTAATTAGTAACAGTTGCTCTTTCAGCTAACATTTGGGAGCTCTCAAAGCTAAAACACAGTACCAAAGTTCAATGACAGTCATCTGTCAGTAGAATTTACATCGCAGTGGCAAATTTTAAAAAGGTTTGCAAATAAAGCTATCCTCCACTTTCCCAAGACTTCGCTTTATGTCACTTCATTTTTACAAAATATCTACACTACTACCTGTTTTTGCCAGCCACAAAAATCCAAAGAGAATTTTCCCTCTACAAGAAGAGGCAAAAAATCAAAAACAGCCTTCAGTGTTTGTTTGGCAGGGAGCCACTACTGAGGCAGTGTGCACCCCAAGCAGGAAGAGCTGCACCTCCAAGTTCCTTCCCTGAGAACTACACTCCACATAACAGCATCAAGTCCCAGAGCTCTGAACTGTGTCTGTGAGCATCTATGCTTTATCTGGATTTATTTTGTGCATACATTAGCAATATGTGTCCTAAGTTAACTGCTTCTTCACTTTATACCGTTTTGGCTTACGAAAGCTTTCAGAAGAAAGCTCTGCTTTTGCATATCAAGGGGAAACCTGTAATGATACAGTCTTTGACAAGTTCCACAATTTTGAAGGGAAAAAAAAAGTGTATATGAAATTATTATAAATCTAGGAATTAAAATGTGCTCAGAACAAAGTCACCATATTACCTATGAACAACAGCATACATGATTGGACAAAAGTCTTATTAAATCCTATATAACAGTATGATAAATATGTTAAATTAGTAAACTGTTATAAAAAACTCAAATAGTGGTATATGTCTAAAAATGCAGAAAATACAAAATTATTCACCACATATGCTTGATTAATTCAAATGTTGAAATTATGTAAAATCTTTCCAATTTAACTGCATTAGAATTTGAATGTGGCAGATCTCTGCATTTATTTTTGTGGAAGTTTCTCAAATAGGTCAATTCAAGGATGCTAAACCAACATACAAACAACAAGAAAATTTTAATGTTTAAATCAGTTTTTAACACATCAACTAAACTGTAAGAATTGTTGAGACAACTCTATTAAAGGAAGTAGATAAAAATTTTAAAATCTCAGAAGTGGTAGCTCCTATAAAAGCTTTTGCCAGCTTTCATTAAGTACTAACTGTTCACTAGTAAAGACTGGATACTAAGATATTTCAAAACAGTTTTTCCTAATCACACATAGATTATCATTTAAATTGATGGGTTTTTCTTTTTTTTCCTGGCTTAACTGTATTGTTACAGATAGAAAATTTCAAAATTCATTTTCTTCGTATCAAACTTGAATAGATGTCCTGAAGCGAAGTATAAATACTTCAAAAGAAACAAGAAATACTTTAGTCATTAAAAAGTTTTTATACAAATATCTTTCAAATATAAATAATAGGCACACTAATATGATTATATAGCATTGTAAGAAGTTGAAAAACCTCAATCTGACAAAAGTCACAAATGTTACCAAGCTTATAGATACACATAAAGTATCAGTAATGAAATTGATCCTTACAGTTGAGTCATCATTCAAGTAATTAAGCTGTTCTGAAATTTTTAAGAGATCAGCAAAAAAAATGTGAGCATTTAAAAAATGTTATCAATGAATATTTCAGAATATTACAAGATACATTATTTTCACACTGAACAATGACACAATGAACTGACAGATGAGTCAATTCTATCACCTCCCTCCAAAAGGACTTACACTTTGAGTTGAGGGAAAAAAAAACCAACTTACTATTTCTCTAAAGTCTGAATCAATTTATTTAAAGAGTATTCTGAGAAGAGAAAATGAATTAAGAACATTATCATTTGCCACTACTTATCTGTATGAACCAGAATTTCCTAGACACAATGCAATAAAAATAAAATTCAGAAATAAAGTGGATATTCAGGCTGATATAAAGTAACAACTTTCAAGTAAACTGCTAATTTTAATTTCTAACTATATCCATTAATCAATTGACTTTATATGAAATACAAGGTATGTTTGTAATTCCAGGATAAGTGTATACTAATAAAATGCTACTTTTACTTATTAAGAATTCTCTAAAATGTGGTGGTTTTGCTTTAAAAGGTTCTCTACAAATTACAAAGTTTGGAGTCTACTAGTATGATTTCAAACTAGATAAATCCAGACTATAGACCATGGCATAATCTATTAACAGCTCTCCCTAACTAGCTTTTAGTTTATTTTCTCATAAGGAATACCTCTTTTTTAACAATACTAAGTGCTATGTATTCCTAGGACATATATGGTTTTATGCCTTTATATATGCACTTATCTTGCCAGAAATGCCCTTATTCTGCTTCTTCAAATTTTTAAATTTTAATACTCACAAAATATGTTGCTTCCTTCTGTGAAGTCATCTGAGAGACTCAAGACAGAATTAACTACTTTTTCTTCTATACTATTATATACTTATCACGTATTTATCTACTTAAATGTATCATCTCCCTAATTGCCAATAAATTCTTTAAATGCAGGAGCCAAGTTACACATTCTTGGATCCTTTTTCCAATTCTTAACAGAGATCCTAAACTTGTAATACATGTATAAACAGTAACAATACAAGGCAAGTAAAAAAAAAAAGGAAACAAAGTGAGAATATAACTGGTTAAATTCAGTACCTAAAAATTCAGCTTTGAATAAGGATAGAATGTCACCGTCCTCTAGCTATTGTGCTCAAAGTGTGGTTTGCAAACTATTTACCAATTTGTGATGAGATAAATATAAAAATTAGGATTAAGCATTTGGAAACTTGTATAGGAATTTGACAGTAAATTTCATGTCTGTTGAATCTTTTTGGATCCTTTAAATTTCATTTTTCTAATAATTCATTTTTATTCTATTTTTATAATGTATCAGACAGTCTTAGGTTAAACACTGAAAAAAAATACAGACTGAGAAGTAGTATGTAAGATTATGGAAATAGAAAGATGAGTAAGACCTTGAGTCTTTTTCAATAAGAATTTGGTTTAGAAGGAAGAATATGATGCACACATAAATGTTTGTAATATGTATCAATATAAATGTATTTCTCAAAGTTCATATCATGTTTGATTCTTTAAAACATATTTATTAATGAGATTGTGATGCAGAACTAGTATTTCTTTCTAAAGTTATTTATATGATGCCTAGATTTCAAATTAAAATTAGGGCTTGTTTCCTATTATTGCCTGGTAAGGTTTTTCAGCTTTCCATAGAACTCTGCCTGACCAGCATAATCTAAAGCCCTGGTAATCTATAACAGCAAAATACTATGATTTTTTTTTTCAGAAACTTTCAATATTTTTATTCCAATCAAGAGATAGTAATTTATTTTCTTAGCCCTCTACATTAAGAGTTGGCAAGCCTTTTGTATAAAGGACTAGATAATAAGTAGTTTAAGGTTTGCGGGGTATATGGTCTGTTGCCACAGCTACACAACTCTGATGTTTTAGCAAGAAGGCCGCCATAGACAATATATAAACAAATAAGCATGGCTTTATTCCAATAAAATTTTATTTAAAAAGCTGGCAGCAGGTTTTCAGATTTGGCCCAAGGATTGTAACTTGCTGATCCCTGTTCCACATCACAGATATAACTCGAAAATGCAATCATGAGGAACATATCACATACTTGATGCTCAAAAATAGTCTGTCATTTTTCTTTGCACTTATCATCAGCTTTAAAATTGTTAAAGACTAGGAGATTTACCAACATTCAGGCTTAGAGAAGGTAAGGCAGTATTTTTCCAGAAAAATCATGGTAAGCATATTGAAAAATATTTTGTGCCTTGTCTTTACCGGCATACATTGAGGGAAATTATAAGCTTTTCTTACTATTAGATAACAACATTCGCATAGGCTATAGAAAACAAAAAGATCTATTTGCAGTAGTTTCCACAAACACTTCAAGTAACAGGACGTATGCAAAAATCCCACAACCCCTTTACAATGAACCACAAACTTGGTCCAAGTAGTCATAACATCATAAACAAACTAACCACAATTTGGAGTGTGATGCTTTTTGTTCAACTCACATCTAATGAGGGACTTCAAAACATAGAGTACTTGTCTGCATTAACAAGCCTGAATTGCACATTTCATCTTTGAGGTTCAACTTGGCCTTCCCTAGCATGTGATCATTCCTTACCTTCAAGGGGAGAGACACAAAGCTCTTCAGAGGTCACTCTAAAACCAAAGTCAAATTCTAATCTTCCTTGTTCAGCCAAGTTCTAGTCTCCCCAGTGGAATACATAGCTCTGTGAACAATTCTCTTCTCCATTCTAGAACCCTTTTCCCAGAACATAGGAGGAATTGGTAAAGGCTTAATATATGCTTCCAAAGAAGTCTCTTACGTTAGACTTCAAATACCTTAATGTACATGTTCTTTTCACTTTGTACTACATCCCTGCGAAAAGTCTCCTAAGACTCCAAAACTATCTTCGTGCAGATGACTCAAAAAAATCTATTTCATAATCCTCTGAACAAGTAGTTTACTAATGATTCTCAAAATATTATCATTGGATGATAAATAGCCTTAAAGAGCAGGAATAGTGAGAATGAAGGAAAAGGAGTGTCTAAGAAGAATGTAAATGGATTTTCTTGTGAGCGTCCACACTGAAACAATACTGAGAAAACAGTACATAAAAACTGTTCTGAGAATGATTTCTCAGAGGGAAGCAGCCCTGGAAAAGTGTTTGGGATGCATTTAGATGTCCACTGAGGCCTAAAATTTAAGATGTAAAATACTGTCATCAGATGTCAAAATACCCTTTCCTTTTTCTTTTTATTTTATTCTTGTTAATGATTCTTCAGATTTCCTAAATCTAAAATCCTACAGTTACCACTGGTCATTTTTCATTTTGCCTGAAAATTCAATCAATCACAAATTTTTGGTAATTATTTTTAGATTTCTCTTATACCACTGCCACTCACTCTCCTCCCATATAGAGAACAAGCTGAGGCTGTCTATTTTTCCTGTCAAGACTCTTCAACTCTTTCATCACATTTCTGCTAGAAGTCCTCCCCAAATACTAATTTTACTTCTCGTATGTGTTAAAATAGTCTGATTAATAGGACAGTTTACTGTCTAATATTAACAAAATATTTTAAACTCTTAAAATGAGCCAAATGCTTTATAGTAGTAAAGACAGAATTTAAATTTATGAACAATAAAATGATTACAGAGAAAGTTAAAAGAAATGGAAAATAAACCAAAGAAAGAGGCAAATATATAAGGAAAACAAATTATACATTTACTAAGGACAGAGAAGAAAAACTAAAAACTAGAAGGATCATGCTTACTGCTATAACTGATGTACCGGCTATTATTATTATTATTATCCTGAAATCCAGGATAAAATATAAAAGTCATCATGAAACTATTACCTAAAGTTAAATGAAAAAATAAAGCTTAGGCCTAAAGAGAAGGAAATACCAGCAAGATTTTTTTTAAAGGTGACTTGAAAGTTTTCTAGATAGTATTCTACACAGTGAATTTCTAATTGGCTTAATTACCTAGGCAAGAATGTTTCAACTCATGACATATCAGTCATTCTACCACTGGAGGGAGCCTGGTCACATATGCTTTGATGAGACTTTTACTCTAGTAACTTCCTGGTCTTCTCTGGGAATGAATTAGAACCCCTACCAAAAATATAAATTTGTTTAACATAATCTGATGGTTTTCAAGCTGTTTGCTTGTTTCTTTTAGTTTTGTTTTGTTTTCATACTAATAAAAATTCATAGCATCTCCATAGTAAATATCTGGGTCAAATAAATGAACCCAGAGGTCACATATGCTAGTACAGATCAATACTCTAAAAAAAACAGAAGAAAGAAAAAAATTGTTGAATCAAGAACATAGATGTTCTCTGATGCAAATACCTACTCAAAGCAGGTATCAAGGTCACAATGTACATGCAAAACAGCAAACAGCAGGTTTCAAACAGAAGCTGAAAATAGATTTTAGGATTAAGGTTGAGAAGGATATAACTGATGTCATAGAAAAACATAAGCAAAGATTAGAGTACTATAACTGTAATTTTACTGTTCATTTAAAATTCAGAATTTAGCTTCCATTGACTACTTATGAAACTGAAGTGACATAAGATTTACTACATAAAACAACTGAAATTTTTAAAAAACATCTAAACCAAATATTGGCCAAATAATGAAGAATTATAAAGCAGTAGTTCAACTCAAGAAGGTATATAGAGAATAATATTCCATTTAAAATAACTACTATTCTCTATTTTGTGTCAAGAACTGTTTTATAATACTTAAATTATCTCAACAACCCTACAGGACTGACATTTTATACCCATATTACATGAGAAAGCTTGAGGCTAAGAAGTGGTTAAGTAATTTTCCTAAGATCATATATCTATCAAGAGTCAACATTTCATGAGAGGTCTGAATGTAAAATGGTATTACCACCATGCTACACGCATGTCAGTGAGACTCAGTAATGCCTACCTTAAATTCTTGTACTATGAAAGGTAATAGTTAAGAGTATTAGTCCTAGACATCTGCTTTAAAACATGCCATTAAGAATGATCTAATACATCACTGTGTTACTAAACACTCCTGTAGTACTTTTTGTTTTCAAACTTAAAATCTGTTTAATTCACATGCCAATAAAGAAGACAGTCTCAGCTGATTTATAATTTAAGTAAATAAGGTAAAGTCCAAATTGAAAGGAATTTATCTTTCAAAATACGTGGAGGGAGCTTGGATGCATATAAAGCAACATAAAGATGAATCTTTCCTCCACAGCAAGGAAAGAAAGCTTCTATATGTATGATGAAAAAAAAAAAAAAGATGAAGAGAAGCAGCGTAGAATTCTATGTGTGGGGTCAGAGCTGTCTTGAAATGTCACAGGTCAGTGAGGGTCTGAAGTATCTATGAGAGGAAACAAACTGAAAATAAGTTTCCATATTACTAATGCTTCCAGATAAGAAATTATTTTGATTTTTTTTTGAAAACTCACCATTTAAGTGTATCATATATGTCACTTGAAGCCACTTCAACACACAAGAGAAGAACAGAAAGTCTTTTTCTTACAACAGAAAAATCTGTTGTAAGAAAACAGCACATCTTCAGAGGTTTTCCAATAGAAGTCTGTCCAGAATCCTCATTTTGAACTACAAGTGAAATCTAGGCAGGACCTTGTATCAGCAACCAGAGCACACATGCCTAGGATAAAACTACACATGAGATAACGTGTGTATGAAAACCCTCTTGCTTAATTAAAATAACCAATTATATGACCACTTGGACTCTATTATAAATTCTTCAGAAACTATTAAGCATTTTGAGGGATGATGAGAAAAAGAAGCATTGTAAATTGTTACTAATAATGTAAACAGATAAGAAAAAAGGCAAATGACAAGGGGAAAAAAAAACATAAAAGAGGAGAGCCAAGGAAGCATAAGACAATAGACATACAGTTATGTTTACCAGCAGCTATAGCTCTCAGTTGATGTAAAATGCAAAACATTATAAAATTAAAAACATCTATAAGTGGAGTGGGTAAAAGGAAATGTTTATTAAACAAACATATGGTATCTTCTCTTATTCTACTTCATTCCACTTCTAAGGAATTAATATTGCACTAATTTTTCCCATCATCAGATTCATATTAAAGTAGGAAAAGTACAGGGCAAACAAGACACATTTATTTCTACAATCATACAATTATGAAAATATAACTCATTATGTACTTAAATGCAAAACAGATCTGCCACAAATTTTTGTGTTATATATTTCCAGAAGTAAAACAATGAGACTGGAGAGGGGGTGAAAGGCAGAGAAGGAAGCAAATTCATTTGGCTGAAAATTTCTCAATATAAAAAGTATGACTAGATCTGGTTGAAAAACTTAATGTAACATTTTAAAATTGTTCTGTAAAAGTAACTATATCATCTCCTCTAAATTATTCCTATGATGTCAACTTAACATTTTTGGGATTGACATATAGAGTTTCACAAAATGTAAAGTTAGGCATTTAACAAAATCTTTACATGAGCTATTTTCACATTTTACACATCTTTTAATAAAGAGAGCCCTTTGTATTTGAAGACATAAGCTATTTTATAAAATGAAACTCTATTTATCTGTGTTGAATCTATTAGAAGTCTGCAAATAAGTAGTAATTTTCAAACTGCCTAGTGCTAGTATATCCCCAATTACATGTTACATAATTCATTCATTTTTGCAGGGTTAGTAATGTGAATCATAGAAACTAAAAAACATTACCAAAATAAAATAACTTATACTCTAGGAGAAGAGACATGGTAAATGCAGGACATTAATTTTTGTACATTATGAACTCTGTAAAGATCATTTAAAAAAACTTTATTTTTCTTAGTATCTTTGAAACATCTGGTAAGTGCAATTTTAAGTACTAACTACTAACTTTTGAGGAGCAACCATGAATTGCCTATTTCCAATAACTACAGTGACGAGCTTTTGATAAATCATTGAAGCAAATGAAAATAAAATCTACCTTTATTATTGCTTTCTGTAAAAGCAGTATAGGAAAATAAAAATATTTACAATGGTAACATTACAAAATCATTTCACAAAAGTATAAACAAACCCATAGGACTTTCTATGTAGTATGTTAAAAATAATCTGTACAGTCCAATAGTGCAACTTCCTATATGGAATACCAAAACAATGAATTGTTAATGTCAAAAATATGTGCACTTATTACTATGGTGACCAAAACAGTCTAGGGATGAAGAAAATAAAAGCTCCTTTTGCAAGAATATTTATTATCTATACCACACCTTTTTCAAAATTATTTAAAGTGCCTTTGGCTTCAAAGAGCAATTAATCCAAGAGCGATTGCCCTAAATTTATTAATAAACGGAAATTCTGCGTTCAGTTGACCTAAACTGTACTATACAGCAACGCCTAATCAAGTTATTACTATTTAAATGACTGGAAACAAGACCTCTGCTCTCTACTTGGATTATATACTGATCAATTTTATGACCTTATTGTAAGTTTATTAGTATATCTACATAAACGTCACTAAAAACTATTTTTAAATCATCTCTATACACAGTTAGACACTAATTTCATTTACAGTCAAAACTGTTCAGGGTCATCTTGACAACACATAAATTATTTTTCCTTTGTCACTTGTGTAATTTTTTTTACAATTATTACATCAGTCAGTACTAATCAGATGACTTCTTTACAAATGGAGTTTTATTTCACATTACTGAAATAGCACTGACTCTCCAACTACTCCAACTAATAACACAGAAGCGCTGTAACTACCCACACTGCACATTCTACTAGTTTACCTCTAACGCTCAGACCTGTTTAATCAATTTCCTTTTTAAGGAGACTGTCAACTTTAACAATAGAATAAGCGATATAATATCAAGACACAACGGTGAGTACTCGCCACATACTCTGAATCACGGCAGATATATGAGGCCACTTCCATTACACATTTTTGACAGTTTCTGAATCACAGTTTCAAACCACGAACCTTGTGGCTGTCCTTGGTGCTGAAACGCACTCTTCTGCCCCTTCACTGAAAAAAAAAACTGTCACTTCAAATTCCATTTTGAAAGGATAAAAAGACTTCAAAATGTAGGAAGTCTGAAGATGTGAGGTTCAAAAAGGAACTAGTAAGTTTCCCGGCAGAGACCGCTAACGAGTGTGTGCTGGGGGCAGGGGGCAACGCTGGAAACATCCCGAGGGCTTTCGCCAGGAGACCCAGGAAAGCGGGACTGCGGCAAAGATCGGAAACACCTGGTCCGGAGCAGGAGACGCCGGCGTGAACGGCGCCCTCGCGGGGCAACCCTTCGGCGGGAGCCGGGCGGACGAGGACGGTGAGGGGATCCACAGCCAGGGACCACGGCGACTTCCCCAGCCAACCCGCGAGCCCCGGGGTCCTTTTGTTTCTGGGGTCTGAGGGGAGAGTGGGTGCGCGAAGGGGAGCCCCCACCAGCGTTCAACTGCACAAGGGGGACAACAAAAGACCCTACCGCCCGGGCGAGCAGGGTCGGCTGGAGCCCCAGTGGCCGCGGCGTCTGGCAGCGGGCTTTACCCCCACCCCCGCCAATCCTCACCGTCCCGGCCGCTCTTACCATCTCGGTCGCACAGCTGAATGGCCTCCAGGCTGAGGTTTTTGATCACCTCCTCACAGGGGCTGGTGGGGCTGTTGAGGGCATGATCCAGGCGCGGCACCTCCATTTTTCCAACCCCCTTCTCACGTCCGCCTGCTTCGTATCCAGGCTCTCTCCGAGGACCGTGTGGGAGAGAAGGGCGGGAAAGGAAAGGGGAGTGGCGGATGAGAGGGAGGTGGCCTGGGACGCGGCGCTGAGGGGCCGATGCTGAGCCGCCGGGCTGGAGAGCCGCTGCCGAGGCGACGGCAGTGGCTGGAGCTCCACGGAGCGTGCGGCTCTGAGAGACCGAGACAGACCCGGCGCGAGCGCAAGAGGCGGCGCGCGCCCGGCGGGGAGGAGACGCGGCGCGCGGGGAACGTGAGGGAGAAGGCACGGGGCGCGCACGCGCGCGAGAGGACGCTCCCACCTGCTGGCGCGCCGCGCTCGCCTCTGTCTCTTCCCCGCCCCCACCCCACGCCCGGTCATCCCGCGCGCACGCGCCCCCGGCTGCCCTCGCGTCTTGGCGCCCGCAACCCCGCGCGTGAGTCTTCGGTCGGTGGAGCGCACGGGAACAGCAGGCGTCAAGGGGGGTCGGGGAGGCGCTCGCTTTCTCCCTTCTCTCCTAGTGAGGGCGGTTCGGCGTTCTTTTCCCTCCTCACAGTGTCAGTCGGAACCAGGTTAGCACTGCGGCGTCTGCACGAGTTGGTGAGAGTGAGCAGTTTTGTTTATCAACGATTGGAGAAATGAGGGTCCAGACCCTTTTATATCGGGCGTTGGAACTACCTTCGCCGCGTCAAGGCCCCCGGCTACTCGCCTCCCCAAACCTACATGTTCAGCCTGCCATTCCTCAGAAACAGCTACGTCTGTCCGAGAAATGAGCATATCAACTGAGGAATGGCGCGGTTTAGGGACAGGATTTTGGTCATCCTAAAGGAGGGACAAACAGGGGAATTGAGACCTGCCAGAAAAGTAAGGGAACGAAGAGATGCTTGCCAGCCTGCTGGAAAGGCAACAAGCGTGCTTCGGGGACACCAGCCCCTGATTGCTCAGGCTTTGCAGAATAGCGTCATTCATTCATCCATTTATTCACCCACCGAATAACTAGTAAGTGCTAACTCTGTGCCAGGCTTTGTTCTGGGCGCCAGTGAAGGGTGAAAAGACAGTACCTGCCCTCAAGGATATGGAAGAAGCCTTTTCCTCGTGGAAAATGGCCTTACTTAAGCCACCCTAAACTTGTCTGCTTATTGTTTTTAACGTCACTTAAGATTTAGCAATAACTCAGTGAAGGTGCAAATAATTTTAAAAGAAAATAGGTGTAGGTCACTGCTGATTGATCTCTGTTGCCATTTGCTTCTTTGGAATAGTTTTTGGTTTTACTGCTATCTCGGTATCAAAAAAATAGTGCCCACTCCTCTTTTGAGTATATATTCTTAAAAGAAATTAAAGTCTCTTCATGTTCTTTCCAATTTCAAACCTAAATGTTAGTAACAGTTTACACAAAGATTCCTGTGTGTTATCCGTTCTAGTCACATCCATTTAGCCATGACATGACTAAATCTAGTTAATTGAAGCCTCATAAAACAGATGAACCAGCTTAAGGTAAAATAAGCCTGTGAGAAAATTTGGCACAACTGCAAGTTGTTAAAAATTTGTGGAAGATAATTGGGTATCATAAAGTGAAATGTCCTCATTATGAACCTAGATATTAATGAAGATGGATCTCCTTCATGTAGTTTGAAAGCTTTTGAGTCAAGGTAGGGGGGTCCTCAAGGAGAGAATAAATTATTACTTGTCAAGAAATATGACAAGATGGTGCTTATTGGTGAATTTCCTGTGTTCCAAGGTCTGGCTCTGGAGGACTAGAAATTGATATTGTCAGCCCAACTGCAGGATAGTGTTAAATTTCATAGTAGCGTTAAGTTCACAAATCTTAAAAGGAACTGTGTAAGCTAGATTACGAATTTATTGGTTTACAGATGAGAAATATAACTCATGCTGCTGCTAAGGCACTTCAGTTGTGTCCGACTCTGGGCGACCTCATAGACAGCAGCCCACCAGGCTCCCCCGTCCCTGGGATTCTCCAGGCAAGAACACTGGAGTGGGTTGCCATTTCCTTCTCCAATGCATGAAAGTGAAGTTGCTCAGTTGTGTATGACCTTCAGCGACCCCATGGACTGCAGCCCACCAGGCTCCTCCATCCACGGGATTTTCCAGGCAAGAGTACTGGAGTGGGGTGCCATTGCTTTCTCTGAATATAATTCATACATATAATTAAAAGTATTCTCAGGTGGTGCTAGTGGTAAACAATCCACCTGCCAAGGCAGGAGAAGCAAGACAGGCAGTTCTATCTCTGGGTCAGGAAGATCCTTTGGAGTAGGAAATGGCAACCCACTCCATTATTCTTTCCTGGAAAATCCCATGGACAGAGAAGCCTGGCAGCCTACAGTCCATGGGATCACAAAGAGCTGGGCACGACTGAGCAGGCACACACACATATACACACATGACTCATATATTTAGGAATCATCTTATATGTCCAAGGATACATAAGTACATAGTACATAAGATGTTGTAAGCTATGAGTTCAAATCTTAACAGGAAAGATATACATTTAAAAAGTAAAATGAGTATTATGAAAGCAAGTATGGGAGCTTGTGGAAGCACACACAGGGTCCACTGTAGCCTGATTAGTTAGGAAAGCCTCTAAAAGGATTTTATTTTAAGGGAATGGAAAATGGTCAAAAGACTTTGATAAGGAAATTACCATGAACAGATTGTCAGACAGAATATTTGTATAATGGGAAAGGGGGTAATGTTTTGAGAAGTATTAATGGTGACTTTCTGGGCATAAGACCATTCTATCCAAAGGACCTTCTGCTGAGGATTTAGATTATTACATAAGAAAATGAAACTTTTCTATTTTTCTTCTCATACCTAAATTTCAGTGTGAGTAATTCCAGTCCCCATATATTTGAAACATCATTTAATTGTTAGCTTGAGCTGCCCACTATTACAGTCAAAATCCTACCAGTAATTCAAGCTCTGACTCAAGTGGTACATATAGATTATTCCCACTGCCAGAAATCCCTGTTTTATTTACACAGGGCTTTGTTTATAATTTACAAAATCACACTATGATTTCTAAGTTATTATTAGACATGAAGAATCAGGCTCAAATTTGAAAATGATCTTAAATATATCCCATTTCAATCCCTTCTTCACTGTTCAAGCCCTTGACAATAAGTTGTTTACCTTTTAAGAAATGGTAAATTAAAATCCTAATGAAATAACCTTAACTCTTACTCTGAGCTCAAACATGCCTACTGTGAGGTCAATACAAAGGTCTTAATTTTCTCCTCTGTTGGTCATACACAATAATGATAATCCCTCTTCCTTCTGCCCATATATATTCAGTTCTTTAGATAAATGCTCCTAGTTCTTTCAAACATTTTTGATACTGTGTTGTTTTGAGTCCGTCTGTCGCTCTGAACACACTTCTCTGGATAACTCTAACTTCTGTAGGAGTTCATAGGTGAACATACTAGGTGTGGAAATATTATATATTTAATTCAGTTCAGTCGCTCAGTTGTGTCCGACTCTGCGACCCCGTGAACCTCAGCATGCCAGGCCTCGCTGTCCATCACCAACTCCTGGAGTCCACCCAAACCCATGTCCATTGAGTCGGTGATGCCATCCAACCATCTCATCCTTTCGTCCCCTTCTCCTCCCACCTTCTATCTTTCCCAGCATCAGGGTCTTTTCAAATGAGTCAGCTCTTCACATCAGTTGGCCAAAGTATTGGAGTTTCAGCTTCAACATCAGTACTTCCAATGAACACCCAGGACTGATCTCCTTTAGGATGGAATGATGGTTGGATCTCCTTGCAGTCCAAGGGGCTCTCAAGCTTCTCTAACACCACAGTTCAAAAGCATCAATTCTTCAGTGCTCAGCTTTCTTTATAGTCCAACTCTCACATCCATACATGACCACTGGAAAAACCATAGCCTTGACTAGCCAGACCTTTGTTGGCAAAGTAATGTCTCTGCTTTTTAATATGCTGTCTATGTTAGTCATAACTTTCCTTCCAAGGAGTAAGTGTCTTTTAATTTCATGGCTGCAGTCACCAACTGCAGTGATTTTGGAGCCCAGAAAAATAAAGTCAGCCACTGTTTCCACTGTTTGCCCATCTATTTGCCATTAAGTGATGGGACCAGATGCCATGATCTTAGTTTTCTGAATGTTGAGCTTTAAGCCAACTTTTTCACTGTCCTCTTTCACTTTCATCAAGAGGCTCTTAGTTCTTCTTCACTTTCTGCCATAAGGGTGGTGTCATCTGCACATGTGAGGTTATTGATATTTCTCCAGGCAATCTTGATTCCAGCTTGTGCAATTGTATTACAAATACATGTAAAGAAATACCCAGTAGTCTATTACTGTCTTTGCTTTATATGCCAGACATCTTTAATGCAGCCCAGGAACACATTAATTTCTGACAGTTTTATCACTTTGCTTATACATCCTGAGCTTACAATAACATAAAACGCATTCTTCCTTAACATTTCTTATTTCCCCCTTGAAGTTGTAAGTTTTGAGTACATAATATATGTGTGCATAGAGAAGATACTTCAGTACAATTGATGAGTTACTTGATTGAAATTCATTTAGTACTTTTAATGTGTTTAATTGTAATGTTGCAGCTAGCCTAGAATTTTGTCATACCTAAAGAAAAAGTAGGTTACAATGTCCTTTAGGTAAGTTTGTCAGTGCAAAGGTCATTTAAGACCCAACCCACAGCTATAGGCACCATCCAGCTTTTAAAATTACTAGGCAGAGGGCAAAGAGAGAACCAATACCATAGGTTGGAGCAAACTTGGAAAAATGCATAGCAAATACAGAGTGGCTTTTCTTTATCTCACAACATTACCATAACTTTTTCTTTTTTCTTTTATTTTTACTTTATTTTTTTTATTTTTTTAATTAATTTTATTTTATTTTTAAACTTTACATAATTCTATTAGTTTTGCCAAACATCAAAATGAATCTGCCATAGGTATACATGTGTTTCCCACCCTGAACCCTTCTCCCTCCTCCCTCCCCATACCATACCTCTGGGCCGTCCCAGTGCACTAGCCCCAAGCATCCAGTATCGTGTATCGAACCTGGACTGGCGACTCGTTTCATATATGATATTTTACATGTTTCAATGCCATTCTCCCAAATCCTCCCACCCTCTCCCTCTCCCACAGAGTCCAAAAGACTGTTTTATACATCAGTGTCTCTTTTGCTGTCTCGCACACAGGGTTATTGTTACCATCTTTCTAAATTCCATATATATGCATTAGTATACTGTATTGGTGTTTTTCTTTCTGGCTTACTTCACTCTGTATAATAGGCTCCAGTTTCATCCACCTCATCAGAACTGATTCAAATGTATTCTTTTTAATGGCTGAGTAATACTCCATTGTGTATATGTACCACAGCTTGCTTATCCATTCATCTGTTGATGGACATCTAGGTTGCTTCCATGTCCTGGCTATTATAAACAGTGCTGCGATGAACATTGGGGTACACGTGTCTCTTTCCCTTCTGGTTTCCTTAGTGTGTATGCCCAGCAGTGGGATTGCTGGATCATAAGACAGTTCTATTTCCAGTTTTTTAAGGAATCTCCACACTGTTCTCCATAGTGGCTGTACTAGTTTGCATTCCCACCAACAGTGTAAGAGGGTTCCCTTTTCTCCACACCCTCTCCAGCATTTATTACTTGTAGACTTTTGGATCGCAGCCATTCTGACTGGTGTGAAATGGTACCTCATAGTGGTTTTGATTTGCATTTCTCTGATAATGAGTGATGTTGAGCATCTTTTCATGTGTTTGTTAGCCCTCTGTATGTCTTCTTTGGAGAAATGTCTATTTAGTTCTTTGGCCCATTTTTTGATTGGGTCATTTATTTTTCTGGAGTTGAGCTGTAGGAGTTGCTTGTATATTTTTGAGATTAGTTGTTTGGCAGTTGCTTCATTTGCTATTATTTTCTCCCATTCTGAAGGCTGTCTTTTCACCTTGCTAATAGTTTCCTTTGTTGTGCAGAAGCTTTTAAGGTTAATTAGGACCCATTTGTTTATTTTTGCTTTTATTTCCAATATTCTGGGAGGTGGGTCATAGAGGATCCTGCTGTGATGTATGTCAGAGAGTGTTTTGCCTATGTTCTCCTCGAAGAGTTTTATAGTTTCTGGTCTTACGTTGAGATCTTTAATCCATTTTGTGTTTATTTTTGTGTATGGTGTTAGAAAGTGTTCTAGTTTCATTCTTTTACAAGTGGTTGACCAGATTTCCCAGCACCACTTGTTAAAGAGATTGTCTTTAATCCATTGTATATTCTTGCCTCCTTTGTCAAAGATAAGGTCTCCATATGTGCGTGGATTTATCTCTGGGCTTTCTATTTTGTTCCATTGATCTATATTTCTGTCTTTGTGCCAGTACCATACTGTCTTGATAACTGTGGCTTTGTAGTAGAGCCTGAAGTCAGGTAGGTTGATTCCTCCAGTTCCATTCTTCTTTCTCAAGATCGCTTTGGCTATTCGAGGTTTTTTGTATTTCCATACAAATTGGGAAATTATTTGTTCTAGCTCTGTGAAGAATACTGTTGGTAGCTTGATAGGGGTTGCATTGAATCTATAAATTGCTTTGGGTAGTATACTCATTTTCACTGTATTGATTCTTCCAATCCATGAACATGGTATATTTCTCCATCTATTAGTGTCCTCTTTGATTTCTTTCACCAGTGCTTTATAGTTTTCTATATATAGGTGTTTAGTTTCTTTAGGTAGATATATTCCTAAGTATTTTATTCTTTCCGTTGCAATGGTGAATGGAATTGTTTCCTTAATTTCTCTTTCTGTTTTCTCATTATTAGTGTATAGGAATGCAAGGGATTTCTGTGTGTTGATTTTATATCCTGCAACTTTACTATAGTCATTGATTAGTTCTAGTAATTTTCTGGTGGAGTCTTTAGGGTTTTCAATGTAGAGGATCATGTCATCTGCAAATAGTGAGAGTTTTACTACTTCTTTTCCAATTTGGATTCCTTTTATTTCTTTTTCTGCTCTGATTGCTGTGTCCAAAACTTCCAAAACTATGTTGAATGGTAATGGTGAAACTGGGCACCCTTGTCTTGTTCCCTACTTTAGGGTAAATGCTTTCAATTTTTCACCATTGAGGATAATGTTTGCTGTGGATTTGTCATATATAGCTTTTATTATGTTGAGGTATGTTCCTTCTATTCCTGCTTTCTGGAGAGTTTTTATCATAAATGGATGTTGAATTTTGTCAAAGGCTTTCTCTGCATCTATTGAGATAATCATATGGTTTTTATTTTTCAATTTGTTGATGTGGTGTATTACATTGATTGATTTGCAGATATTGAAGAATCCTTGCATCCCTGGGATAAAGCCCACTTGGTCATGGTGTATGATCTTTTTAATCTGTTGTTGGATTCTGATTGCTAGAATTTTGTTAAGGATTTTTGCATCTATGTTCATCAGTGATATTGGCCTGTAGTTTTCTTTTTTTGTGGCATCTTTGTCAGGTTTTGGTATTAGGGTGATGGTGGCCTCATAGAATGAGTTTGGAAGTTTACCTTCCTCTGCAATTTTCTGGAAGAGTTTGAGCAGGAAAGGTGTTAGCTCTTCTCTAAATTTTTGGTAGAATTCAGCTGTGAAGCCGTCTGGACCTGGGCTTTTGTTTGCTGGAAGATTTTTGATTACAGTTTCAATTTCCGTGCTTGTGATGGGTCTGTTAAGATTTTCTATTTCTTCCTGGTCGAGTTTTGGAAAGTTGTACTTTTCTAAGAATTTGTCCATTCTTCCATGTTGTCCATTTTATTGGCATATAATTGTTGATAGTACTCTCTTATGATCCTTTGTATTTCTGTGTTGTCTGTTGTGATCTCTCCATTTTCATTTCTAATTTTATTGATTTGATTTTTCTCCCTTTGTTTCTTGATGAGTCTGGCTAATGGTTTGTCAATTTTATTTATCCTTTCAAAGAACCAGCTTTTGGCTTTGTTGATTTTTGCTATGGTCTCTTTTGTTTCTTTTGCATTTATTTCTGCCCTAATTTTTAAGATTTCTTTCCTTCTACTAACCCTGGGGTTCTTCATTTCTTTTCTAGTTGCTTTAGGTGTAGAGTTAGGTTATTTATTTGACTTTTTTCTTGTTTCTTGAGGTGTGCCTGTATTGCTATGAACTTTCCCCTTAGGACTGCTTTTACCGTGTCCCACGGGTTTTGGGTTGTTGTGTTTTCATTTTCATTCGTTTCTATGCAAATTTTGATTTCTTTTTTGATTTCTTCTGTGATTTGTTGGTTATTCAGCAGCGTGTTGTTCAGCCTCCATATGTTGGATTTTTTAATAGTTTTTCTCCTGTAATTGAGATCTAATCTTACTGCATTGTGGTCAGAAAAGATGCTTGGAATGATTTCTATTTTTTTTAATTTACCAAGGCTAGCTTTATGGCCCAGGATGTCATCTATCCTGGAGAAGGTTCCATGTGCGCTTGAGAAAAAGGTGAAATTCATTGTTTTGGGATGAAATGTCCTATAGATATCAATTAGGTCTAACTGGTCTATTGTATCATTTAAAGTTTGTGTTTCCTTGTTAATTTTCTGTTTAGTTGATCTATCCATAGGTGTGAGTGGGGTATTAAAGTCTCCCACTATTATTGTGTTATTGTTAATTTCTCCTTTCATACTTGTTAGCATTTGTCTTACATACTGTGGTGCTCCCGTGTTGGGTGCATATATATTTATAATTGTTATATCTTCTTCTTGGATTGATCCTTTGATCATTATGTAGTGACCATCTTTGTCTCTTTTCACAGCCTTTGTTTTAAAGTCTATTTTATCTGATATGAGTATTGCTACTCCTGCTTTCTTTTGGTCCCTATTTGCATGGAAAATCTTTTTCCAGCCCTTCACTTTCAGTCTGTATGTGTCCCCTGTTTTGAGGTGGGTCTCTTGTAGACAACATATGTAGGAGTCTTGTTTTTGTATCCATTCAGCCAGTCTTTGTCTTTTGGTTGGGCATTCAACCCATTTACGTTTAAAGTAATTACTGATAAGTATGATCCCATTGCCATTTACTTTATTGTTTTGGGTTCGAATTTATACACCATTTTTGTGTTTCCTGTCTAGAGAATATCCTTTATTATTTGTTGGAGAGTTGGTTTGGTGGTGCAGAATTCTCTCAGCTTTTGCTTGTCTGAAAAGCTTTTGATTTCTCCTTCATACTTGAATGAGATCCTTGCTGGGTACAATAATCTGGGCTGTAGGTTATTTTCTTTCATCACTTTAAGTATGTCTTGCCATTCCCTCCTGGCTTGAAGAGTTTCTATTGAAAGATCAGCTGTTATCCTTATGGGTATTCCCTTGTGTGTTATTTGTTGTTTTTCCCTTGCTGCTTTTAATATTTGTTCTTTGTGTTTAATCTTTGTTAATTTGATTAATATGTGTCTTGGGGTGTTTTGCCTTGGGTTTATCCTGTTTGGGACTCTCTGGGTTTCTTGGACTTGGGTGATTATTTCCTTCCCCATTTTAGGGAAGTTTTCAACTATTATCTCCTCAAATATTTTCTCATGGTCTTTCTTTTTGTCTTCTTCTTCTGGGACCCCTATGATTCGAATGTTGTAGTGTTTAATATTGTCCTGGAGGTCTCTGAGATTGTCCTCATTTCTTTTAATTCGTTTTTCTTTTATCCTCTCAGATTCATTTATTTCTACCATTCTATCTTCTAATTCACTAATCCTATCTTCTGCCTCTGTTATTCTACAATGTGTTGCCTCCAGAGTGTTTTTAATTTCATTTATTGCATTATTCATTGTATATTGACTCTTTTTTATGTTTTCTAGGTCCTTGTTAAACCTTGCATCTTCTCAATTCTTGTCTCCAGGCTATTTATCTGTGATTCCATTTTGATTTCAAGATTTTGGATCAATTTCACTATCATTATTCAGAATTCTTTATCAGGTAGATTCCCTATCTCTTCCTCTTTTGTTTGGTTTGGTGGGCATTTATCCTGTTCCTTTATCTGCTGGGTATTCCTCTGTCTCTTCATCTTGTTTAAATTGCTGAGTTTGGGGTGTCCTTTCTGTATTCTGGCAGTTTGTGGAGTTCTCTTTATTGTGGCATTTCCTCGATGTGTGTGGGTTTGTACAGGTGGCTTGTCAAGGTTTCCTGGTTAGGGAAGCTTGTGTCAGTGTTCTGGTGGGTGTAGCTGGATTTCTTCTCTCTGGAGTGCAATGAAATGTCCAGTAATGAGTTATGAGATGTCTATGGTTTTGGGGTGACTTTGGGCAGCCTGTATCTTGAAGCTCAGGGCTGTGTTCCTTTGTTGCTGGAGAATTTGCTTGGTATGTCTTGCCCTGGAACTTGTTGGCCCTTGTGTGGTGCTTGGTTTCAGTGTCGGTATGGAGGCGTTTGATGAGCTCCTGTCAATTAATGTTCCTTGGAGTCAGGAGTTCCCTGGAGTCAGGGTTTGGACTTAAGCCTCTTGCTTCCAGTTATCGGTCTTATTTTTACAGTAGTTTCAAAACTTCTCCTTCTATACAGCACCATTGATAAAACATCTACATTAAAGATGAAAAGTTTCTCTACTGTGAGGGTCGCTCAGAGAGGTTCACAGCGTTACATGGAGAAGAGAAGTGGGAGGAGGGAGTTAGAGGTGACCCAAATGAGATGAGGTGGAATCAATAGTGGAGAGAGTGGGCTAACCAGTAGTCACTTCCTTATGTGCACTCCACAACTGGACCGCTCAGAGATGTTCACAGAGTTGTACAGAGAAGAGAAGGAGGAAGGAGACAGAGGTGGCCAGAAGAATAAAAGGGGGGAATGAAAAGGAGGGAGACAGATCCAGCCAGTAATCAGTTCCCTAAGTGTTCTCCACCGTCTGGAACACACAGAAATTCACAGAGTTGGGTAGAGTAGAGAGGGGTTAGGGAGGAGACACAGGCGACCTGGTGGAGAAAAAGGAGAGTCCAAAGGGAGAGAGAGCAGTCAAGCCAGTAATCTCGCTCCCTAGTGAAAAATGGGTCCTAAAGATTGGGTTCTTAAAGGTACAAAATTGGTAACAAATACATAAAAGCAAAAATTAAAAATCTAGAGTAGAGTTTGGAATTTCAAAAATACGATGTTAATGAAAAGAAGAAGGAAAAGAAAGAGAGAAAAAAGGAACAAAGAAAAACAAACAAGGTCGCAAAAATTATAAAGAAAATACAGGTACAAAATTGATAACTAATACCAAAAAGCAAAAATTAAAAATCTAGAGTTTGGAATTTCAAAAATATGATGTTAAAGAAAAGAAGAAGGAAAAGAAAGGGAAAAAATGAACAAAGAAAAACAAACAAGGTCGCAAAAATTATAAAGCAAATACAGGTACAAAATTGATAACTAATACCAAAAAGCAAAAATTAAAAATCTAGAGTAGAGTTTGGTATTTCAAAAATACAATGTTAAAAAAAAAAGAAGAATAAGGAGAGAAAACAAACAAACAAACAAAAACAAACAATGTCGCAAAAATTATAAAGAAAATACAGGTACAAAATTGATATCAAATACCAAAAAGCATAAATTAAAAATCTAGAGTAGAGTTTGGAATTTCAAAAATACGATGTTAAAGAAAAGAAGAAGGGAAAGAAAGAGAGAAAAAACGAACAAAGAAAAACAAACAAGGTCGCAAAAATTATAAAGCAAATACAGGTACAAAATTGATAACTAATACCAAAAAGCAAAAATTAAAATCTAGAGTAGAGTTTGGTATTTCAAAAATACAATGTTAAAAAAAAAAGAAGAAGAATAAAGAGAGAAAACAAACAAACAAAAACAAACAATGTCGCAAAAATTATAAAGAAAATACAGGTACAAAATTGATATCAAATACCAAAAAGCATAAATTAAAAATCTAGAGTAGAGTTTGGAATTTCAGATATACAATGTTATATAAAAGAAGAAGAGAAAGAAACAGAAGGGAAAAAAAAGTCACAGAAATTATAAAATAAAAACTATAGGTACAAAATTTATAACATATACCAAAAAGCTAAAATTAAAAATCTAGAGTAGAGTTTGGAATTTCAAAACTACAATGTTAAGGAAAAGAAGGAAAAAAAAAAAAAAAACAAGGTCAAAAATTATATATATATATGAAGTTTGCTGAAGAAGAAAAAAATAGGGGTTTTTTTTTGGTTTTTTTTTTGTTTGTTTTTGCAAAGTAATAGGTTCTAAAAGTGAAAATTAAAGAAACAATAGAGGACTTAAAATTTTTTTAAAAGAATTTTAAAAAAAAGAAAGAAAGAATGATCGTAAAAATAGTAAAAATATATCTAGGACTTTGTCTGGTTTTGTTGTGAGTATTGTGGGTTCATTTCATTTTTGGCTAGTTCCTTGGTCTGACTTATATTTCTCAAGATCTATAGGCCCCTTCTATGTAGTCCGTAGTAACCACAGTGTTTTAATCTATTGCCTGTAGCTTTCAAGGCGTTTCCCTCTGTTATAGCTTCTTCTGTTTGCTGGTCTCTTCAGTGTCTGGTTTCCGCCCTGACACAAAGGGGACAGTGGAGGACACTTTTTTTTTTTTTTTTTTTTTTAGGCTCACTTGTTCAGTCGCGCTGTGGGGAGGGAGGGAGGGATGCTGCAAACAGATAACACTGGCGTGCACTCGCAGTGCCTCAGCCACACTGGGTCTGCCCCCGCTCAAGGCGCGTGTAGCCTCCCTGCCCACACTGCTCGGGCTCTAGGTTGTTCCACCAGGAACAATCTGAGGCCGGCCCTGGGCAGCGTGCACCTCCCAGGTCCAAGCCACTCAGGTTCAGGCACTCGGGTAGTCCTCAGAGGCGCAGACTCAGTTGGGCCTGCGTTTTGTGTTCTTCCCAGGTCCGAGCAGCTCAGGTGATGAAGTGTTTGGTGAGCACCAATGCTGCGACTTATCACCTCCCCGCCACTCGGTTATCTGGGTGTAAAACCGGCGCACCTTCTCAGGCAGATGTTGACCATCCAGACCCCCAAGAAGTTTTAGTTAGCAAAGAAGCCTGCTTACAGTTTTATAGATAATGTCTCTCTGGGGCTGCGATTGCCTCCTTCCGGCTCTGGCTGCCTGTCACCAGAGGGAGAAGGTCTGCAGGTGGCTATCTCTGTTCAGTCCTTTGTTCCATGCGCAGGCCTGGCGGTGTCTTAGGTTAGGGCTGGCTTTTCGCGTGGTAGATATCCCACAGTCTGGTTTGCTAGCCCAAATTATTTCGCTCAGATAGCGCTCAGGGTATTTAGGCCAGATTCTTACTCTAAGCGATGCAGCCCGCGCCGCGCCTCCCTGCCCAGCCCCCGCTTGCTAATGCCGTGTGCAGGCGTCTGCGCTGCTTCTCCGCTGGGGGAGTTACCGTAGGGCTTGCAATCTGTGAGTTTTAATTGTTTATTTATTTTTTCTCCCTGTTATGTTGCCCTCTGTGCTTCCAAAGCTCGGCACAGATTCGGCAGTGAGAAGGTTTCCTGGTGTTTGGAAACTTCTCTCTTTTTAAGACTCCCTTCCCGGGACGGAACTCCGTCCCTCCCTCTTTTGTCTCTTTTTTTGTCTTTTATATTTTTTCCTACCTCCTTTCGAAGGGTTGGGTTGCTTTTCTGGGTGCCTGATGTCCTCTGCCGGCATTCAGAAGTTGTTTTGTGGAATTTACTCGATGTTTAAATGCTCTTTTGATGAATTTGTGGGGGAGAAAGTGTTCTCCCCGTCCTACTCCTCCGCCATCTTGGCTCCTCCCTACCATAACTTTTTCTAAGCTTTGATTATAAATGGTGGAGTGAAAGAAAATTCATGATTGATAGAGACAAGCTTGAAAGCAACTCAGATATTCTAAATTCTTTATTTTTATTCAAGTTGAGTAGAGTCTGAGCAGGTGAAGATCAAATGAAATAATGTATATGACACTGTATATGATCTGTGAGGCATTTCAGAGAGTTAGGATATTATTATGGGACACCAAGAATGCCATTAAGAAATATCTGGTCAATTTTATAGTACACATTTCTGGAAATATTTTCAAAGCTATTTCAAAACATTAAGCACATCCATATTTAGAATGTCTTTATGATTTAGTGTGTTGGGGAAATTTATTAAAATTTTTAAAATTTTAATTAAAGAGTTAAAATTAAAAATTAATTTTTAAACTTAAAAATTATTCCTGGGTTTGTTTGCTTTCAGTTTTATCCAGTGATAGATTTTTGCCAAACCCATAAGCAAATGATCAGCTTTAAATCTCTGCCCAATATTTGATTTCTACAGTCTTAATTCTGTGCCATCAAACACTGATGGGAGAAGATAGAGAACTATAATGACCTAATCCATTATAAATTCATGCTGTCAGCATTCAGCTTGCTTAATATTTCCGTGGCTATTGCAGACCACTTCTCTTTGAAATCCCTAGCTCTTCTCTCACTTTCAAGAGATGGTCTCTCCTTCTCCCTCTCTTGTTCCTGGGGAAAAAAAAAGACAGAATGAAGTTTCTCATTTGTTCTTATCTTAGCTCAGTGGGTCCTGGTAAAACTTGCTACTTTTCCTTCACCTCTGCTTTCCATTCAGTGCCTGTGTATTGTGGAATATAGTTAGATTCCTATCAATATTTTTACCCACTCCAGCTATTTTGGTTTTTTTCTTTCCTCTAATTCCACTCCACCCTCCCCCCCCCCCACTTTTTTTTGGTCTATAAACATTATCAGATCTCTTTGATTTTAAGAATTATGTTCCTTGAACCATCCAGTTACTATCCATTTTCTTAATTTCTAAGGTATATAAAGAGCCCATTATAAATTGTAAAGTGCCATAAAAATGTTAACTCATTCATTGCATCTGTTTCCTTTTAATTCTTGTACAGTTTATCATCTATCCTCAGCACTATGATTCTTACTTTTCAAAATCATCTTTGGATAAGAGTTCTCATCACCGAATATAAAGACCTTTTATTATTTGCATCCTCTTTGATATTTCAGCCATTTATCTCTGCTGAACTTCTGTAGCACTGGACTCTATTGACTATCTTCCTGCATGTATGCTTAATGTTTACCTAATCTAGCTTCTAAGCTACCCTCTTGAGTGTAGGTGTTCGGTAAAGTTCATCCTCTGATATTATGTTCCTCTCTGTTGAAAGCCATTTCTTCCAAGAATGCATGCTTTCCCATAAATTTTAATGTTTCCTAATGTTTAAATTCGTACTCTTGCCTGGAAAATCCCATGGACGGAGGAGCCTGGTAGGCTGCAGACCATGGGGTCGTGAAGAGTCGAACATGACTAAGCGACTTCACGTTCACTTTTCCCTTTCATGCATTGGAGAGGGAAATGGCAACCCACTCCAGTGTTCTTGCCTGGAGAATCCCAGGGACTGGGGAGCCTGGTGGGCCGCCGTCTATGGGGTCGCACAGAGTCGGACACGACTGAAGCGACTTAGCAGTAGCAGCAGCAATGTTTAAATTCTCATCTTTAACTTCAAATCTCTATCTCAAGTTCCCAACTATAAACAAAAACTGCTTCCCTGTTTCCAGTTAATGAACATTGTTATTTACATTTCCTTAACCATTTCTAATTGATCAGTTCATCCCCAAAACAGATACCCTTTTCTGATTTCTCCCTTTATTATCACTGGCAGCAGTATCCTTTTAGTCACTATTACCCAGTTTTCTGATTTTTTAAAATTTTCCTCTTTAAATGAAACTATTCTCAAAATAATTACAGTTTTTTAGTAGTTCTTGGATATGTGATTTTGTTTCTGGAATATTCCAGAATATAAGTACTGCTACTATATTAAGTTCTTGTCATTTTGACCATATTATTGAAATTACCATGTGCATAGTCTTCCTATCTCCCTTCTTCAATCAGACTGATACTAAGATCCACACACTAAAGCACTTTGTTGATCAGAACTTGCTCAATAAATTACAATGGCTATCTATTTTTTGTTATAGATTTAATGGTGAGTTACTGAAGTTTTTAAGGCAGGTATATGACAGTTACAAAGCAATGTTTTATCATGTTAATCTCCCATGTTTCATAGGATGAGTGGAATGGAGGAAGACAGGATTTTAGGAGATTATTATAGTCCAGGCAAAAATATAATGTATTATAGACCAAGATAGTAAAATTGGGAATATAAAGGAAGCAATGGATTTGACAGAGTGGTTGTGTGCTATTTTTTTCTGAGATTATTTTTTTAAATTATAGAATGGAGAGGTTTTTCAGTATTTTGCTTAAAACATTAAATTGTTTGCTCGTATGAATGATGGCTATATACTATAACTGTTAATTTTACAGTACAGCATCATATGACACATGAAGCAAGAAAAATGTATTGAACATACTTCTTCCATCTTTAAACCCAATAGTTATTTGCCAGTGATACACAAGTAGATTCATCTTAAAAACTAAAGCAACATCTAGCCCTTATTCTATATTTGTAAATAAGGAAAGCTCAACTAAAAATGGCTCTCAGAGAAACATGTCTTAGAATCCCCTCTGCTGTCACTAGTTAAAATATAAAAGGATTTGGTGTTGAAGGGAAGAAATCTTGGGAGGAATAGATGAGAAAAACCTTCTCTGTACATTGAACCACTTGGATGGAATGCCTTTCTCTTCTGTGTTCTGTCCTGTTCTGTTTAGTATGTATTACAGCAGAATACTTTGAGAATGCATTCAGCTCCACAGCTTTCCCTAAGTGTCATGTCAGGGAGTACTGAAAGTAGATTCTGTATAGTGAGTAGAGACCTATGAGAATATAGTCACAACCAGTTTGCCACAGTTGTAGGTTGTGCTTGCCTTCACAGATGTATCTTTCTAGTTTTGAGTTTTTTCACTGTTCACTTACGTATTTACATTATTGACAAACAGGATCTCCAGTCTGTTCCCCTCAAACACAGCTCAAAAATCCTTCCCTGAAATCCTGATTTAGTGTCCCCTTAAATATAACCACAGAAATTTCCTGATGAGTCTTTTTCTAGGATTTTTATCTCAGCAGAATTAGAGCTGTGACTTTTATAATGATTAACATTTTGTTTCCCGAAATTCTTCCTAAGCTAAAGGAAAATGCCTATAGGATCTCTAAAAATCCTCTCATTTTTCTAAACACCCAATTCTCTCTCGAATTGTACTGTAACATCAATGATGTTGTGTAGCTCATATTTACAGTCATTAAAAGCGCTGACTCAACAACCACATCTGGCCTTGAGAAGTGCTCTGTAATGTTTGAATAAACAAAACTACTAGAAAACCACTGCACTCAAATGGATTTTAACATTGCTGACTACATGGGCCTAGAGGCTAGGCCTGCTCCAAGATCCATAATGAAAAAACACTTCAGGGTGGACAGATGTTTGATAAAAAAATGATTCAGTCAGTAACATCCAATGAATGATGAGTCAGTGCTCTGTGTATGTACATATGTGTGCATGAGGTTAGTGCACGTTATTGAACAGCCATTAGGGTTTCTTTGATGATACAAAGACTCTGCCATGTCAACATTTCCCCTTAACCTCATGTTATTGCTGTTATCCTGTAATGCAGATTAATGGAGTTGCTTCTGGCTAACTAATTTTAGCAAGAGGAGATGGCATCATAAAAATTAGCACAACAGCTATTCACAGGAGAGGCTTCGACTAGAAAGCAGCCGTAGTGAGGGCCACGGAGCCAGATAACTCTCACCTTCTGATCTTCCTATTAAAGCCCCATCATTCGGACACATAAATGAGACTGTGTATTTATTGTCCCAATGTGTGTTCATATTCATTGTCTGATATTCATAAATTGTTAAAACCTTAAAGATTGGAAAATTTGTTTTAACACTTGCTTGTTTGAAACTTCTCCACAATAGCTAGCCCAAATTGTATGTGATATGTCTGCCAACTTGAAAACTTTCCCCTGAAAGTAGCCTGTTGTATCTAGAGGGAGCTCCAGAGTAAACACTGTATGAAATAAAAGATTTCCTCCACTGTCAATGTTTCCCCACTTATCTTGAAGACACAGAGAATAGCTAATTCTTCTTCACAAGATAGCCATATTTGTATAATTCAAAACACTGTTATATGTTCTGATTCGTCTTTTCCCTAGTCCAAATCTTAGATATTGCAGCTTGACTCAGTGGATATTGAGTCCTTAGTTTACTCTGAATTTGCTCTAAAATTATGTATTTCCCTCTGAAAATACAGTGTTCAGAACAAACACAATATAATGGGAATGATCTGATTATAGTCGAGCAACTTATCTGAACTGTTTGATTATAAGGAAGTACTTTTATATAAATTTTCAGTTCATTCACATTAAAAATGTTATCTGATTATTATTTGCCAGTGTATGGCTATTCATATTTTAAAGTCCTTCACAGTAACTTTCATTTATTATTCCTCACAGCGACCTTCTTGAACTTTTTTTTTAAGCTGAAAGAAGTGCCCACAATTCTCATTTTTACAAATCACAGATGATATTAAAGCTAATTATGCATAACATATCAAAAATGGAATAACTACTGCAGTGCAGTTATAGTTTCTGTAGTCTCTTGATTATTCTCTGGTCCTTAAGATCTTTGAACCATAGTATGTCATGAAACTTGACAATAAGATTTTGTTTATGATAGGTGTCATATAACCACAGAGTATCTGTGAATTCACACATTTTGTGGCACAGATCATGGGCTAATCTTACATGGTGTGGAAGCTGTTGACAGTCCATGAAATTCAATAAAAAAGCCTTATTTCAGATAGTCATAGGGCAAACCTGACAGCCTTGTCAGGATTTAGTTGATGCTGTTATAATGATAAGGGAGATCATTTGGTTTCTCATGTGATACTTATTTTATTACAACATAGTTTGCTATCGCATTGACTTTTCTCCACAAAACTGTTGCTCAGCTAATCTAGTGGCTAACTGTTTAAGGTGTCTCAGAACTGAGGGATAAAGGATCCTTAATCAAACATAGCCAGTGGAGAGACTGAGTGTACAGAGGTACTGCATAGACAATACGCCTATTGAAAAGGTCCTAATACTCCTAGGAACCAGACTGATACAAAGTTAAGTACTGAGCCATTACCTTGCAAAACTGAGCTTCTAAGAGACTAGGCACATTTTCATTCTTGTCACAAGCTACATTTTGTTGCCCTGGTTTTTGTTCCATATTATCTCACTATTTTACATCCATGCATCAATCACTCTTTCTATATCTTTTTCTTTCTTTCTTTTTGTATCATAGAAGCTAAATGTCCATGTGGGACGGGAGGATGAACAAAAGATGAAACAAAACAGATATGATACTTAATAGGACCATTATAGGACATTAGTCAGGTGTTGAACAAGACTCTTGGACTGCAAAGACATAAAACCACTCAATCCTAAAGGAAATCAGGCCTGAATATTCATTGAAAGGACTGATGCTGAAGCTGAAGCTCCAATACTTTGGCCACCTGATATAAAGAACTGACTCACTGGAAAAGACGCTGATGCTGGGAAAGATTGAAGGCAGGAGGAGAAGGGGATAACAGAGGATGAGCTGGTTGGATGGCATCATTGACTTGATGGACATGAGTTTGAACAAGCTCTGGGAGCTGGTGATGGACAGGGAGGCCTGGTGTGCTGCGGTCATAGGGTTGCAAAGAGTCGGACATGACTGAGCAACTGAACTGAGTCAGGTCCTCTGTTTTCTCTCTCTTAAGGTTGTCTTTATTTTTTTATTAATGATATTTTAAATTGTTTTTTGGCCATGCTGCCCAGTGTGTGAAATTTTTATTGCTCAACCAGGGATTGAGCACATGCCCCTTGCAATGGAAACATGTAGTCTTCACTGCTGGATTACCAGGGAAGTCCCTTAAGGATGTCTTTATGCTATGCTATGCTAAGTCACTTCAGTCGTGTCCGACTCTGTTTGACCCCGCCAGGCTCCCCCATCCCTGGGATTCTCCAGGCAAGAACACTGGAGTGAGTTTTATAGGTGACCAAAAATAACTGTTTACTTCAGGAAATATATTAATATGTATTTTGTCAAAATAATTTGGTGTCACATGAACAAATCAAGCATCTAATTTGTTTTATAGTTTTAAAATACTTTTTTGAATATCTTTTCAAAATGGTGCCAGATTTTCTTAAGTCAACTCGTAATCACTTGGTCTCATGTCTTCATAAGAGGATGGTAATCTATAGTAGTAGATGGTACAAATTATATTTTTCTCATCTCAGTCACCTTCTTATGGATGAGCAGAAAAATCCCTATGGGTCAAAACCTATGATTGATTTTTTTTCTTCTGCCATGTCAGATGCAAACTTAATTTGGATATACTAAGTTTCTATTTCAAGACTCTTGTTTTTTCTTTCTCATCCTAAGTCTTCAGTTCCTTTATCAAGATAATGGCCTGTAAATGATTTAAAAGGCTAAACTCATAGAGGTGTTTATATAGCTGAGTTATAAGATAATTTAGCATTCAGGCTTCATCCTTGACCCCTTGAGTAGATCTGTTTCCTCTCTATCCTTCAATTCCCCAGACTATGAAGAAGACAGATAACACTAAACCAGTTAATCACCTTTTTTTGTGTGTTTTCCTTTTTGTTTTGAGTGGTAGTATCCTGTGAATGGGCTTTCAAGAGACTCAGTGGTAAAGAATCCATCTGCCAGTGCAGGATGCACAGGTTCGTATCCCTGGGTCAGGAAGATCCCCTGGAGAAGGGCATGCCAACCCATCGAGTATTCTTGCCTGGAGAATTCCATGGACAGAGGAGCCTGGTGGGCTTCTGTCCATGGGGGTCTCAGAAGAGTGAGACATGACTTAGTGACTAAATAACAGAAACCAAGAAGCCTGTGGATACTGAATAGGAGACTATTTGCCAAATCATTGACTTACAGACTAGCGTCAACAAATGTAAACTCCATTGGTTTGATTAATGAAATTTAACAAAGATTTTTAGTACTTCCTATATATAGGGCAGTTTGTATCTATTTAAAATGTATAACCTTTAAATGTGTGCATGTGTCATTTTAAAATTCCAGAATAGTAGAATAATACTTATTATTATACCTTCCCACTTACATGTATTTTATTAAAAGAAATTAGAGCTAGGTGCTGATGACCATTGGAGAAGGCAATGGCACCCCACTCCAGTACTCTTGCCTGGGAAATCCCATGGACGGAGGAGCCTGGTGGGCTGAAGTCCATAGGGTCGCTAAGAGTTGGACACGACTGAGCAACTTCACTTTCACTTTTCACTTTGATGCCTTGGAGAAGGAAATGTCAACCCACTCCAGTGTTCTTGCCTGGAGAATCCCAGGGACGGGGGAGCCTGGTGGCCTGCCATCTATGGGGTCGCACAGAGTCGGACACGACCGAAGCGACTTAGCAGCAGCAGCAGCAGCTGATGACCATGGCTTTCCTGGTGGTGCAATGATAAAGAATCTTCCTGTCAATGCAGGAGATGCAGGTTGATCCCTGGGTTGGAAAGATCCCCTGAAGTAGGAAATGGCAACCCATTCCAGTATTCTTGCCTAAAAAATTCCTTGGGCAGAGTAGCCTGACAGGCTACAGCCCATGGAGTTGCAAAGATCTGGACACGACTGAGCACGCGCACATGGTAATGACCTTAGGAAGACAAATAGGAAAGAGATGAAGGATGGTTTTTTTTTTATTTCTGTAAGGTAATATGTTTTGGTACTGGAAAATAGGATGTGCTCAATAAATAGTTGACTATAGCAGATAGTATTTTAATTGTTTTTCTTAGTGGATGGTGATTATTTGGAATTATATTTCACTTAGTTTTTTAGGCTAATAAAATTAATTATATTATATGAATGTGTGATTCATTCCATCAGCTAATTATAAAAAAGTTGATCAGAGGTGTCCTTATAACCATGGGGGGCAGGGGCGGGGAATCCTTAACATTTTTGTATAAATTCAGTTCAGTTCAGTTGCTCAGTCGTGTCTGACTCTTTGCGACCCCATGAATCGCAGCACACCAGGTCTCCCTGTCCATCACCAACTCCCAGAGTTCACTCAAACTCATGTCCATTGAGTTGGTGGTGCCATCCAGCCATCTCATCTTCTGTTGTCCCCTTTTCCTCCTGCCCCCAATCCCTCCTAGCATCAGGGTCTTTTCCAATGAGTCAACTATTGGCATTAGGTGGCCAAAGCACTGGAGTTTCAGCTTTAGCATCAGTCCTTCCAATGAACCCCCAAGACCTATCTCCTTTAAAATGGAGTGGTTGGGTCTCCTTGCAGTCCAACGGACTCTCAAGAGTCTCCTCAAACACCACAGTTCAAAAGCATGAATTCTTTGGCACTCAGCTTTCTTCAGAGTACAACTCTCACATCCATACATGACCACTGGAAAAACCATAGCCTTGACTAGATGGACCTTTGTTGGCAAAGTAATGTCTCTGCTTTTGAATATGCTATCTAAATTGGTCATAACTTTCCTTCCAAGGAGTAAGTGTCTTTTAATTTCATGGCTGCAATCACCATCTGCAGTGATTTTGGAGCCCCCCAAAATAAAGTCTGACACTGTTTCCACTGTTTCCCCATCTGTTTGCCATGAAGTGATAGGACCAGATGCCATGATCTTAGTTTTCTGAATGTTGAGTTTTAAGCCAACTTTTTCACTCTCCTCTTTCACTTTCATCAAGAGGCTTTTGAGTTCCTCTTCACTTTCTGCCATAAGGGTGGTGTCATCTGCATATCTGAGGTTATTGATATTTCTCCTGGCAATCTTGACTCCAGCTTGTGCTTCTTCCAGCCCAGCATTTCTCATGATGTACTCTGCGTATAAGTTAAATAAGCAGGGTGACAATATACAGCCTTGACATACTCCTTTTCCTGTTTGGAACCAGTCTTTTGTTCCATGTCCAGTTCTAACTGTTGCTTCCTGACCTGCATACAAATTTCTCAAGAGGCAGATCAGGTGGTCTGGTATTCCCATCTCTTTCAGAATTTTCCAGTTTATTGTGATCCACACAGTCAAAGGCTTTGGCATAGTCAATAAAGCAGAAATAGATGGTTTTCTGGAACTCTTCTTGCTTTTTTGATGATCCAGCGGATGTTGGCAATTTGATCTCTGGTTGCTCTGCCTTTTGTAAAACCACCTTGCACATCTGGAAGTTCATGGTTCACGTATTGCTGAAGCTTTGCTTGGAGAATTTTGAGCATTACTTTACTAGCGTGTGAGATGAGTGCAATTGTGTGGTAGTTTGAGCATTCTTTGGCATTGCCTTTCTTTGGCATTGGAATGAAAACGGACCTTTTCCAGTCCTGTGGCCACTGCTGAGTTTTCCAAATTTGCTGGCATATTGAGTGCAACACTTTCACAGCATCATCTTTCAGGATTTGAAATAGCTCAACCAGAATTCCATCACCTCCACTAGCTTTGTTCGTAGTGATGCTTTCTTAGGCCCACTTGACTTCACCTTCCAGGATATCTGGCTCTAGGTGAGTGATCACACCATCGCGATTATCTTGGTCATGAAGATCTTTTTTGTACAGTTCTTCTGTGTGTTCTTGCCACCTTTTCTTAATATCTTCTACTTCTGTTAGATCCATACCATTTCTGTCCTTTATTGAGCCCATCTTTGCATGAAATATTCCCTTGGTATCTCTAATTTTCTTGAGGAGATCTCTAGTCTTTCCTATTCTGTTGTTTTCCTCTATTTCCTGGCACTGATTTCTGAGGAAGGCTTTCTTATCTCTCCTTGCTATTCTTTGGAACTCTGCATTCAGATGCTTATATATTTTCTTTTCGCTTCTCTTCTTTTCACAACTGTTTCTAAGGCCTCTTGAGACAGCCATTTAGCTTTTTTCCATGGGGATGGTCTTGATCTCTGTCTCTTGTACAGTGTCACAAACCTCCATCCATAGTTCATCAGGCACTCTGTATATCAGATCTAGTCCCTTAAATGTATTATGTACATATAATTAATAAAGTTGATATATTATTTTTAAGTTCCACTTTGGTAATATTTAAAATACATACTCTGTAAATAGCCCTTTTAAGTCATTATAAAGTGTGTACATTGTATTTGTTTTCTGTTTATAGTTTACTGAGGAATAATTTTGGAGAAGGCAATGGCACCCTACTCCAGTACTCTTGCCTGGAGAGTCCCATGGATGGAGGAGCCTGGTGGGCTGCAGTCCATGGGGTCGCTAAGAGTCAGACACCTCTGAGCAACTTCACTTTCACTTTTCACTTTCATTCACTGGAGAAGGAAATGGCAACCTACTCCAGTGTTCTTCCCTGGAGTATCCCAGGGACGGGGGACCTGGTGGACTGCCGTGTGGGGTTGCGCAGAATTGGACACGACTGAAGCCACTTAGCAGCAGCAGCAGCATATATAGAACACTACGAACTAGGACACAGAGTATAAGACTTAATTATGAGATTGAATTTACTGATAAGATGATAACAGTCTTCTGCCATTGAAGAGACCTCAAATTCAGACAAATAATTTTCTAATAATTTGCTAATAATACCATAATTTCATAATATGGTACATGCTCTAACCACTTTTTGGTCAGAAAGAAAGACCAAATATTCTTGTAGCCTAGAACATATTAAAAATATGATGGAGTGAAGAAGAAAAAATTAAAATATGATACTTCCTTATAATTCACTCTTTTATTTTCCATGCTGTTGGTTTGTTTTATAGTGGTACCAGTTGATCTGTACTTGTATTCTGTGTCAAGCATGTCCCTGTTTTAGGGGAGAAGGACGTATGGAGAAGGAGAGGAAATACAGAAAAACCTTGAACATTTTATTAAGATACTTGTAAGTATTGATGTTTCACTTTTTTACACAAGAAAAGTAGAGCAGAGAATAAGGCAAAATGTGGCAAATGCTGCAGGAGAGGAAGAAATTGTGTGCTGTGCAAGCGCAAAAAAGAGAGAAATTAATTTCAGCTAGGGGAAATCTATGTGAATAAAATGCTTGCCCTGAGTGCTGTTAAGTACAATAAACTAAAGTGCCATCAGCTTGCTTCCCTAGGCTCCGTATTTTACTCAGAGTGCTGCTGAGTCGACCGTTTTAATCTGTAGAGGGATCCACGGAAGCATTCATCTTTTCCCCAAAATACTTTTTTTTCCTTCTTTTCTATAGATAAGAAAAAATTGTTTGATTAAACAACCTCATGTCAACATACATGATAGGTTCTTTCAGGTTGGGCAGTTGTAGTGAGTAGGGAGGATGAGTGCTCTATGTGCAGAAGCCATTTAACAATGATGAATAATGAAATCAGTTGTGTAGACAACCTTAACCTCATTGGATGTAATGGAAGTACTTGTGTATAGTATAAAAATATCTCCGTACTATTATAAAGGCTTATATTAACTCTTTATTTTCTTGTTGAATCTGTAAGGATCCCATTACATTGTAAGATTGGCCTGGCAGTGCTATTTGAAAATCTGGGCTTCTTAATATTGACTGAGCTCTGGTTGACTTTGAGTGATAACCTATGATACCATAAGTTTGAATTTTTAAAGTTATCAAATATTATTTTCTTACACTGTAGTCTATGGCTATTATATTAAAATTATCTCAGGCTGTTTAATCTCCTATAAATATAAATATGATTTATATTTCTCTTAAAATGTAAGTATAAATATACTGTTATTTATATAAATATATATCTACATATTATTATATCAGATCAGATCAGATCAGTCGTTCAGTCGTGTCTGACTCTTTGCGACCCCATGAATCACAGCACGCCAAGCCTCCCTGTCCATCACCAACTCCCGGAGTTCACTGAGACTCACGTCCATCGAGTCAGTGATGCCATCCAGCCATCTCATCCTCTGTTGTCCCCTTCTCCTCTTGCCCCCAATCCCTCCCAGCATCAGAGTCTTTTCCAATGAGTCAACTCTTCGCATGAGGTGGCCAAAGTACTGGAGTTTCAGCTTTAGCATTATTCCTTCCAAAGAAATCCCAGGGCTGATCTCCTTCAGAATGGACTGGTTGGATATCACATTAGAATATATGTTAATTAAAACCATAGCAGTTTCCATGTTTATAGCCTTAATAATTCTCTTCTCTGTCCATGTATTCAAATAAAGCCTAGAAAAACAAATAGGGCCTGTTTCATAGATGCTAGCTAATAATGCCACAGCATGTAGCTTCCAAACATTTAATAAATAGCATCACTAGTATATGGCTTCCCTGGTGGCTCAGTTGGTAAAGAATCTGCCTGAAATGTAGGAGACCCAGGTTCTATCCATGGGTCAGAAAGATCCCCTGGAGAAGGAAATGGCAACCCACTCCAGTATTCTTGCCTGGGAAATTCCATGAACAGAGGAACCTTTATTCATGGATTCCTTGCAACCTCAGGGCTACAGTCCGTGGGGTTGCAAGAGTTGGACATGACTTAGCAACAAAACCACCACAATCACTAGTCTATGTTTTGCTCTTCCTACAAGTATATAATAAAATAATTTCAGAGGACATAAATTTTCAATTGCCAATTTTTATCTCAGTGGAATTTTCATTGTGATATGCATGCCTTTGTCTTACATGTGAGATTTCTGACTATCCTATATAATTAAACTTCATGCTTACAAAATATAAAACTTGTCTTTTTTATCTCAGCTTAAAAAGCAGAGATATTACTTTGCCAACAAAGGTCCATCTAGTCAAAGCTATGTTTTTTCCAGTAGTCATGTATGGGTATGAGAGTTAGACTTTGAAGAAAGCTGAGCGCCAAAGAATTGATGCTTTTGAACAGTGGTGTTGGAGAAGACTCTTGGGAGTCCTTTGGACTGTAAGGAGATCCAACCTGTCCATCCTAAAGGATATCAATCCTGAATATTCATTGGAAGTACTGATGCTGAAGCTGAAACTCCAGTACTTTGGCCACCTGACGTGAAGAACTGACCCATTGGAAATACGCTGATGCTGGGAAGGATTGAAGGCGGAAGGAGAAAGGGATGACAGAGGATGAGATGCTTGGATGGCATTACCGACTTAATGGACATGAGTTTGAGTAAAGTCTGGGAGTTGGCGATGGACAGGGAGGCCTGGTGTGCTGCAGTCCATGGGGTTGCAAAGAGTCAGACACGACTGAGTGACTGAACTGAGTACATTATAATATTGTAAAGTCTTCTTTTGTAGTAATTCTTATTCCATTACCAGAACCATTCACTGTTCTCTTTTTCCATTGTGTCTTCTGGGATTTTCCAATCATATACCACCAAGAGATAACAGTTCACACTTTATCTTTGCCTCCAGTGTGAAATTACAGTTATTAAAAAATAAAAATACATGTAAATATTTCTAATATAGCTAAGATTTTTTCCTAGTTAAAAGATATCTAAAATAAGAATATTAAGCACACATAGACCTACTTTGTATCCTATGATTTTGGAGATATAAGATTTTAAGAGGACCCAGATATCATATGTTTTCACAAAGTCTTTATTATATACATTTCTGTATTTGTTGTTAATAAACATAACCACCAAAACTAAGGTGGAAGGTCTTTGTCTTTACCATGAGTCTGAGCTACTGATGCCCTCCTCAGACTCTTGTCTACACACTTTTAAACTGTTACTAATGTAACACACAGATCCTTGAGAAATAAATATGTTTTAAAATCACAACAAATATAATTAAACTTTCTGAGTTAACTAATTACTTTTTATTTTTATTTTATATTGAGGTATAGTTGATTTACAGTGTATTAGTATCATATGTATAGCAAAGTGATTCAGTTATACATATATCCATTCTTTTTCAGATTATTTTCTCTTACAGAGTATTGAGTAGAATCCCCTGTGTTATATAATACATCTTTGTTGTTTATCTGTTTTATCTATAGTAGTGTGTATGTGTTAATCCTAAACTCCTAATTTATCCCTCCTCTCCAGTTTTTACCTTTGGTAAACATAAGTTGTTGTTGTTGTTGTTTTGAAGCCTGTTTCTGTTTTGTAAGTTATTTTGAATCATATTTTTAGATTCCACATATGCATGATAATTATATGATATTTGACTTTCTCTGACTTACTTCAGTTAGTGTAGTCATCTCTCTAGGTTCATCCATGTAGCAAATGGTATTATTTCATTCTTTTATGGCTGAGTAATACTCTGTTGTATCAACATGTATGTCCCATATCTACTTTATCCATTCCTCTGTAGATGGGCATTTAGGTTGCTTCTATGTCTTGGTTATTGTAAATAGTGCTGCAGTGAATGTTGGGGTGCATGTATCCTTTCAGATTATGGTTTTCTCTGGATATTTGCTCAGAAGCAGGATTGCTGGACCGTATGATAGCTCTATTTTTAGTTTTTTACAGAACCTCCATACCGTTCTGCATAGTGACTGTACCAATTTACATTCCCACTAGTGTATGAGAGTTCCCTTTTCTCTACACCCTTTTTAGTATTTATTGTTTGTAGAGTTTTTGATGATGGCTGTTCTGACTTGTGTGAGGTGATACCACATTATAGTTTTGCATTTCTCTAAAAATTAGTGATGTTCAGCATCTTTTCATGTGTTTTTTGGCCCTCTCTATTTCTTCTCTGGAGACTTGTCTATTTAGAATTTCTGGCCCATATTTTGATTGCTTTTTTGATATTAAGATGCTTGTATATTTTGGAGATTAACCCCTTTTCAGCTGCTTCATTTGCAAATATTTTCTCCCTTTCTGTGGCTTGTGCTTATGGTTTGTTCATGGTTTCCTTTACTGTGCAGAAACTTTTAAGTAGGTCCCATTTGTTTATTTTTATTTTCATTACTCTAGGAGGTGGATCCAAAAAGATATTGCTGTGATTTATGTCAAAGAGTGTTTTACCTGTGTTTTTCTCTAAAAGTTTTTTGTATCTGGCCTTACATTTAGGTCTTGAATACATTTTGAGGTTATTTTATATGTGGTGTTAGAGAATGTTATAGTTTGAGTTGTTTTTTAAAGCTGACTTAAATGGTTTGGGTATCGTATAATAATGGCAGGCAACATTTTCTGAGAATTTATAGCCACTGTTCTAAATACTTTATATGTATTAATTATTTTAATACTCATAACAACCCTTGAAGTGGATACTGTTTTTGTCCACATTTTGTAGATGAGGAAAATAGACAAAGAGGTTAAATACTTGCTCAAGGTACCAGAGCTTGAATCTGAACTGAGATAGTTTGGCTTTATGCATAATCTTTATATTCGCACACATATATAAGCAGAGAAAGGGAAAGAAAAGGAGAAAGAATATGTGTATATGCTCAGATTCAGTGTTTTCAGTTCTTAATAAAGAAGAAATACTGGATACAATTTCATAACTTACTACCATAATTGAAATTTTCATAGAGAAAGCAGACTCACTTCACACTTTCCTTACCCACTGAGGAAAGTAAAACACCAAATACATAGTCATTTTGAATCTGTTTTAGCATTATTTAATGTTTTATATTGTGGTCTGCTGGCAACTTCTCTCTTTCTTCCTTCTGTCTCTTTTTGATGATGGCGGTGATGGTGCACTAGAGATGTGGGGAGTGGCTAAAGGATTAGAAAAACTGCGTCTCCTGCATCCCCAGCTTCCTCAGTCATAATTTGTGAAACATATTTACTTGTATTTAAAATAGGATGAATTTTTATTTTGTTTATAAAGGAGACACCTATGTGCAAATTCTTCAAGTGATAGAAGGAACTCCACATGTCATCTGTGATTCTAAGGCAGTCTAAATTACCACTTCAATTGTCTTCAGACAAAATTAATAGATTCTGGAGCCTGATACTGCCCTTGGGATTATCTACAACAGACTTGCTGAAAACACAGAATGAATTAGAATTAAAATACTCTTTAAAATAACAAATTGGAATCTTTAGGCTCATAAGTAATTTCTTTGATGATGTTTACTTAATTACTATCCTTGCTGTACCTGTTCAAGAAATGATGAGCCATCTATCTTTAGAAATATTCATTTTAAGCTATTTGCATACATAGAAGGTAACTAAGGAAAAGAAAACAGAACAGCAACCTGATCATAATCCTATATAATTTTTGATTCGAAATAGAAATGTAACTTGATCACATAATCACTTGAAATTTTTATATATAGAAGCATTAGATTTAAACTTTTGAGATGCATACAGCAGTATGCTGTTATATTGGCTATACAAAGCTTTGATTTGTCATTTGTAGCATTTGACTACAAATACTCTTATTATGGATTGATTTTGAGCTGCTAATGGTTTAGCAACTGCCTTGCAAAATTTATGAAAATTTAGTACTCAGCTCTCACATACAACTAAATGCATAATTATAGGACTTGATTACTTAGTCCCAATAATAACAACTGCAGTAGCCTCATTATGTTATGGCCCCGTGCTTCACCTCTTTTGTATCCACATCCTTTGCCACGTGGTCTTGTAACATGCTCCCACCAATATTCTTGGACCAGCCAAGTGACTTGATTTGGCTGATGGGATGTTATCAGTCATAATATAAGTGTAAGCTTGAAAAAGACCATATGTCCACTCTTTCTCTTGAACGTCTGCTGTTATTATTAGAACATATTCAATCTAGCAAAGCCAAATTTTCCTACCTTGAAACTAATACCATCCTAAATCAGTTGACAGCTAGCCAATCCCAAGACTTATGAGTGAGCCCAGGCAAAATCAGAAATCTGTTTACCTGACCTACTGTTGAGTACAGATGCATGAGCAAGTTCAGCCCAAGTATGTGGAGCAATAGGGACATGGTAGATAAATACATTTTAAAAAGGTTTTCACTAAGATTTTGTGTTTGTTTATTGTATAGCATTGCTTTATTAATATATAACTGTGTCAATGATGCTATGATTTGGCAAATTTTAATTAGAAAGAAAAGAATTTATACAGGAGATGATATGGTTGTGAAAAGAGATTAGTGAAACCTAGGCCTACGACTTGTAAGTGAATGACCCTGAGAAATTTATTCATCCTCTTTATGCCTAAGTTTTCTCATTTTAAAATTATGGATAACTAGCCTTACAGGGTTATTGTGAAAATTAAATATATATCAGTGACAAGCTGGTTTTAGAAAAGGCAGAGGAACCAGAGATCAAATTACCAACATCCGCTGGATCTTCGAAAAAGCAAGAGAGTTCCAGAAAAACATCTATTTCTGCTTTATTGACTATGCCAAAGCCTTTGACTGTGTGGATCACGATAAACTGTGGAAAATTCTGAAAGAGATGGGAATACCAGACCACCTTACCTTTCTCTTGAGAAACCTATATGCAGGTCAGGAAGCAACAGTTAGAACTGGACATGGAACAACACACTGGTTCCAAATAGGAAAAGGAGTTCATCAAGGCTGTATATAGTCACCCTGCTTATTTAACTTATATGCAGAATACATCATGAGAAACTCTGGGGTGGAAGAAGCACAAGCTGGAATCAAGATTGCCAGGAGAAATATCAATAACCTCAGATATGCAGATGACACCACCCTTATGGCAGAAAGTGAAGAGGAACTCAAAAGCCTCTTGATGAAAGTGAAAGTGGAGAGTGAAAAAGTTGGCTTAAAGCTCAACATTCGGAAAACGAAGATCATGCATCCGGTTCCATCACTTCATGGCAAATAGATGGGGAAACAGTGGAAACAGTGTCAGACTTTATTTTTTGGGCTCCAAAATCACTGAGACGGTGATTGCAGCCATGATATTAAAAGACGCTTACTCCTTGGAAGGAAAGTTATGACCAACCTAGACAGCATATTAAAAAGCAGAGACATTACTTTGCCAACAAAGGTCCGTCTAGTCAAGGCTATGGTTTTTCCAGTGGTCATGTATGGATGTGAGAGTTAGACTGTGAAGAAAACTTAGTGCTGAAGAATTGATGCTTTTGAACTGTGGTGTTGGAGAAGACTCTTGAGAGTCCCTTGGACTGCAAGAAGATCCAACTACTCCATTCTAAAGGAGATCAGTCCTGGGTGTTCTTTGGAAGGAATGATGCTAAAGCTAAAACTCCAGTACTTTGGCCACCTCATGTGAAGAGTTGACTCATTGGAAAAGACCCTGATGCTGGGAGGGATTGGAGGCAGGAGGAAAAGGGGACGACAGAGGATGAGATGGCTGGATGGCATCACCGACTCAATGGATGTGAATTTGAGTGAATTCCGTGAGTTGGTGATGGACAGGGGCCTGGTGTGCTGCAATCCATGGGGTCGCACAGAGTCGGACACAACTGAAGCGACTTAGCAGCAGCAGCAGCAGTTTTCACTTAGATCACATACTGTAAGAGCTATTAAACTAGAATTTAACAAAATAAGGTACCTGGAATACCGTAGATATTTGTTAAATGTCAGAATCATGTAATATAGCTATTTGTAAACAAATAATATGTAATATGGCTATTAGTAAACAAATACTAACAAAAATGGAGGTTGATGTTCTGGTAAAATTAGAAATATTTAGTTATATGTAAGGGTTAGCTGAGATTATCTGGCAGTGGAGCAGAGTGGCCAAGCAAGCTTAGAGCAGTGTTTGTAGGAGTCCTTTTATCTCCAGAAAACTAGCTCCTCCAAATCATTACTCTTTCGGCTTCCAAGGGGAAAATTTCAACTTGGGATCCATAAGTGTAAATTTAGGGGATATATTTAAATTACTAGCAGAGATACAATGTTTTTGCTTTTCTATCTAGCATAATTATTCAGGCTAGCTTCCTGATAAGGGTGAAATTGAGGAATGCCTGTTGACACTGATTTACATGTTAGGACAAAGACTTTTTATATAAGATGGGGAAAAGTCAGAATGAAAAAATATTCAAGGAGATAAAAAGCAATCAAAATCAGTGCCAAGAAGTTAGCGTGGAGTAGAGCCTGCCACAGAATAGAAAGAGGGGTAGAAATGCAACATAGTTAATTGGGAATTTGTACATTCTGAAGATGACTCAACATTCCTTGTATCACAGACCAAGAAAAGGAGGGCTATGGGCAATAACAGCTGTTTGGAATCAAGTTATCACTTCTTAGAGGAAGAGAAAAATATGGTAGTATGCAGCTCCTTAATGGAAAGCGGAATGAGATAGGCATATCTAGGTCTGAAGTTGAATTGTCATTTGGAATGTGTGCTCCCTTCCTGGAGTAAGCACCTAAGATGCATGAGCAAGCTTGCCAAGATACGTGAAACCTACCAACTGCTCTCTGTGGAGACAGATTTTCATAGGAGGCTTGAGGGAGCCAGAAGAAACTGGAACATAGACTTAGTGACTTGGAGATTTGGGAACGGAATCTGAAAGACTAAAGGGAGCACAGATGGATTTAGATCTCAAGTTGGAGGTTGTGACTTTGGCACAAAAAACAGAATGTGAAAGTTAAATACTGCTTATGCAGATGCTATTAGAAAATAGGGTTTTATTTTCCTTATGATGATATGCTATAATGATGGATTCTTGATTAGGTGTAGGATGGTAGGCAGTGAAAGTCTAGAAAGAGCATGCATGATTTTAATGTGGTTAGGAAGATCAAATTTGAGGAAGAAAATGTATGAAAAAAAACTATAAAATCTAACACTTTGGTAAATATCAAGCATACTGCATATCTAGTAGTTCTTACAAGAAAATAATAAAGATGAGAGTTGGGAACAAGGCTAGTTAAGATGTCCTATGTTTCCAGACTTAATAGATGCTCAATAACTATAGTTATTAATGTAAATGTATGTAAAGGGCTTCAAAAAACTTTTAAAATAATGCGTATTTTTAAAGGCCTATCCAAAAGTGAATCTAAACATTAAACTAAGGGAAGAAAGCAGTCTCATAAATGTCAAGATTTGGTGAGACTGAGTTTATGACTAGAACATGAAGATTGTTAGGAGAGCCATCTACCATGGGCCATGAAGATTGGTGTACTTTCTGACTTGCTATGGCAAGAATGCAAGACCCTGACTGCATTTCGCTTGGGCCATTGCTCAGTTTTGTGTTTGCAGTGAACAACCTTGAGGGATGAGGTGATGTATTTTCTTCATACAGAGAACAAGTTTACTACTATAAAAGTAGTAAATTCCCCAAGCTCAGTGTTCCTCTCTTGAAATGTAGCCTGCTGTTTATGAAGATATCCATTAGGCCCACTTATATTATTCCTGTGGGATTTGGAAGGGCATGGTGAGCCAAAGCAAACCAATGGGAAGTTATGGCTACTGCTTTGTCATGAGTAATAAAGTCCTTTGTCTCTGATCCCGGAATCTTCTGTCTTCTGCTGATATTTGTGAAACAGTATCAGATAAACTTATTAGCCTGTAAGCAGGGAAAAAATCTCGGGGATTTTGTACCTTTTTGAGAGTAATAGTAATAGAATATATCATCTTCATAAGAAGCAGTTCTGATAGTAGGACGGAACAGTGATATCAAAAAGAAGTTACTGAGCATATATTCCTGAGTAATTTTGCTCAATCTAGTCCTGTAAAACTATCAATGGAGTGAAATTCTTTCAAATGTTAGTGGTACCCTTTTGCTGTATGATATTTTACTGAAATTCTGTCTTTGGTGATTTATGTTTTTCAGTGGAGTCTTGCTAAATTATATCCAGCTCTGCCTATTCTATTTGGGTAAAATTGAATTTTAACATCTGGTTCTTGATTTTATAATCTTTAGTCAAACTCTTAAAAAAAAAAAAAAAAAAAGGCTTCCCTTGTGGCTCAGCTGGTAAAGAATCCGCCTGCAATGTGGAAGACCTGAGTTTGATCCCTGGGTTTGGGAGATCCCCTAGAGAAAGGAAAGGCTACCCACTCCAGTATTCTGGCCTGGAGAATTCCATGGACTATACAGTCCATGGGGTCGCAAAGAGTCAGACACGACTGAGCGACTTTCACTTGACAATACTTAAAAAAAACTACAGTGACTTTTGTCACTTATTTGTAATAAAATTTAAATCATAGTAATAAACTATAGAATGATGCTCACATTATAATAAATTAAAAAGCCTACAAACTTGTGTATACCATTAACTTCCAAATTACAAATATGTGTCTGCTTATTGATATAGTGTAACTTGGAATGATACATATCAAAATGTCATAGTGATGGGATTCAGTATGGGTTTAATACTTTGCATTTTTCAAACTTCTATAATAAAGGTTACTTTATAATCATGGAATTTCTTTAAATTATTAAATCATTATAATCCATCCTTGAAACTCATTTCTAATTAATGTGTATGACATATAGCATGTAAAGTAAAAAGAAACTTCCAGGGGCTAAAACTCAAAATATATAAGGAACTCATACAACTCAATGACAAAAAAAAAAAAAAAAAAGGTTTAAAAAATGGGCAAAGGATCTGAATAAGCATTTTTCCAAAGAAGATATAATACAGATGGCCAACAGATGCCTTCAAAGATGTTCAACATCACTCTTACGGAAATATATATCAGAGCTACAGTGAGGTATCACCTCATACCTGTTAGACTAGTTATTATTGAAAAGACAAGAAATAGTAAATGTTGAAGAAGATGTGAAGAAAAAACTCTAATGCACCATTTTTTGATACTGTAAATTGATGCAGCCAGTATGGGAAACAATATGGCGATTCCTCAAAAAATTAAGAATAGAACTACCATCAGTTCAGTTCAGTCGCTCAGCCGTGTCCGACTCTTTGCAACCCCAGGGACTGCAGCACACCAGGCTTCCCTGTCCTTTACTATCTCCCAGATTTTTCTCAAACTCATGCTCATTGAATTGGTGATGCCATCCAACCATCTAATCCTCTGTCGTCCCTTTCTCCTCCCACCCTTCAATCTTTCCCACCGTCAAGGTCATTTCCAGTGAGTTGGTTCTTTGCATCAGGTGGCCAAAGTATTGGAGCTTCAGCATCAGTCCTTCCAATGAATATTCAGGATTGATTTCCTTTAGGAAAATCATGGATCTCCTTGCAGTTCAGGGGACTCTAAGAGTCTTCTCCAACACCAATATTCAAAAGCATCAGTTCTTTGATGCTCAGCTTTCTTTATAGTCCAACTCTCATATCCATACATGACTATCCATACAGAACTACCATATGGCTCAGCTATTTCACTTCTGGGTATTTATCTGAAGAACATTAAAATAGTAATTTGAAAAGATATATTAATCCCTGTGTTAATCACAGCATGTTTTGGGTTGGCCAAAACATTCATTTGGATTTTTCTGTAACATCTTATGGAAAAACCCAAATATTTTGGCTAATTCCATATCTCCACATTTATTATTATATACATCTTGTCTCTCTGTTTTCTTGTATTGTAAATTATTGCTAATTTACTTTGGAAGAGGTAGGATGTAAATAAATAATTGAAAAGTTTATGGTTTTTTTTTTTTTTTTTTGGCAAATCTGTGTATTTTTAAATGAAAGCCCAGAACAGAATCATGTATAGACAATTAAATCGCAAACAGAAATTTCTCATTGTGAGAAATTAAGTGTAGGGTTAAGCAATGCTGTAAGTTGAATGATGTCTACCCTAAGAATTCATATGTTGAAGTCATAACCCCCAGTACCTCAAAATGTAATGTTATTTAAAAATAGGGTCTTTGTAGATGTGATCAAGTTAAGGTTATTTGAATGAGCTCCACTCTGTTACGAATGTTGTCCTTATAAATTTGGACACAGAGATAGACATGCACACAGTAGATACCGTGTGAATGGTTTGTAATGTGTGGCTATGACTCATTGAGATAGGGATGATTACGTAGAAATAGTATCAGGATAATCAGAAGAAATTAAGTGTCACAGACACCATGGGAAGATTATTTCAAGAAATAGGTTGTGAACAAGAGCATCAGATTATGGGGTATTAAAAAGAGGCAGTGATAAATAGGGAAAAAGGTACATTCAGTCTTTGGAAGTAGAAAGTACCAAGTTTAAATGTTATATTCACCACCTACTAGCTCTGAAAGCTGTGATAGTCATGTTACCTCACTAAAACTCATATTTTTTCACTTATAGGGAAAGTGAAAGTTACTCAGTCATGTGCGACTCTTTGCCACCCCCATGGACTATACAGTCCATGAAATTCTCTAGGCCAGAATATGTGAGTGAATAGCCTTCCCCTTCTCCAGGGGATCTTCTCAACCCAGGGATCAAACCCAGGTCTTCCGCATTGCAGGCAGATTCTTTACCAGCTGAGCCACAAGGGAAGCCCAAGAATACCGGAGTGGGTAGCCTATCCCTTCTCCAGGGATCTTCCTGACCCAGGAATCGAACCGGGGTCTCCTGCAGTGCAGGCAGATTCCTTACCAACTGAGCTATCAGGGAAGCCTGATATATAAAGAAGACGAAATAAGAGTTTTTCTTAAGTTTGGTTGTAAATTATGAGCAACCAGACACCAGTGGGCTTCCCTGGTGGCTCAGACAGTAAAGAATCTACCTGCAATGTGGGAGACCTGGGTTCAGTCTCTGGGTCGGGAAGATTCCCTGGAGAAGGGAATGACAACCTACTCCAATATTCTTGCCTAGAAAATTCCATGGACAGAGGAGCCTAGTGGGCTATAGTCCATGGGGGTCACAAAGAGCAGGACACAAATGAGTGATTAACACTTTAACTTTTCACTTCCATGCACAAATATGCTTGTGATACACACATACCCACACAGATATACATGAAAGTCTTAGCAGAAATAGGTGCTTAACAGTGGCTTTTATAACTGCTATATGACAATAAATGAAGAAAAACGATCAGAAGTAAAAATTAGTAAAAGGATAGATTTTCTATTCTTAACAATAGGCAGTCTCTAAATGAATGCTTATTATGCACCAGGTACTGTTTTCAGAACTTGCATATATTAACTTATTTAATTCTGTTGACAGTCTTTTGAAGTAGATACTATGTTAATTCACATTTGACAGATGGAAAAAGCAGATACAAAGCCAAGTTATTTGTTCAGCTTCATACAGATGATGAGTATAAGAAACAGGATTTGAAGCCAAGTTATCTAACTCTGGTGTCCATGGTTTTCAATATTATGCCGCACTTTATCTCTTTTAGAATCAGTGGTGTGCTATCAGCCAGTTATTTAGTCTGTGATCAGTTCAGTTCAGTCGCTCAGTTGTGTCCAACTCTTTGCAACCCCATGAATCACAGCACGCCAGGCCTCCCTGTCCATCATCAACTCCGAGTTCATTCAGACTCACGTCCATGGAGTCAGTGATGCCATCCAGCCATCTCATCCTCTGTCGTCCCCTTCTCCTCCTGCCCCCAATCCCTCCCAGCATCAGGGTCTTTTCCAATGAGTCAACTCTTCGCATGAGGTGGCCAAAGTACTGGAGTTTCAGCCTTAGTATCAGTCCTTCCAAGGAAACCCCAGGGCTGATCTCCTACAGAATGGACTGGTTGGATCTCCTTGCAGTCCAAGGGACTCTCAAGAGTCTTCTCCAACACCACAGTTCAAAAGCATCAATTCTTCGGTGCTCAGCTTTCTTCCCAGTCCAACTCTCATACCCATACATGACCGCTGGAAAAACCATAGCCTTGACTAGACAGACCTTTGTTGGCAAAGTAATGTCTCTGCTTTTCTTTTCTTTTCTTTTCTTTTTTTGTGCTTCTGTAGTTGTAAATTATTTTTTTTAATTTTATTTTATTTTTTAACTTTACAATATTGTATTGGTTTTGCCATATATCTGCTTTTCAATATGCTATCTAGGTTGGTCATAACTTTCCTTCCAAGGAGTAAGCGTCTTTTAATTTCATGGCTGCAGTCACCATGACTGTGACTGCAGCCACAGTCTGTGATAGCAAATCTATATTCCTTTTCTAGTGATTATAGCAAATCTATATATCACAGCTAGTCTGTGATAGCAAATCTATATTCCTTTTCTAGTGATTATAGAATTTCTAAACACTGAGTTGTTTCAGTTAAGGCAATTTTGGAAAATAGTTTCCTACCAAACAGCACCTTCTATATTAAATATTCTTGGCTGGGAGAACATTCTTAATAAATACTTTGCCTTCTCAGGGATTGATTTAATACAGAATTTGGTTTTGGATTCTAGAGTAAGAAAACTAGAAGGCGTGTCCTGTGCATTGCTAAGTCATGTCCAGTTCTTTGCAACCCCATGAAATGCAACCTTCCAGGTCCCTTCTGCCCATGGGATTTCCCAGACAAGAATACTGGAGTGGCTTACCATTTCCTTCTCCAGGGTATCGTCCCAACCTAGGGATCAACCTGTGTCTCCTGCATTGGCAGATGGGTTATTTACCACTAAGCCCCCATGGAAGCCTGAAGATGTGTTCCACCAATAATTAAATACTTGATAACAGGCTCATGAAATTTGGTGAATTTTTATTTTTGACATTATGGCCTGCTAAGTCATCTATACATTTTTTGTTAGCAGTAGAGTGTTGTCAGTTCATAACAGCTCACAAGAACTAATTAGTAAATTTTTAGGAATTTTGCAAGCTGGTTGCTAAAAACAGCCATTATTAAAAATTCAATTATATAAATATACAAATAAAGTATGCACAGTGGTTATAAATACTCAAAACACATCATTGCAATGCATTTTACTACTATTTGTGTTATTTAGTTTATTGACACCTATTTCATCTGTCAGGAGGGAGCACCATGAAACAGTGTGGTGTGGCATGTCTCTTCTAAACTCCGTGTTCAGTAATGTCAGGTTGGTACTTTGAAACTGACCGTAGTGGGAGCATTTATTTCACAGAAATCAGGTAACTTGTGCTACAGATCAGGAATCTACCTACTTCTCCCCAGCTAGTTGTTAAAACATTTATCAGCACACCAGTGCAAAGCTAACCAACTGTCACTCTGAGCTACTGCTAATCCTGCACCCTAGCACCATCACTCAAACTATCATTTGTAGGATTTCAGAAATATATTTAAAACATGATTTGCCAGTAGTTGGTATTTTTAAATTTGTATTTTATTTTATTTAAATTTATTATTATTATTATTTTACTTTACAATATTGTATTGGTTTTTGCCATACATCAACATGCATCTGCCACAGGTGTACACGTGTTCCCCATCCTGAACCCCCCTCCCACCTCCCTCCCGATACCATCCCTGTGGGTCATCCCAGTGCACTAGCCCCAAGCTTCCTGTATCCTGCATCGAACCTGGACTGGCGATTTGTTTCTTATATGGTATTATACATGTTTTAATGCCATTCTCCCAAATCATCCCCCCCACCCCTTCTTGAGAGTAACATTACTTAATGAGGATTTCTGTGTCAGCTCAGGGATCCCAGATAATCATTAAATTGCCCATGTTACACTCTTTCAAATCCAGGGAGATATAGTGTATTCTCTTGTTTTGAGAAACTAATCTTCAAAATTTTGATTTCCTAAAACTTTTGCCTGGAAAATCCTATGGACAACCCTGGCGAGCTACAGTCCATGAAGTGACAAGAGAGTCAGACATGACTTAGCGACTAAACAACAGCAGAACTATTGCCATTGCTACTCTTTTATCTTTCTTTTCCTTGTATTAATAAATAAAAAGCATTTTTGATCATTGTGCTCATTTCTTCTCAACTCGACTATTCTGACCAATTCCCACCTCATCCTGTGTCAAAGAGGGCATGATGATAAAGAGATAGAAGTGGCGAAAAGTCTCTTTGAAAATCAGAGTGAAGCTAAATTTAGAAAGAGGGAAACTATAAGGCAAAAGGAAGGAGATGCAGTGTTGCCTAGTGGTTGAGGGTACAGGCTCTGAAACTAGACTGATGGGATCCAAATTCCAGCTCTGCCAGTTACTACTGTGAGACTTTGAGCGAGTTATTTAACCTCTCTGCTTTAGTTTCTACCTCTGTAAAATGGATAATAATTGAATCCATTTCATACTGCTGTTATGCAATAATGAATGTAAAATGTGCAAGAAGTAACATGGTACCTGGTAGATATTATCTAAGTATTTGTAGCTATTCCCTCTTTGTATCAAAAGAGAGGGATTTTCTCCTCAAAGCAACAGAAAAGTGGCTATCTCATTTCTTACACTTTCTCAGTCAAGACTTTTCTTTTACTTAATAGTATCTAAAGTCGCTTATATATTCATTCTACACAAAAATGTAAACTTTGGGGCAAGTGTGTTCTAAACTGTTATTTGCCACTTTTTAAATATGCACACATTGTGCAAGCTTTTGGCAGTTGAAAAATGAACAAACATAATGGAACGGGCAAATTTATTCAGTCTATTTGAATGTGCCGCATACAAATCAATTGTGCGGTGACCTATTTGAATCATTAAGAGAGCCTGCTAGATGATGTCCTATGCAAGCAGGTGGGTCTTTGGCCATATGTAGACAAAGCCCCCTTGGGATGACCTACTTGGGATCAAAACCCCAAAGGGCACATTGCTCTGAGGTGTATAGTGCTTATATATTTTTAAATGCCATTAAAGAACTATGAGTCTTTATTTAATAGATACTGCATAATTAAATATACAGGATCCCAGTGGTGGTGTCCCTATTTTTTTTTTTTTTTTTACATTTCTCTATTATCTCATGACTCAGAGGTAATTATGGGTGAGAATAATTTGATTTGAGGTTTCAGATGTAACCAAGGTTTAAAAACATAAAGTACTGTGTAAAGCAAAGGACAGTTTAGTTGTGCTTTATGAAATACTAATGAAAATTGCAGTGTATTGTTTACTTTTGCTCTAGGCTGTTAAAAAAACCCATTGGCTGCAACTATATCCTGTTTTTATTCTTTTATTTAGAAAATATGGTTCTTAGTGTATCTTGAGTATATCTAGCTTCCTAAGTAACATAGAGAAATTTCAGCCATTTGCTCATGAAATTGTACCAAACATGAGTCTCATACATTGATGTTCTGATCATATAACTATCAGCTAAGTTTAGATACAGGAACAGTAGGTCAACTCATTATCATTATTTATAATGATAATATAGGATTTTTAAATTGTGACCCCCTCCTCCCCTCAGTTTTTTGTACCAAGGATCAAAAATACCTTACATGATGAAAACCATACGTAAGAAGAAAAAACAGTAATGAGTTCGTTTGGGGCTGAATTTATCAGTACATTCATCGACTTACATGGATGACTTAGTAAAGGGTTAGTTGTATTGTTTATATAGAGTCTTTCCCATCAGCATCAGTATTTAGCAGATAATAAGAATTAAAGAAGTTATTTAACTTGTCTCATCTGTCAGGTTTTCTAATTCCTTCTCTTTATGTTTGCACTGGGTCTTCATTGCAGGGCCTGGTCTCTTTGTTGCCAAGTGTGGGCTTTCTCTAGTGGCGGCAAGTGGAGGCTACTCTTGGTTGTAGTGTGCTGGCTTCTCATTTCATTGGCTTTCTAGTTGTAGAGCACAGATGCACGGGCTCAGTAGTTCTGAGGTGGCATGTGGGGTCCTAATTCCCGGACCAGGGACAAACCCATGTGCCGTGCATTGACAGGCGGATTCTTAACCACTTGGCCACTAGGGAAGTCTCTTTGATTATTTCTTCATTTCTCATCAAGTAGGTATTTGAATAGAAGGAGAAAAAAAATTTTAATATGAATAAGGTATAGCAGTATGGCAAAGACTCTTAATAGCTGTCAGTTTAATGTCATTGTTAGAATTTTTCCTAAAGTGATTCAGCAGCTTTCTTTTTTTTTTTTTTTTTTTTTTTTTTTTTAATTTTATTTTATTTTTAAACTTTACATAACTGTATTAGATTTGCCAAATATCAAAATGAATCCGCCACAGGTATACATGTGTTCCCCATCCTGAACCCTCCTCCCTCCTCCCTCCCCATTCCATCCCTCTGGGTCGTCCCAGTGCACCAGCCCCAAGCATCCAGTATCGTGCATCGAACCTGGACTGGCAACTCATTTCATACATGATATTTACATGTTTCAATGCCATTCTCCCAAATCTTCCCACCCTCTCCCTCTCCCACAGAGTCCATAAGACTGTTCTATACATCAGTGTCTCTTTTGCTGTCTCGTACACAGGGTTATTGTTACCATCTTTCTAAATTCCATATATATGTGTTAGTATACTGTATTGGTGTTTTTCTTTCTGGCTTACTTCACTCTGTATAATAGGCTCCAGTTTCATCCACCTCATTAGAACTGATTCAAATGTATTCTTTTTAATGGCTGAATAATACTCCATTGTGTATATGTACTTGTGCTGCTGCTGCTGCTAAGTCGCTTCAGTCATCTCCGACTCTGTGTGATCCCGTGGATGGCAGCCCACCAGGCCCCTCTGTCCTGGGATTCTTTAGGCAAGAATACTGGAGTCGGTTGCCATTTCTTTCTCTGGCTTTCTTGTGAGTCAAAACTAAATATTTATTTCAGAAACTCAATCTGGGATATATGTGTGTGTGTGAATATAAGTATTCAGAGTAGTATCTTACAGTAGCCTCACGATCTGGCCACTGTCCTGTGTAAGATTGAATATTAACATATGATATCAGAAATTGTTGATTCTCTAGGAATAGACACTATAGAAGAACATACTTTAGAGATAGACACAATCCTACCTTTGCCCCTTATTACTGTCTTTGTCTTCCTTTTTTTGCACCTTCTTTCCTGCTTCTCTTCTGCAGACTTTTAATTCTGTGCATATTTTTGTTGTTCAGGATTAATAAACATGTAAAAAGGTTTGTGAAATGTGTGCCCTCCTGCCATTTCAGCCTGATTTTTCTGAAGAGATGTCACATGTGCATGAGAGAGTTTCTGATGCCTTAATTTGTGTCTTGCTGTCTTGTGCTGTGCTAAGTCACTTCAGTCATGTCTGACCCTTTGTGGCCTCATGGACTGTAACCTACCAGGCTCCTCTGTCCTTGGGATTCTCCAGGCGAGAATGCTGGAGTGGGTTACCATTTCCTCCTCCAGGGGATCTTCCCAACCCAAGGATCGAACCTGCATCTTTTATGTCTCCTGCATTGGCAGGCAAGTTCTTTACTACTAGCACCACCTGGGAAGCCCCAGTTTGTGTCTTGCTGACACTGAAGGATGGTGTTAGTACCTCAGTTATTAATATAATCACATAATAGTGGCAACAGTTACCACATTGTTGTATCTTTAAAGACAAATAATAAAATAGCAAAAAACGCAAACAATTAAAGTCACAAAAGTAGACTGTTGCTTCTCATTCTTCTCACTCCCAAGGAGGAAAAATATCCATCATTTTACTGTGACTAGGGAATAGCAATTGAAATAACTGCTGTGTTTACCTATGGATAAAAATATCAAGAGGGAAATTAGAAAATTTATGAGTTAAAAGATTGGGGAGCAGCTGTCTTATTTTTCTGACAGTAATTCATCTATGTACATTTGGGAAACTGATACTAGACTATGGCTCAAATGATATTCAGTGGAGAAAGGATAGCCTTTTTAACAAATGATGCTGAAACATTATACCTCCCCCAAAGAAAGGAACTTCAATCTATATCTTGCTCTATGTAACAAAATTAAGTCAAAATGGATCATAAATTTAAATGTAAAACCTAAAACTATAAAAATTGTAGAAGAAAACTTTAGAGACAGTCTTTGTGATCTCATGTTAGGCAGACATTTCCTCAACATGACACCAAGAGCACAATTCATAAAAATTGAGCTTCATCAAAATGAAAAGCTTTAGATCTTCAAAAGGTACTTTTAGGCAAATGAAAAGAAAAGCCACAGACTTGGAGAAATAATTTAACTTCATATGCCTGATAAAAAACTTGTATCCAAAATATATTAGTTACTTCATAAAATTCAATAGTGAGAAAACTGACAACTCAGTAAAGATGTAAGTAAGTATTCAGATGCTAAGCATTTAGATGCTCAATTAATATTCAAAAAGATGCTCAACGTCATGAACTGTTAGGGAAACACAAATTCAAACCACAATGAATTACCACTGCACACTTGCGAGAATGGAAATGTTGACAAGTATATGGATATACTGGAACTCTGATACACTGCTAATGAGAATGTAAAATGGTGCAACCACTTTGAAAAATGGGCAATTTATTAAACAATTAACCATTCATGTACTGTATGAATCATCCACTCTTACTCATCTTTTATGTAAGATGAACAAAAGGATTTGACTTTATAAAGACTTGTGGCGAGTGTTCACAACAGTGCTATTTATAACAGCCCAACCAAAAATAATCCAAATACTCATGAACTATTCATGAATCATGAAATATTCATGATTGATAAAGAAACTGATATGTTACAGCATGGGTGAATCTCAGAATAAGTATTCTAGGTGAAAGAAAGCAGACAAAAACATACCTACTGCAAGAAAATTTAGAGGGACACAGAGCAAATCAGTGATGGCCAAGGGATGAGTTGGCAGAGGGAGAGTGGGGAGAGGAATGGAAGAGAGGGAGTTCAAAGAGCATGAGAAAACCACTAGGAATGAATTTTTTAATGAATTTTTAAAATTATGTTGATGGTTTCCTGGGGAATACAAGTAGTACATGTATTGTTTATTGACTGTACCTCAAAAATCTTCTAACTTATGCATTTTGATCTTACCTAATGCCATTTTTTTACAACACAAATTTTATTTGTAGGAGATAAACAGTGATTCTTTAATAGACCCCAGCTGTAGGGCGTTACAGATTTGTTTACATCTGTAGTTACAGAAACGATAGTGATGAATAAGGTCTCTGAAAAGTTTATTGCTATAGAATAGTTGTTATTTTAGAAAATTTTATGTTGTTTCCCATTAGCAAATAAGGAAATGTCAACTAGAGAGCAATTTGGTAAAACACAATGATTTTGTCAGAATTATGAAAGATGTTTTGGCTTATTACCAGCTCTGCAATTCACAATGTTAAGTGGAATAAATGAAAATATAATCTAAAACGTTGCTAAGCTTAAATTTGCATTCTAATTCTTAACAAATTTATGAGCATAATATAGACCCTTGGACACCTGGGAAGATTTATGAATAAACTTAACTTGGCAAACATAATTATAATTTGAAACAAATGGGGCTGGGTCATGACCAACTGATTTAGATTCAATGACTGAAGACAGGAACCCATTATGATGATATTAATAGGAACTCAACCTAGAGAAATTAATTTCATTTCTCCTAAGGATAACAGGCATAGAAGATGCTATTACTAGAAGAGATTTAAGTCTCAGTGGAAAAAGCTGAATGTGGGTATTTACATTTAACTAATGAAACTCTGGGCAGAGGGCAAGTTGCTGGAGTCTTATCTGTAGTTACTTTTAAAGACACTTTCTTCTAATCTGTCCCCTTGAGTGGTGTTCCAAGTTTTTTATTATAGTATGTGAAAAGAAGGGGAAAAAACAAATTGCTGGAAAAAGAGCATTTACAACTTTCCCACAATAATTTATCAGAGCAACTCAGTGTACAGCTCAGTACTATGACGGTTCTAAACCTCTCTTGAGTTGGTGATATAAATTATATATAGCCTTTAGAATAAGAATTCAGTGTAGTTACTAAACTCTTTTCACTAAATCTTATCACTTACTCTTAAACTAAAAATTATGCAATAAAAAATTATGACCAGCATTTGTTAGGTACATAGACCATGCAATGCATCCAGTATTATGGATTTCATTATATTTAAATTTAATCTTTATAAGATTAGGCAGGTCTGTGTTGTTTGCTTTCTTTTTACAGAGAATGAACCTGGGCACAGAAACTAAGTAGTAATTTGTTTTGAGTTATTCTGCTACTAGGTTAGAATCATGATTTGAATCCAGATCTCTGACTTTCAGCTACATGTTTTTCTCATTACATAATTCTTTTCTTATACCTATATCAGTAAGTACCCTTTGATTGTGTGGGTCAATCTGTAAGAGATATACAAATGAATATTCATACAAGAGCTATGGGTAGAAAGCTAAAATCCTGTCAAAAACCTAAGAGATAGGTGTGAACTGCTGGCAAAAGACCTAAGGAAGAATGGATGATATAACTGAAACTTCATTATACTTTCCTTTTCTCTTTTGTGGGGGCAACTTCTTTGGACATCTACTAAGTAGGAAAAAATGGGAACAGCTACCTAAGATATTTTTGGAGAAGTTCTTAGTACTAGGTCTGTGAAGTGACAGCGTTAGTATCTCAGTCATGTCTGACTCTTCGCAACCCCATAGACTGTAGCTTACTTCTGTCCATGGAATTCTCCAGGCAGGAGTAATGGAGTGTGTAGCCATTTGCTTCTGCATGGGATCTTCCTAACTCAGAGATTGACTGAACCCAGGTCTCCTGCATTGCAGGCAGATTCTTTACCACCTGAGGCATAACGTGATAAACAGTGGAGTCACTACTATTTTTTTCAAAAAGAAAAAAACTGTACCTTTTAAAGACCCAGAAGAAATGAAAACATATATCCACCCAAAAGTGTATGCATAAAGTTCATAGTAGTACTATTCATAATAGCAAAAAGTAGAAACAAGCAAGATATCCATCATTCACCAAGATATCTATAATAAATGGATAAATAAGATACATATAGAATTCACATATAATAGTCATATGAGAGAATAAATTTAAAGGAAAATATTTGAGAAAGCACTTAGTAAATATATGTTGAAATGTTTTACGTAATTCTTTTTTATTGAAATATAGTTGATATGCAACATTACAGTTCTTTCACATGTACAGCCTAGTGACTTGACATTTAAATGCACTATAATGTCACCACAATAAGTCTAGTAACCATCTGTTCCCGTGCAAAATTGTTGTTCTGTTGCTTAGTCATGTCCGAGTCTTTATGACCACATGGACTGGAGGACCCAGGCTTCCCTGTCCTTTACCATCTCCCGGAGTTTGCTCAAACTCATGTGTATGGAGTTGGTGATGCCATCAAACCATCTCATCCTCTGTCGTCCCCTTCTCCTCCTACCTTCAAACTTTGCCAGCATCAGGATCTTTTCCAGTAAGTTGGCTCTTTGCATCGGGTAGCCAAATATTGGAGCTTCAGCTTCAACATCAGTCCTTCCAATGAGTATTTGGGGTTGATTTCCTTTAGGATTGACTGGTTTGGTCTCCTTGCTGTCCAAGGGACTCTCAAGAGTTTTATTCAGCACCACATTTTGAAGGCATCAGTTCACTGGTGCTTGGCCTTTTTTATTGTCCAACTCTCGCATCCATACATGACTGCTGGAAAAACCATAACTTTGACTAGACAGACGTTTGTAAAGTAATGTCTCTGCTTTTTAATACACTGTCACTATTTGTCATTGCTTTTCTTCCAAGGAGTAAGCCTCTTTTAATTTCATGGCTGCAGTCACTATCTGCAGTGATTTCAGAGCCCGAGAAAGTAGTCTGTCACTGTTACCATTGTTTCCCCATCTATTTGCCATGAAGTGATAGGACCAGAACCATGATTTTCCTTTTTTGAATGCTGATTTTTTTTTCAGCTGTTGAACTTTAAGCCAGCTTTTTCACTCTCCCTTTTCACCTTCATCAAGAGGGTCTTTAATTTCTCTTCACTTTATGCCATAAGGGTGGTGTCATCTGCATATCTGAGGTTATTGATATTTCTCCCAGCAATCTTGATTCCAGCTTGTGCTTCATCCAGCCTGGCATTTCGTATGATATACACTGCATATAAATTAAATAAGAAGGGTGACAATATACAGTCTTGACCTACTCCTTTCCCAATTTGAAACCTGTTGGTTGTTCCATGTCTGCTTCTAACTGTTGCTTCTTGACCTGCACACAGGCTTCTCAGGAGGCAGGTCCAGGTGGTCTAGTATTCCCATTTCTTTAAGAATTTCCCACAGTTTTGTTGTGATCTACACAGTCAAAGGCTTTAGCGTAGTCCGTGAAGCAGAAGTAGATTTTTTTTTTTTTTTCTGGGATTCTCTTGCTTTTTCTATGATCCAACAGATGTTGACAATTTGATCTCTGGTTCCTCTGCTTTTTCTAAATCCAACTTGTACATCTGGAAGTTCTTGTTTCACATACTTGAGCATTACTTTGCTAGCATGTGAAAAGAGTACAATTGTGTGGTAGTTTGAACATTCTTTGGCATTGTCCTTCTTTGGGATTGGAATGAAAACTGACCTTTTCCAGTCCTGTGGCCACTGTTGAGTTTTCCAAATTTGCTGGCATGTTGAGTACAGCACTTTAACAGCTTCATCTTTTAGGATTTGAAATAGCTCAGCTGTAATTCTATATAAAATTGCTACATTATTATTAAGCATATTTCTTATGCTATGTATTACCTCTCTGTGACATTTGTCTTGTAATTGTAAATTTGTACCTCTCTTCCCTTTCACTAATTTCCCATTTCCACACTCAATTCTTTCTGCTGCTCTTGTGCTTTGTGCAGTCATGTCCCAAGTCTTTGCAACCCAATGGAGTATAGCCTGCCACGCTCCTGTCTCCATGGAATTTTCCAGGCAAGAATATTGGAGTGGGTTGACATTTCCTACTCCATCTCCCTGCTGGTAACCACCCATCTGTTCTCTGTATCTGAGTCTGTTTTCACTTTGTTTCTTCGTTTTGTCTTTCTAGATTCCACATATAACAGGTCATGTGCTATTTGTGTTTGTCTGACTTATTTCACTTAGCATAGTACCCTCTAGATCCATTCATGTTGTTCCAAATGGTAAGATTTCATTCTTTTTTATGGCTGAATACACACACACACACACACACACATATATCCCATTTACATATCCATTTCTTTATTAATGAACACTTAGCTTGCTATTGTAAATAATACTGTAACAAACATAGAGGTGCATATATCTTTTCTTTTTTTAATATAAATTTATTTATTTTAATTTGGGGCTAATTACAATATTGTATTGGTTTTGCCATACATTGACATGAATTATCTTTTCTAATTAGTGTTTTGTTTTTTTTTTTTCTTCAGGGAAATACAGAGGAGTAAAATTTCTGGGTCATATGATAGTTCTGTTTTTCATTTGTTGAGGAATCTCTGTATTGTTTTCTAGGATTGCTGCACTAACTTACAGTGCCACCAACCGTATGGGAATAGTGCCTTTTTCCCACATCTTTGCCAACTCTTGTTATATGTTGTCTTTTTATTGACAGCTATTCAGTCAGGTGGGAGGTGATAGCTCATTGTATTGCACAGTTTAAATGTGCTTTTTCCTGGTGATTAGTAATGTTGGTCATTTTTTCATATATCTGTAGGCCACATGTACATCTTTTTGGAAAAATGTCTGTTCAAGTTCTCCTGCCCATTTTTAACCCAATTACTTGGTTTTATTTTGATACTGAATTGTATGAGAACTTAATATCTTTTCAATTTTAACTCCCTAACAAATGTATCATTTGCAAACATCTCCCATTTAATAGGCTGCCTTTTTGTTTCCTTGATGATTTCCTTTGCTGTGCAAAAGCCTTTTCAGTTCAGTTCAGTCGCTCAGCCATGTCCGACTCTTTGAGACCCCACAAATTGCAGCACGCCAGGCCTCCCTGTCCATTACCAGCTCCCAGAGTTCACTCAGACTCACATCCATCGAGTCAGTGATGCCGTCCAGCCATCTCATCCTCTGTCGTCCCCTTCTCCTCCTGCCCCCAGCCCTCCTAGTATCAGAGTCTTTTCCAATGAGTCAGCTCTTCGCATGTTTGATGTAATTCAGTTTATTTATTTTTGTTTATCTTGTTTGGGGAGACACATTCAAAAAAATATTACTGAGACCTATGCCAAAGAGCATACTGCTTATGTTTTCTTCCCATAATTTTTGGGCTTCAGAGCTTACATTTTAGTATTTAATGATTTTGATCTTATTTTTATATATAGTGTGAAAAGTGATATTGAGTTTCATTATTTTTCATGAAGCAATCTAATTTTCCCAACATCACTTATTGAAGACATCATCTTTTTCCCTGTTGTATAATCTTGCCTCCTTTGTCATAGACTACTTGACCATGTAATCGTGTTTATTTCTGAGCTTTCTATTCTCTCCCACTGATCTATGTATGTATCATTTTGTGTTAGTACCATATTGTTTTGATTACTGTAGTTTTGTAGCATAGTCTGAAATCAGGGGTCAGTCATGTAACCTCAAGCTTTATCCTTCTTTCCCAAGATTGCTTTGTCTATTTTGTCTTTTGAGGTTCCATACAAATTTTAGGATTGTTTTAATTCTTTGAAGAATGTCATTGGTACTTTGATAGGTATTGCATTTAATCTGTCAATTACCTCAGGTAGTATAGACACTTTAACGATATTAATTCTTCCAGTCTATGAACACAGTATGTCTTTCTGTTTGTTTGTATCATCTCCAGTTTCTCTCATAAGTATCTTAGAATTTAGGTCCTTCACTTCCTTGGTTAGATTTATTTTTTGCAGATGAATATCTGTTACATTTTTGTTTTAGCAAATTTATGTCAGTATACTTCAACACTAGATGTCAATATTTTAAATTCACAGCCCAGTGTTTACTAAAAGATACTTTCATGATTTTTTCCTCTTAGTTAGCTTTATTACTAGGATTTTATTCTTTTTCATGTAATTGTAAAAGGGATTCTTTTCCTAATTTCTCTTTCTGATAGTGTTATTAGTGCATAGAAATGCCACAGATATATGTATATTAATTTTGTATTCTTCAAATTTACTGAATCCATATATTCTGATAGTTTTTTGGTGGAATTCTCAATGTTTTCTATATATAATACCATGTCATCTGCAAATAGTGACAGTTTTACTTGTTCCATTCTACTTTAGATGTCTCATTTATTTTCCTTCTCTGATTGCTGTGGCTAGGACTTCCAATAGTTTGTTGAATAAAAATGTGAGAGTATGCATCATTTCCCTGTTTCTAATCTTAGTGGAAATGCTTTCAGTTTGTCTCTGTTGAGTATGATACATACTGTGAATTTGTCATATATGGGCTGTATTATGTTGCAGTATGATCCTTGTATACCCACTTTGTTGAGAGCATTTGTCATGAATGGATGATAAATTTTGTTAAAATATTTTTTACATCCAGTGAGGTGATTATTTTTATCTTTCATTTTGTTAATGTAGTATATCACATAGATTCATTATTATTGAACCATCCTTGCATCCCTGGGATAAATCCCCCTTGAACATAATATATAATCCTTTTAATATATTTTTAAATTCGGCTTGCTAATATGATATTGAGGATTTTTACGTTGATACTCATCAGTGATATTGGGGTCATCAGTTATACTGATCTGTAATTTTGTGTGTGTGTATGTGGTGTTTTTGTATCTGGTGTTTGAATCAGGGCTGGCCTCGTAGAATGAGTTTGGAAATATTCCTTGAAACTTTTTTGGAGTAGTTTGAAAAGGGTAAGTTTTTACACTTCTGTAAATGCTTGGTCAGGTTTACCTGTGAAACTGTTTCTGGAACTTTAAAAAATATATATTTATTTATTTGTCTGTGTTGGGTCTTAGTTGTGGCATACGGGATCTAGTTCCTTGACCAGGGATTGACCTCAACCTCCTGCATCAGGAATGTGGTGTCTTAGCCACTAGTCCACTTGGGAAATCCCTATTTCTGGAATTTTGTCTGTTGGGAATTTTTTGATTACTGATTGAATTTCATTACTAGTGATTTATCTGTTCAAATTTTCTATTTCTTTCTTATTCAGTCTTAGGTTCCTGATGTACATTTTTAGGAATGATAGTATCCATTTCTACTAGGATATATGGTTCGTTGGCATTTAATTGTTTGTAGTGGGCTTCTCAGGTGGCTCAGTGGCGAAAAATCCACCTACAATGCAGGAGATGCAGGAAATATGGGTTCGATCCCTGGATTGGGAAAATCCCCTGGAGAAGGAAATGGCCACTTATCCCAGTATTCTTGCCTGGAGAATCCCATGGACAGAGGAGCATGGTGGGCTGCAGCCCATGGGGTTGCAAAGACTCAGACATGGCTGAGTATGCATGGAATTGTGTATAGTAGTCTCTTATGATCTTTCATGTTTCTATGGTGTTGGTTGTCACTTCTCTTTTATTTTTGACTTTTCATTTGGGACTTCTCTTTTTCATGATGAGTCTGACTAAAGGTTGATCAATTTTGTTTATCTTTTCAAAGAATCACTCGTGTGTGTGTGTGTGTGTGTCTTTTATTTCTACTTGGGTATATATTAGTTCCTTTCTTCTACTGAATTTGGGTTTTGTTTGTCCTTCTTTTTCTGTTTCTGCCATGTGTGAGGTTGGATTATTATCTGAGTTTTCTGTTTATTTCTTGAAATGGACCTGTATCAATATACACTTCCCACTTAGACCTTCTTTTGCTGTGTCTCATAAATTTTAAAATGTTGTGTTTACATTTTCATTTGTTCAGTTTTCAATTTCATTTTTTTTATTTCCTCAGTGACCTATTGGTTGTTTAGTAGCATATCGTTTAGGCTATATGTCTGGGTTTTTTATTCAGTTTTTTCTTGTATTTAATTTCTGGCCTCATACCATTTTGGTCAGAGAAGATACTTGGTATGATTTCAGTCTTCTAAATTTTACTGAGAGTTGTTTATGGCCTAGCATGTAATATATCCTGGAGAAGGTTCCATGTGAACTTAAAAGAATGTGTATTCTGCTATTTTTCAATGGAGTGTTTTGGTATATATCTATAAAATCAATTTAGTCAATGTGTCAATTAAAAAATATATCTTATTATTGTTTATTTATTTGGCCATGTCAGGTCTTACTTGTGGCGTGCAGGATCTTGGTTGCATCATGCAGGATCTCCACTGCAGTGCACAGACTCTCTGGCTGTGGCACATGGGCTCCAGTGCATGGGGTCAGTAGTTGTGGTGCAAGGGTTTAGTTGCTCAGCGACGTGTGGGATCTTAGTTCCCCAACTAGGAATCGAACGCATGTCCTCTGCATTCCTAGGCAGATTCTGAACCATTTGACCTCCAGGGAAATTCTTAGTCTAATGTGTCATTTAAGGGCCAATATTTCTTTATTGATTTTCTGTCTGGATGATCTTTCCAGAGGTAAGTTGAGTAAAGTTCTTTACTGTTCTTCTGTTCATGTCAGTTTTCCTTTATAAATTTAGGTAATATTTCCTTTATAAATTTAGGTACCTTAAGTTGGGTACCTAAGTCTTGTATATAAGTCTTGTATCTTCTTGTTGCATTGATACCTTTATTATTACTTATTGCCACTGTTGTCTCTTGTTACGGTCTTTTCTATAAAGTCTATTGTCTGATGTAAGCATCGCTGTCCCAGCTTTCTTTTCATTTGCTTGGAATATATTTTCCCATACCCACTCTTTCGGTTCATGTGTGTCCTTAGATCTGATGTAAGTCTCTTGTAGGCAGTATATACATGGGTCTTGCTTTTTTTTAAATCCATTCAGCCACTGTATGTTTTTTGATTGGAGCATTTAACCCATTTTCATTTTTTTTTAATTTATTTTTTAAATTAATTTATTTATTTTAATTGGAGGCTAATTACAATATTGTAGTGGTTTTTGCCATACATTGACATGAATCAGCCATGGGTATACACGTGTTTCCCATCCTGAACCCCCCTCCCCATCCCATCCCTCAGGGTCATCCCAGTGCACCAGCCCTGAGCACCCTGTCTCATCATTAATAGGTATGACCTTTTTGCCATTTTGTTAATTTTTTTCTGGATTATTTTGTAGTTTCTCTCTATTCCTTTATTATTTTGCTGTTTTGTTAGTTTTTTCCTGGTTATTTTTGCATTCTTTTCTCTCCTGTTGATCTTCTCTTGCTCTCTTCCTTATGATTTGATGAGTATCTTTATTGTTAAGTTTGGATTATTTTCCTTTATTTTTTTGTGTATCTATTATAGATTATTAGGTTTTGGTTACCATGAGGTTCATATATAACAACTTTGTACCTATCCTAAGTTAATAATTTCTTAAGCTGGAACACATCTAACAGCCCTGTATTTTTGCCATGCCCCCATATTTTTTTTTTTTGATGTCATATTTTACATTTTTTGATTTTGTATATTCTTTACTTATTGTAGATAAGATTATTTTATTACCTTTGTTTTTTAACTTTCCTGCTAGCTTTATAAAGAGTTGATCCACTACCTATACTATATATTTACTTTTACCAGTGAGATTTTTCTTGTTATAATTTTCTTATTTCTCATATTGATCTTTACTTTTCCACTTAGATAAGTCCCTTTAACATTTTCTTGAAGGCTGATTTATTGGTGATGGACTCAGTTAGTATTTGCTTAGCTGTAAAACCGTTTATCTCTTCTTCAATTCTGAATGATAACCTTCCTGGATAAAGCATTCTTGTTTGTAGGTTTCTTATGCTTTCAGCACCATGACTATATCATGTCACTTCCTTCTGGCATGAAAAATTCCTACTGAAAAGTTAGCTGATAGTCTTTTTTCTTAATTTATTTTATAATTGAAGGATAATTGCTTTACAGAACTGTGTTGTTTTCTGTCAAACCTCAACATGAATCAGCCATAGGTATACATATATCCCCTCCCTTTTGAACTTCCCTCTCATCTCCCTCCCCATCCCACCCCTCTAGGTTGATACAGAACCCTTTTTTGAGTTTCCTGAGATATATAGCAAATTCCCATTGGCTATCTGTTTTACATATGGTAATGTAAGTTTCCATGTTACTCTCTCCATTCATCTCACCCTCTCCTACCCTCTCCCCGTGCCCATAAGTCTGTTCTTTGTGTCTGTTTCTCCACTGCTGCCCTGCAAATAAATTCCTCAGTACCATTTTTCTAGATTCTGTATATATGTGTTAGTATCAAGGAGATGGCAACCCACTCCAGTACTCTTGCCTGGAAAATCCCGTGGACGGAGGAGCCTGGTAGGCTGCAGTCCATGGGGTCGCAAAGAGTTGGACATGACTGAGCGACTTCACTTTCACTTTTCACTTTGATGCATTGGAGAAGGAAATGGCAACCCACTCCAGTGTTCTTGCCTGGAGAATCCCAGGGATGGGGGAGCCTAGTCAGCTGCCGTCTATGGGGTCACACAGAGTTGGACACGGCTGAAGTGACTTAGCAGCAGCAGCAGCAGCAGCATACTATATTTATTCCTCTCTTTCTGACTTACTTCACTCTGTATGATAGGCTTTAGGTTCATCCACCTCATTAGAACTGACTCATATGAGATCCTTTTCATGGCTGGGTAATATTCCATTGTGTATATGTACCACAACTTCTTTATCCATTCATCTGTCAACGGTCATCTAGGTTGCTGCCATGTTATAGCTATTGTAAATAGTGCTGCAATGAACAATAGGATATATTTGTCTTTACTAGCTAATAACAGTCTTATGGAAGTTACTTTTTCAGTAAATAGTTGCTTTCCTCTCATTGCTTGTAAGATTATCTCTTATCTTTAATTGTTAACATTTTAATTAAACTTTTCTCATTAATTTTTTTTTTCTTTTTTCTGTTCAGCTTGAATGATTTCCACTACCCTGTGTTCTGGATCACTGTTTCATTCTTCCATATCATCTAATCTTCTGTCAATTTCCTCTAGTGTGTTTTTTATTCAGTTGTCACATTCTACAGCTCTGGTTCATTCTTTTTTATATTTTCAAATTCTTTATTAAAGTTCTCACTGTGGTTATCCATTCTTCTCACAAGATCAGTGATCATTTTTATGAATATTACTTTGAATTATTTGTCAGGGAGGTTGCTTATCTCTTATTTCTTTTGGCTCTTTTTCTAAGGTTTGGTCTTATCCCTTCATTGAAACATATTCCTCTGTCTCTTCATTTTGCCTAAATTTCTGTGTTTGTTTGTATGTGTTTGGTAGGTCCATCACATCGCCAATCTTGGAGAATTGACTTTATGTATGATATCTTCTTTGGACCCCAAATCACACTCCCCTTTTGCTGACCTGAGTTAAAAGCTCTCAGTGTGTCCCCTGTGTAAGCTATAAGCTGTGTGTGTGTGCTTTTGTTGTGATGGGGCCAACTGCCATGAGTCTGCTAGGAGGTGGCAGTTTTGTGAGGCTCTCGCTTGTCTACTGGCTGCAGATGTACCAAAGGTTGGGGCTGGCTCCTTGTGCGTCTGGCCATGCAGTCTGGTGGTATGTGATTCTGTAGGCCTGCAGGGAGTGGGGCAGGCCTGCAGTGCTAAAAGGCAAGAGGGGGAAATGTCACTTGCCAGCATTCTGTTAGCATGGTAGATTGAGATGCCCAAAATGTCTAGGCCATCACTGTCTCTCAGTCCCTGAGAGGAGTCCCAGCTGCCACTTACATCTCTGGGAGGCTCTTCATGGTCAGCACTTGGGTTTGACCTAAGCACCTTTCAAATAACTGCCTCTGCTCTGAGAGTCAGAACATGTGAGATTTTTTGTGCGCCCTTTAAGAACAGAGTCTCTTGTAACCTTTGGGTGCTCCCAAACAAGCTCTGATGGTTTTCAAACCTGACTTACTGGGTGCAGGACCTCCGAGCTATGGAACCTGATGTAGGGCTTGGACCCCTCTATGGAAGGACCTCCATGGTTGTGATAGCCCTCCTGTTTCTAGCTTAGAAGTGTGAGTCCTGACTCGACCGCATCTCTGCCCCCCCTCCATGTCTGCTGTGCTTTTTGTTTATATCTTACTTGTGGAAAATTCTTTCTGCTAGTCTTCAGGTCATTTTCACAGTTACTCTGTAAGTAGTTGTTTTGGTGTGCCTGTAGGGGAATGTGAGTTCAGTCTTCCTACTCTTCCATCTTTTCTCCTCCATAATGAAATATTATTCATCAATAAAAAGAAATGAAGTACTTAGAAAGATGGTAACAATGACCCTATATATGAGACAGCAAAAGAGACACAGATGTAAAGAACAGACCTTTGGACTCTGTGGGAGAAGGTGAGGGTGGGATGATTTGAGAGAATAGCATTGAAACATGTATATTACCATAGGTGAAACAGATCACCAGTCCAGGTTCAATGCACAAGATAGGGTGCTCAGGGCTGGTGCACTGGGATGACGCTGAGGGATAGGATGGGGAGGGAGGTGGTGGTGGGGGTTCAGGATGGGGACACCTGTACACCCATGACTGAGTCATGTCAATGTATGGCAAAAACCACTACAATATTGTAAAGTAATTAGCCTCCAATTAAAATTTTAAAAAATGAAGTACTGATAAATGCTACAACATACATGAACCTTGAGGACATTGTAAGTGAAGGAAGCCAGTCATAAATGATATTCCACTATCCATTCATATGAAATGTCCAGAACAGGCAGATCTATAGAGATAGATAGTAAACTGGTGATTAATTAGGGTTTAAGGGCATGGAGGTGGCAGAGAATGGCAAGTGACTGCTAATGAGTATAAGCTTTCTTTTTGGGTGAGTGGAAATGATCTAAATTTTGATTATGGTTATGGATGGACTCTGTGAGTACACTAAGCAATGTTTTATTGTATACGTTAAATGAATGAGAATATCTCCTAGAGGAAGCGAAAGTTACTCAGTCATGCCCAACTCTTTGCGACCCCATGGACTATACACAGTCCATGGAATTCTCTAGGCCAGAATACTAAAGTGGGTAGCCTTTCCCTTCTCCAAGGGATCTTCTCAACCCAGGGATTGAACCCAGGTCTCCCACATTACAGGCAGATTCTTTACCAGCTGAGCCGTAAGGGAAGACCAAGAATACTGGAGAGGGTAGCCTATCCCTTCTCTAGGGGATCTTCCCAACCCAGGAATCAAACCAGGGTCTCCTGCTTTGCAGGCAGATTCTTTACCAACTGAGCTATGAGGGAAGGAAATGGCAACTCACTCCAGTATTCTTGCCTGGAGAATTCCATGGACAGAGAAGCCTTGCAGGCTACAGTCCATGAGGTCGCAAGAGTCGGACATGACTTAGTGACTAAACCATTTGTTATATGAGTTATAACTTAAAATTTTTTTGAAAAGATAATTGTATAAACAAAATATTTACAGTTATCCTAGATCAAAGTAATCTGAAAAGCAAAGAAATCTCTTTAAAAAAGTCAGTAATAAAATGAAGTAAATAAGACCAACTCTATGTCAAGTTAGTTACACATAGAAGAAATTTTTCAGGTGTCTACAAAACTTAGTAAGTTGAATGTACATTCCTTGGAGATATATCCTCAAGAAAAAAGATAAAAAATAAAATTAAAAGATAGTTAATAATCATATTGGTATTGTTGTTTTATGATTAATTTGTATATGTATAACTTCTCATAAATTCATTAAATTCATTACTTATTTTCTTTACCAAGTAATACTTATGTTCATATCTTTATAAATTATTATTTCAGAATAAGTGAAAAGACATACAAATACTGATATTAAGTGAGTTAATGAAAAATCCTAAATCTTGAATTGCTAATACCACTATAAATTTATGATGTGTTTTTCCTTTTAAAAAATATTTAGTTCCTTGCTCTATCCATAGAAAAGTTTGTGGAAGCAATATCAGCACAGTGGAAATAAATCACTGAGCCCAGAGGAAGTTCTCTAAATACCTATTCTTATTAAATCTAGGAGAACCTTTTAGGAGAAATAACTGCTGCCGCATCCTGGCAAGAAATGTTTATGATTACTTTGGGACATATTATGCTGGAAAGCATGAAAATTGATCAAAGATCATTGTGGTTGTGTCCAGAGGATACCATTTTGAAAGGGCTGCTATAGCCCAAAGATGGGCATTTGTGCATCAAAAGAATAATGACTTCAATGGTTGAAGCAAGTATATTAAAATGCATGAGTTCAAAACAAAGCAAAACTCATTTTTCACCTCCAAAGGTTGCTAGGTCACCAAATCATTATTCTAAAAACTAGAAAATAAAAGGGAAAAAATATCAAGCATTTTATTTTCTCTTGCTTTATAAAGTGTTTAATCAAGTTTCTGATTGAAGAATTTCAGCTAATAAATGAAGAATCATAGGAAGTAATCAGTTTGCAACACCTAATAAAGCATTTTGGATGCTAAAGTAACTATAAGAAAGATTCATGGGGGAACTTCATACTTGGGAGATTACACTAATCACATCTGAACCCATTGATAAATTTTAAATAACACAAAGAGAAACAACTGGAGATTATGTATCTCCTGAACTTATTTGATCAAAAGTATACAACACCAGTTATGATGTATTCATGCCAAGAAAATTTAATTTAATTAGGTATCAATGACCATTTTACAGGAAATACAGTGTACAGAGGAACATGCTGAACAACATCCCAAGAAAGCAAAATGTAAAGGTCAGAATGTGGGGAATTCTATAAGATAAATGAGGTAGTTTTGATATCAAATAAATGGCAAGTAATAAACAGGATTAAATTTTTTTCTGTTACTGGTTAGAATATGGACATATCAACCAAATACAATTTGTAGATTCTAGTTACATTCTGATTAAGAAAGCTAGTGGAAGTTAGAGTAGTCTGAATATGAACTGCTTCTTAAAATGTTGCTTCCTTTCTCACAGTAACTGTATGGGTGTAAAGAAGTTAATGATCTGCCAGGGATGTTTTATATATAGTATTATTGATAGGTTAACATGTTAGTCTAGGCAACTTCTAAGATTCCTTTATTTTTGATGATACTGATCCCAAATTTATTTGAAGAAAGCTACCCACTAGGAAATGTACACAAGTGGACATGGGTTTGGGTGGACTCTGGGAGTTGGTGATGGACAGGGAGGCCTGGCGTGCTGCGGCTCATGGGGTTGCAAAGAGTCAGACACGACTGAGCAACTGAACTGAACTGAACTAATGGTAGATTTGGTTTCTACAGATGGTTAACAACTATATCTCATTCCACATGCTGTTTCTAGTCACCCATTAAGAAGCAAAGCCTCTTTCTCTGCTGCTCAATTCCAAGCTGGTCTTGTGGAGTGCTTTGGTAAACAGACTGTGTGGAAAGCAGGATGTGTAACTTCCAACTCTGGATCTTAAGAGAGTGTCTGCTTCATGCATCTTAGAACCCTGAACTATCATGTGAGAAGATTCAGCTACCTGACTGGGGAGATGAGAGAGAGAAGGAGACAGAGATACGTATCCATACCCTAAGCATTCCAGTCATCCCAGCTGAGTAGTCAGATGTGTCAGTGAAGCCTTCTTGGAGAGTCAAGCCTCAGCTTTTTCTGCATTACAATTAAGCATCACTTAAAACTGATTCATTAGCTGAATGCAGCCAAGGGAATGAACCCAGGTGATATTGCATGGTAAGGACAAAACAGTAAGGACCTAACAGAAGCAGAAGAGATTAAGAAGAGGTAACAAGAACACACAGAACTATACAAAAAGGTCTTAATGACCCAGATAAAAATGATGGTGTGATCACTCACCTAGAGCCAGACATCCTAAAGTGTGAAATCGAGTGTGCCTTAGGTAGCATAACTACAAATAAAGCTAATGGAGGTGATAGAATTCCAGTAGAGCTATTTCAAATCCTAAATGGTGATGCCATTAAAGCACTGGACTCAATATGCTTGCAAATTTGGAAAACTCAGCAGTGGCCACGGGACTGGAAAAGGTCAGTTTTCGTTCCAATCCTAAAGAAGGGCAATGCCAAAGAGTGCTCAAACGACCATAAAGTTGTGCTCATTTCACATTCAAGTAAGGTAATGCTCAAAATCCTTCAAGCTAGGTTTCAACAGTACATGAACCAAAAGCTTACAGATGTACAAGCTGGATTTACAAAAAGCAGAGAAACAACAGATTAAATTGCGAACATCCATTGGATCATAGAAAGAACAAGAGAATTTCAAAAAATATATCTACTTCTGCTTCATTGACTATGCTAAAGCCTTGGATCACAGCTATGGAAAATTCTTAAAGAGATAGGAATATGGGACCACCTTACCTACCTCTGGAGAAACCTGTATGCAGGTCAAGAAGTAAAGTTATCACCAGATGTGGGACAATGAATTGATTCAAAATTGGGAAAGGAGTAGGTCAAGGCTGTATATTGTCACCCTGCTTATTTAGCTTACATACAGAGTGCATCATGTGAAATGCCAGGCTGGATGAATCACAAGCTGAAATCACGATTCCCAGGAAGAATATCAACAACCTCAGATATGCAGATAACACCAATCTAGTGGCAGAAAGCAAAGAGGAACTAAAGAGCCTGTTGATGAAGGTAAAAAAAGAGAGTGAAAAAGCTGGCTTAAAATACAGCATTCAAAAACTGAAGATCATGGCATCCGTCCCCATCACTTCATGACAAATAGAAGGAGAAAAAATGGGATCCATGAGAGATTTTATTTTCTTGGGCTCCAAAATCACTGCAGACAAGTAATTGCAGCTGTGAAATCAAAAGACACTTGCTCCTTGGAAGAAAAGATATGACAAACATAGACAACATATTAAAAAGCAGAGACATCACTTTTCCAACAAAGATCTGTTAAGTCAAAGCTATGGTTTTTCCAGTAGTCATGTATGTATGTGAGAGTTTAACCACAGAGAAGGCTGAGTACCGAAGAATGATGTTTTCCAACTGTGGTGCTGGACAATACTCTTGAGAGTCCCTTGGGCAGCAAGGAGGTCAAACCAGTCAATCCTAAAAGAAATCGACCCTGAATATTGACTGCAAGGACTGATGCTGAAGCTGAGCTCCAATGCTTGGCCACCTGATGCGAAGAGCCAACTCACTAGAAACAACCCTGATGCAAGGAAAGACTGCAGGCAAGAGGAGAAGGATGTGACAGAGGGTGGAATGTTTGGATGGCATCACTGACTCAATGAACATGAGTTTGAGCAAACTCCAGGAGATGGTTAGGGACAGGGAAGCCTGGCATGCTGCAGTTCAGGGAGTCAGACATGACTTCATGACTGAATAACAATTAGACCACATCTTGGGTTACAAATTAAGCCTCAGTAAATTTAAGAAAATTGAAATCATATCAAACATCTTCTCGACCACAACACTATGAGACTGGGTATCAATTATGAGAAAAAAAACTATAAGAAACACAAACACACGGAGATTAAACAACACATTTCTAAATAACCAACAGGCTACTGAAGAATTCAAAAGGTAAATAAAAAAATTTCTAGAAACAAATAGCAGTGAAAACATGACAACTCAAAACCTATGGGATGGTGAAAAAGCAGTTCTAAGAAGGAAGTTTATAACGGTACAATCCTACCTCAAGAAACAAGAAAAAAATCAAATAGACAACCTAACTTTACACCTAAAACAACTGGAAAAATAAGAACAAACACCCCCCCCCCCCCAAGAGGGATGGTATGGGGAGGGAGGAGGGAGGAGGGTTCAGGATGGGGAACACATGTATACCTGTGGCAGATTCATTTCGATATATGGCAAAACCAATACAATATTGTAAAGTTAAAAAATAAAATAAAACCCAAATTAGTAGAAGTAAATAAATCCTAAAGATCCGAGCAGAAACAAATGAAAAAGAAATGGAAAAAAAAATAGTAAATACTAATAAAACTAAAAGCTGATTCTTTGAGAAGATAAACAAAATTGACAAACCTTTAGCCAGACTCAACAAGAAAAAAAGAAGAATCAAATCAACAAAATTAGAAATGAAAAAGAGATTACAACAGACAATGTAGAAATACAAAGGATTATGAGACTGTTATGAACAACTATATGGCAATAAAATGGATAACCTGGACAGATTATTTCTAAGCAATGGACAGATTCTTAGAAAAGTTCAATCTTCCAAGACTGAACCAGGAAGAAATAGAAATTATGCACTGAAATTGAAGCTGTGACCAATAATCTCAGTAAAAACAAAAGCCCAGGACCAGATGGCTTCGCAGGAGAATTCTATCAAACATTTAGAGAAGAGATAATGCCTATCCTTCTAAATGTCTTTCAAAAAATTGCAGAGGAAGGAACACTTCCAAACTCATTCTACGAGGCCACCATCACCCTGATACCAAAGCCAGACAAAGACAACACGAAAACCACAGGCCAATATCACTGATGAGCATAGATGCAAAAATCCTCAACAAAAGTTTAGCAAACAGAATTCAGCAACACATCAAAAAGCTCATACACCATTATCAAATTGGGTTTATTCCAGGAATGCAGAGATTCCTCAATATACTCAAATCAATCATTGTGATATGCTATATTAACAAACTGAAAAAAAGACCATATGATCATCACAATAAATGCAGAAAAAGCCTTTGACAAAACTCAGCACCCATTTATGATTAAAACTCTTCAAAAAATGGGCATAGAAGGAACCTACCTCAACATAATAAAGGCCATATATGATAAGCCTAACAGCAAACATTATTCTCAATGGTGAAAAACTGAAAGAATTCCCCCTAAGATCAGGAACAAGACAAGGGTGTCTACTGTCACTAATATTATTCAGCTTAGTTCTGGAAGTCCTAGCTACAGCAATCAGAGAAGAAAAAGAAATAAAAGGAATTCAGATCAGAAAAGAAAAAGTAAAGCTCTCATTGTTTGTAGATGACATGATACTGTACAGAGAAAACCCTAAAGATAGTATCAGAAAATTACTAGAGCTAATCAGGGAATTTAGCAAAGTTGCAGGATACAAAATCAGTACACAGAAATCACTTGCATTTCTATATACTAACTATGAAAAATCAGAGAATTTAAGGAATCAATCCCATTCACCATTGCAACAAAAAGAATTCAATATCTAGGAATAAACTTACCTAAGGAGACAAAAGAACTGTACACAGGAAAGTATAAGACACTAATGAAAGAAATCAAAGACAACATAAGCAGATGTAGAGATAGTCCATGTTCTTGGGTAGGAAGAATCAATTTTGTGAAAGTGACTATACTACCAAAGCAATCTACAGATTCAATGTGATCTTTATGAAATTATCAATGGCATTTTTCACAGAACTAGAACAAAAAACTTTACAATTCATATGGAAACACAAAAGACCCCTAATAGCCAAAGCAGTCCTAGGAAAGAAGAATGGAGCTGGAGGAATCAACCTTCCTGACTTCAGATTATATACTACAAAGCTACAGTCATCAAGACAGTATGGTCCTGGCACAAAAACAGAAATATAGACCAATGGAACAAAATAGAAAGCCCAGAAATAAACCTATGCACCTATGGGTACCTTATTTTTGACAGAGGAGGCAAAAATATCCAATGGGGCAAAGACAGCCTCTTCAATAAATGGTGCTGGGAAAACTGGACAGCTACATGTAAAAGGATGAAATTAGAACACTTCCTAACACCATACACTAAAGTAAACTCAAAATGGATTAAAGACCTAAATATAAGACCAGAAACTATAAAACTCTTAGAGGAAAACATAGGCAGAACACTCGACATGAATCAAAGCAAGATCCTCTATGACCCACCTCCTAGAGTAATGGAAATAAAAACAAAAGTAAACAAGTGGGACCTGATTAAACTTAAAAGCTTTTGCACAACAAAGGAAATTATAACTAAGGTGAAAAGACAGTCCTCAGAATTAGAGAAAATAATAGCCAATGAAACAACTGACAAAGGATTTTTTTTTTTTCTGACAAAGGATTAATTTCCAAAATATACAAGCAGCTCATACAACTCAATGCCAGAAAAACAATCCAATGAAAAAGTGGGGAAAATACTTAAACAGACATTTCTCCGAAGAAGACGTAAAATGGCTAGCAAACACATGAAAAGATGCTCAACATTACTTTTTATTAGAGAAATGCAAATCAAAAGCACGATGAGATATCACCTCACACCAATCAGAATGGCCATCATGAAAAGTTTACAAACAATAAATGCTGGAGAGGATGTGGAGAAAAGGAAATGCTCTTGCACTGTTGGTGGGAATGTAAATTGATACAGCCACTACGGAAGACAGTATGGAGATTCCTTAAAAAGCTAGGAATAAAGCCACCATATGACCCAGCAATCCCACTCCTAGGCATATACCCTGAGGAAACCAAAATGGAAAAAGACACATGTATCCCATTGTTCACTGCAGCACTATTTACAAGAGCTAGAAGATGGAAGCAACCTAGATGTCCATCGACAGATGAACAGATAATGAAGTTGTGGTACATATACACGTTGAAATATTACTCAGCCATAAAAAGGGACACATTTGAGTCAGTTCTGATGAGGTGGATGAACCTAGAACCTATTATACAGAGTGAAGTGAGTCAGAAAGAGAAAGATAGGTATTGTATTCAGAATCTAGAAAAATGAAGAATTTATTTACAGGGCAGCAGTGGTGAAACAGACAGAGAATAGACTTATGGACATAGGGAAAGGGGAGGAAAGGGTGAGATATATGGAAGAGTAACATGGAAACTTACATTACCGTATGTAAAATAGATAGCTAACAGGAATTTGCTGTATGGCACAGAAAACTCAAACAGGGGCTCTGTATCAACCTAGAGGGGTGGTATGGGGAGGGAAGTTCAAAAGAGAGAGGATATATGTATACCTATGGCTGATTCGTGTTGAGGTTTGAAAGAAAGCAAGACGATTCTGTGAAGCAATTATCCTTTAGTTAAAAAAAAAAAATTAAAAAAGAACACATCTTGGATCACAAAAGTAAAGTATATGATTTGCAAAGCAATTTGCTCTTTTAAATAACATTAATATATGTTATCTAATCTTTTTAACACTTACTAATGTTGTTGTATTATCCACATTATGTAGATGAGGAAATAAGAGAGCTGAAAGAATAGAACAGATGATTTTTTTTAATAAAAATATTTACTGAATTCACACTTTGTGCAGTCACTATGCTAAGTGCTGGAAATATAATTGTTAGCCAAACAAACATGGTATCTACACTTATAACTTAAAATCTAGTAGAGAAAAAAAGTATTATTCAGATAATCACAAAAGAGGACATATGTATACCTATGGCTGATTCATGTTGATGTATGGCAGAAACCAATACAATATTATAAAGCAGTTATGGTTCAATTAAAAATAAATACAATTTAAAAAGTAAGTATAAAATTGCAACCAGTTTCAGAAACATGGTACTTTCAAAATGTGGGATAAAAAATTTGATCCAGTCTCATAATTCTTATTTCAGGTTTTTAAGACAAACAGATTGCCGTTACCTTGCTTGAATCTGTCCTGTGAATATATTTCACCCAAGTGTGGTTGTACATTAAGTAATCAATAAACATTTTCAAACTGCTCTTAATTTATTTTAATTAAGCATTCTGAGGAAGAAATGAAAACTTTGCTTTATTTTTGTGCCTAGCACTGTTTGCCTCTCTATACTTTGTAGTCTTTAGTCAACAACAGTTACCAAGTTTGCTTAGGGAGGTGGAGGTGGCAGGAGCCCATTTTCGTCATGAGAATTTAACCACCACTCACTTGCTCTGCTCTGAAAGTACTACTCATAACCTGTTAGCTAGGAGATGATTAAAGTCTATACCTCTAATCCCTAGGGTTTCCCCCATCCTTTTTTTTTTTTTTTTTTAAGACTTCTAGGTGTAAATGTCTACTTTATGCCACACCAGATAGAAGATATTGTGATCAGGTAAGAATTGTATTCACAGCTTCTGCTCTAGAAGAAAAGCATACAGTATAACCACTGAATATCTAGTAGTACTTCTACCTTAAGGATGTAAAACCCAAATGAACAGCATCTTCTCAAATAACCCTAAATGGTTTCAGTTTGTTAATTAATTATTCTAAGAGTTTATGACCAAGGTTGATAAGAATAAACAGGAAACTAAAATACAGAGAGTTGAATTGATGTACTCTAGGTTCCCTAAATTGAACAGGGACAGGTTGTTAAGCACCTTTTTCTCAATAGAGACACTGTTACAAGCACTTCTGAATGAAATGGCCACAATTGTCCTTTCCGAGAAATGTACATTTTAATCATAAGTTCTAGTTAATCTATCTGATAGTTTTCTTTTTCACATTTAATTTGGGAATCTTCATACTTAGATATCCTATGCTTTGAATATTGCCTAAAACTCGGAGTTTAGGTATTTTATAATACTTTTATATTATTTTGATGAATAATTCCAAGTGACAATATTTGGACATACATTTCAACTCTGCTGTCTTTCACTCCATCCTGTGGTAGCTTGTCTTCTTGTATCCTTTTGATTCCCCCCAATGAAATTATTAGATATCTTACAGATACAGATTTCTTTTTAAATTCTGTTGTGGTCAGAAACATATTTTGTGTGATTTATTTCCTTTATTGTTGAACATACTGTGTATACTTGAAAAATGATGTATATTCTGTAGTTATTGAGGGTATCATTTAAGCCCTTGTAATTCATACCAGTTATTTCTTTATTGAATTTTGCCTAGATCTATCAAATGCTGAAGGAAGGATGTTGATAGCTCTTACTGTGATAATGAAATTGTCTGTGTCTCCCTTTCATTTTGTCAATTTTTGCTTCATATACAGTTGACCTTTGACCAACACAGGTCGGAACAGTGTGGGTCCATTTACATTGGAATTTTTTTTCAGTAACTACATAGTACAGTACCACATCATCTGTGGTTGGCTGAATCCACAAATGCAGATTTGGGCACTGAGTGCCAACTCTAAAGCTGTAATAGACTTTGAACTGCTCTGGGTCAGAGCCCTCAACCCCTGCATTGTTCAAGGGACCACTGTATTTTGAAACTCTATTATTAGGTATACACATATTTATGTTTGTTATTTCTTATGAGTTTTAGCATTTTGAAATGTTCATTTTATCTCTGGTTGTGTCCTGTCTTAAAACTGATTTTATCAAATATTGGGTTCTTCCAGCTTTCTTGTGCTTACTATTTGCATAGTAAATCTTTCTCATCCATTTGCTTTCAACCTACTTGTATCTATATTTTAGAGTTCATTCTTGTAGCAAGCTTATATTTGGGCCTCTTTTCATTAATCATTTATGATTTTCTTTAATTTTTAATTGCAGCATTTAGTTCATTGACATTTATTGTAATCATTGATATGGTTGAATTTGGATTGCATATTTTATTATTTAATTTTTGCTTTTCCTATTTGTTACATTTGTTTCTCCTTTGCTGCCTTCTTTTAGATTACTTGAAATTTTTTAGATTTCCATTTTAATACATTCTTCATGACCCAGATAATCACGATGGTGTGATCACTGACCTAGAGCCAGACATCCTGGAATGTGAAGTCAAGTGGGCCTTAGAAAGCATCACTACGAACAAAGCTAGTGGAGGTGATAGAATTCTAGTTGAGCTATTCCAAATCCTGAAAGATGATGCTGTGAAAGTGCTGCACTCAATATGCCAGCAAATTTGGAAAACTCAGCAGTGGCCACAGGACTGGAAAAGGTCAGTTTTCATTCCAATCCCAAAGAAAGGCAATGCCAAAGAATGCTCAAACTACCGCACAATTGCACTCATCTCACACGCTAGTAAAGTAATGCTCAAAATTCTCCAAGCCAGGCTTCAGCAATATGTGAACCGTGAACTTCCAGATGTTCAAGCTGGTTTTAGAAAAGGCAGAGCAACCAGAGACCAAATGGCCAATATCTGCTGGATCATGGAAAAAGCAAGAGAGTTCCAGAAAAACATCTATTTCTGCTTTATTGACTATGCCAAAGCCTTTGACTGTGTGGATCACAATAAACTGTGGAAAATTCTGAAAGAGATGGGAATACCAGACCACCTGATCTGCCTCTTGAGAAATTTGTATGCAGGTCAGGAAGCAACAGTTAGAACTGGACATGGAACAACAGACTGGTTCCAAATAGGAAAAGGAGTACGTCAAGGCTGTATATTGTCACCCTGCTTATTTACCTTATATGCAGAGTACATCATGAGAAACGCTGGACTGGAAGAAACAAAAGCTGGAATCAAGACTGCTGGGAGAAATATCAATCACCTCAGATATGCAGATGACACCACCCTTATGGCAGAAAGTGAAGAGGAACTCAAAAGCCTCTTGATGAAAGTGAAAGTGGAGAGTGAAAAAGTTGGCTTAAAGCTCAACATTCAGAAAACGAAGATCATGGCATCTGGTCCCATCACTTCATGGGAAATAGATGGGGAAACAGTGGAAACAGTGTCAGACTTTATTTTGGGGGGCTCCAAAATCACTGCAGATGTTGACTGCAGCCATGAAATTAAAAGATGCTTACTCCTTGGAAGGAAAGTTATGACCAACCTAGAAAGCATATTCAAAAGCAGAGACATTACTTTGCCAACAAAGGTCTGTCTAGTCAAGGCTATGGTTTTTCCTGTGGTCATGTATGGATGTGAGAGTTGGACTGTGAAGAAGGCTAAGCGCTGAAGAATTGATGCTTTTGAACTGTGGTGTTGGAGAAGACTCTTGAGAGTCCCTTGGACTGCAAGGAGATCCAACCAGTCCATTCTGAAGGAGATCAGCCGTGGGATTTCTTTGGAAGGAATGATGCTAAAGCTGAAACTCCAGTACTTTGGCCACCTCATGCGAAGAGTTGACTCATTGGAAAAGACTCTGATGCTAGGTGGGATTGGGGGCAGGAGGAGAAGGGGATGACAGAGGATGAGATGGCTGGATGGCATCACTGACTCGATGGACGTGAGTCTGAGTGAACTCGGGGAGTTGGTGATGGACAGGGAGGCCTGGCATGCTGTGATTCATGGGGTCGCAAAGAGTCGGACACGACTGAGCGACTGATCTGATCTGATCTGATCTGATTGATTGTTAAGCTGTATTTCAAAATATAGACAGTAAACAGTAAACTAAACACTATGCTTAGTTAACATTATTTAGTATAAAATACTGTACCTTGTACCTATATAGGCTATTTATTTCAACTGTCCAATCATAATTACTACATCTACAAAATTAAGCCCCACAACACAATGGTATAATTTTTTAAGATAGTCATTTATTTTAATAACAAAAGAGCAGATAGTCTTTTATATCTACCAATATATTTGTAATTTCAGGGTGGTTTTTTTTTTCACTTTTTCAAGTTCTGAGCTTCCATCTGATTTTGCAGCCCTCCCACCCCCACTCTATACACTCATGTATAGAGAGAGTTTGCCAGAGAGAGTATGGGTTTTCTGCAGAATTTTAGTCACTCCGTGAAGTGCCTACTGTGGCTTGACCTCAGCTATTAAAGCTTTTCTAAGCCCTGAAAAATTTCACTCATTGATCAAGACTCAGATTAATCATCAACTTTTCTAAGAAGTTTGTTTGAATTCTAGATCCAAGAGTTTGAAATGCATTTGGCTTCTTTTAGCAGGAAGTACTACTACTGTAGTGACTTGAACAAAACCAGGGTGGTTTTCCACACACAATGTGAAATTTAGAAGTTTCCAATTAGAACTGATATAGCTGCTCAGATAGGGCATTAAGGACCCAGGTTTTTCCCTATCTGTTTTTACTCCATCTGCTTAAAGCTTTTGCCCTTATTGTCTCAATGAAAGTTATATTCCTAGACATTACATTCATTTTTGAGATAGAAGAGGCAAGGATACTTAGTGTGGTGACCAACTAAATCTATTTTGCCTTGACTTTCTCATTTTTAACACTGAAAGCCACAAATATCATTGTGCGAGCAAAGTTGCTTCTGTAATGTCCTACTCTTTGTGACCCCGTAGACTATAACCTGCCAGTCTCTGTCCACGGGATTATCCTAGAAAGAATATCAGAGTGGGTTGGCAATTCCTTGTCCACAGGATGTTCCCAACCCAGGGATTGAACTTGCAGCTCCTGCATTGCAGGCAAATTATTCACCACGGAGACACCAGGGAAGCCCAAATTAACCATCATCTTTAAAAAAAAAAATATTGAAGTATAGTTTATTTACAGTGTTATATTAGTTTCAGATATTGAGCAAAGTGAATCAGTTATACACATATCCACTATTTTTTTTTTTTTTTAAGATTCTTTTCCCATATGGGCCATTACAGTGTACGGAGTAGAATTCTCTGTGCTGTATAGTAGGTTCTTGCTAGTTATCGATTTTATGTGGAATAGTGTGTATATGACTGGTGATGGAACCAAGGTCCAATGCTGTAAAGAGCAAAACTGCGTAGGGACCTGGAATATTAGGTCCATGCATCAAGGCAAACTGGACGTGGTCAAAGAGGAGATGGCAAGAGTGAACACTGACATTTTAGGAATCAGCAAACTAAAATGGACTGGAATTGGTGAATTTAACTCAGATGACCATTTTATCTACTACTGTGGGCAAGAATCCCTTAGAAGAAATGGAGTAGCCATCATAGTCAACAAAACAGTCTGAAATGCAGTACTTGGATGCAGTCTCAAAAATGACAGAATGAACTCTTCATTTCCAAGGCAAACCATTCAATATCACTGTAATCCAAGCATATGCCCCGACCAGTAATGCTAAAGAAGCTGAATTTGAATGGTTCTATGAAGACCTACAAGACCCTCTAGAATTAACACCCAAAAGAGATGTCCTTTTCATTGTAGATGACTGGAATGCAAAAGTAGGAAGTCAAGAGATCCCTGGAGTAACAGGCAAATTTGGCCTTGGAATACAAAATGAAGCAGGGCAAAGGCTAATAGAGCTCTGCCAAGAGAATGCACCGGTCATAGAAACACCCTCTTCCAACAACACAAGAGAAGACTCTACACGTGGACATCACCAGGTGGTCAACAAAGATGGAGAAGCTGTATACTGTCAGAAAAATAAGATTGGGAGCGGACTGTGGCTCAGATCATGAACTCCTTATTGCCAAATTCAGACTTAAATTGAAGAAAGTGGGGGAAACCACTAGACCATTGAGGTATGACCTAAATCAGATCCCTTATGATTATACAGTGGAAGTGAGAAATAGATTTAAGGGACTAGATCTGATAGACAGACTGCCTGATGAACTATGGATGGAGTTTCGTGACACTGTAGAGGAGACAGGGAGCAAGACCATCCCCAAGAAAAAGAAATGCAAAAAAGCAAAATGGCTGTCTGAGGAAGTCTGGAGAAAAGGAAAGATATACCCATTTGAATGCAGAGTTCCAAAGAATAGCAAAGAGATAAGAAAGCCTTCCTCAGTGATCAGTGCAAAGAAATAGAGGAAAATAGTAGGATGGGAAAGACTAGAGATCTCTTCAAGAAAATTAGAGATACCAAGGGAACGTTTCATGCAAAGATGGGCTCAATAAAGGACAAAAATGGTATGGACCTAACAGAAGCAGAAGATATTAAGAAGAGGGGACAAAAGTACATAGGAGAACTGTACAAAAAAGATCTTCATGACCCAGATAATCACAATGGTGTGATCACTCACCTAGAGCCAGACATCCTGGAATGGGAAGTCAAGTGGGCCTTAGGAAGCATCACTACGAACAAAGCTAATGGAGGTGATGGAATTCCAGTTGAGCTATTTCAAATACTAAAAGATGATGCTGTGAAAGAGCTGTACTCAATATGCCAGCAAATTTGGAAAACTCAGCAGTGGCCACGGGACTGGAAAAGGTCAGTTTTCATTCCAATCCCAAAGAAAGGCAATGCCAAGCAATGCTCAAACTACCACACAATTGCACTCATCTCACATGCTAGCAAAGAAATACTCAAAATTCTCCAAGCCAGGCTTCAGCAATACATGAACATGAACTTCCAGATGTTCAAGCTGATTTTAGAAAAGGCAGAGGAACCAGAGATCAAATTGCTGACATCTGCTGACATCGAGAAAGCAAGAGAGTTCCAGAAACACATCTATTTCTGCTTTATTGAAATATGCCAAAGCCAAAGCCTTTGACTGTGTGGATCACAATAAACTGTGGAAAATTCTTTAAGAGATGGGAATACCAGACCACCCGACCTGCCTCTTGAGAAATCTGTATGCAGGTCAGGAAGCAACAGTTAGAACTGGACATGGAACAACAGACTGGTTCCAAATAGGAAAAGGAGTGGGTCAAAGCTGTATATTGTCACCCTGCTTATTTAACTTGTGTGCAGATTATGTCATGAGAAATGTTGGGCTGGAGGAAGCACAAGCTGGAATCAAGACTGCTGGGAGAAATATCAATAACCTCAGATATGCAGATGACTCCACCCTTATGACAGACAGTGAGGAGGAACTAAAGAGCCTCTTGATGAAAGTGAAAGTAGAGTGTGAAAAAGTTGGCTTAAAGCTCAACATTCAGAAAACGAAGATCATGGCATCTGGTCCCATCACTTCATGGGAAATAGATGGGGAAACAGTGGAAACAGTGTCAGACTTTATTTTGGGGGGGCTCCCAAATCACTGCAGATGGTGATTGCAGCCATGAAATTAAAAGATGCTTACTCCTTGGAAGGAAAGTTATGACCAACCTAGATAGCATATTCAAAAGCAGAGATATTACTTTGCCAACAAAGGTTCGTCTAGTCAAGGCTATGGTTTTTCCTGTGGTCATGTATGGATGTGAGATTTGGACTGTGAAAAAAGCTGAGCACCAAAGAATTGATGCTTTTGAATGTGTGGTTGGAGAAGACTCTTGAGAGTCCCCTGGACTGCAAGGAGATCCAACCAGTTCACCCTAAAGGAAATCAGTCCTGAATGTTCATTGGAAGGACTGATGTTGAAGCTGAAACTCCAATACTTTGGCCACCTCATGTGAAGAGCTGATTCATTTGAAAAGACCCTGTTGTTGGGAAAGATTGAAAGTGAGAGGAGAAGGGGACGATGGAGGGTGAGATGGTTGGATGGCATCACTGACTCAATAGATGTGAGTTTGAGTAAACTCCGGGAGTTGCTGATGGACAGGGAGGCCTGGCGTGCTGCAGTCCATGGGGTCGCAAAGAGTTGGACATGACTAAGGGACTGAACTGAACTGAACTGAATGTGTATATATGTCAATCCCAATCTCCCAGTTTATTCCTACTCATCTTTATCCCCTGGTAACCATAAGTTTGTTTTCTGCATCAGTGACTGTACTTCTGTTTTGGAAATTAGTTCATTTATACCCTTTTTTTAGATTCCACAAATAAGCAATATCATATTTGTCCTTCTGTATCTGACTGACTGACTTCAGTACGACAATCTGTAGGTCCATTAATGTTGCTGCAGATGGCATCAATTTGTATTATTCCATTGTATACATATACCACATCTTTATCCATTCTTCTTCTTTTGATGGACATTTGGGTTGCTTTCATGTCCTGGCTATTGTAAATAGTGCTGCAATGAATATTGTGGTACGTGTATCTTTTTGAATTGTGGTTTTCTCCAGAGATATGCTTAGGAGTGGGGTCACAACGTCATATGGTAGCTCTGCTTTTCATTTTTTCAGCAGTCTCCATTACTGTTTTTCCATAGTGTCTGTACCACTTTACATTCCCACCAACAGTGTAGGAAGGTGCCCTTTTCTCCCCACCCTCTCCAGCATTGTTTGTGGATTTTTTGATAATGGCCATTCTGACTCTGGTAAGGTGATACCTCATTGTAGTTTCTGTCCTGCAAAATCCCACAGACAGAGGAGCCTGGGAGGGTGCAGTCCTTGGGGTCACAGAGTCAGACATAACTGAATGACTAAGCACACAGTGTAGTTTGGGTTTGCATTTCTTTAGCAATTAGTGATATTGAGCATCTTTTCATGTGCTTTTTTGGCTAGGGCTCAGAGGGTAAAGCATCTGCCTGCAATGCGGGAGACCCTGGTTCGATCCCTGGGTTGGGAAGATCCCCTGGAGAAGGAAATGGCAACCCACTCTGGTACTCTTGCCTGGAGAAGCCTGTAGGCTAGGGTCTATGGTAGGCTACAGTCTTTGGGGTCGCAAAGAGTCAGACACGACTGAGTGACTTCACTTTCACTTTGTCTCTCATGTTGTCTTTGGAGAAACGTCTTTATCATTTTCCTGCTCATTTTTTGATTGGGTGGTTTGTTTTTTTGATAATGAGCTGCATGAACTGTTTCTATATTTTGTAGATTAATCCCTTTGTTGCTTCATTTGCAAATGTTTTCTCCTTTGATGAGGGTTGTCTTTTCATTTTGTTAATAGTTTCCTTTGCAGTGCAAAAGCTTCTAAGTTTCAGAGGTCTGATTTGTTTGTTTTGGTTTTTATTTTCATTTTTAGGTGGATCCAAAAAGATATTACTGCAATTTATGTCAAAAAATGTTCTGCCTATGTTTTCCTCTAAGAATTTTATAGTGTCTGGTATTACATGTCTATCTTTAACCCATTTTGAGTTTATTTTTGTGTACAGTGTTAGGGAGTGTTCTAATTTTACTCTTTTATATGTAGCTGTCCAGTTTTCCCAGCATTGCACATTGAAGAAACTGTCTTTTCCCCATTGTATATTCTTACCTCCTTTGTCATAGATTAGGTGGCCATAGGTACATGGGTTTATCTTTAAAATTTCTATTCTGTTCCATTGATCTATATTTCTGTTTTTGTACCAGTACCATGTAGTAATAGTAGCTTTGTCTGACGTCAGGGAGCCTGATTCCTCCAGCTCTGTTTTTCTTTCTTGGGATTGCTTTGGCTACTCAGCATCTTTTGTATTTACATGCAAATTGTACAGTTTTCTCTAATTCTGTGAAAAGTGCCCAAAAAATGGTAATTTGATAGGGATTGCATTGAATCTGTGGGGCTTCCCAGGTGATACAGTGGTAAAGAATCCGTCTGCCAGTGCAGGAGATGCATGGGTTAGGAAGATCCCCTGGATAAGGAGAATCTTCCCTGGTGGCTCAGATGGTAAAGAATCTGTCTGCAATGCAGGAGATCCAGGTTTGATCCCTGGGTCTGGTAGACCCCCTGGAAAAGAAAATGACAAGCCACTCCAGTATTCTTGCCTGGGAAATCCCATGGACAGAGGAACTTGGAGGGCCACAGTTCATAGAGTCACAAAGAGTCAGACACAACTGAGCGACTACCACCGAATAAGGAAATAGCAATACACTCCAGTATTCTTACTTGGAAAATACCACAGACAGAGGAGCCTACAGTCTATGGGGCTGCAGTCCATGGGATCACAAATAGTTGTACACAACTGAGAGACTGACCATGTATGCATGCATTGTATTTGTAGATTGCTTGGGTAGTATAGTCATTTTCACAATACTGATTCTTCCAATCCAAGAATATCCTTGCCTTCTTTAATTTAATTTTTATTTTATAATGGAGTATAGTTGATTTACAATGTTATGCTAGTTTTGGGTATACAACAAAGTGATTTAGTTACATATATGTTCATATATCTACTCTTTTTCAGATTCTTTTCCCATTTAGGCTATTATAGAATACTGGGTAGCATTCCTGTGCTACTCAACAAGTACTTCCTTGTTGATGATCTATTTTACATATATTAGTATGTATATGTTAATTGAAAACTCCTAATTTTTAATGAAGGTGCTTTTCATACATTTTCTCTCATGTGTAAGAATTATTTGATATAAATTTCTCTCAACTGTGTTTCAGCAATGTAAAATGTGTTTGTTTGTTTGCTTTTTGTATATGAAAACCAAGTAATTCTTCTTAATGTTAAGGGTTCTTTGGGCCAGAAATATATATTTAGCAATATTCACTGACCCGAAGACTCCCATGGAGCCATTCCTCTGACTTCAGTTGCAAAATTAACATAAGTAAGAATGTAAGAGATTCCCTGGTAGCTCAGATGGTAAAGAATCCATCTGCAGTATGGGAGACCCCAGTTTGATGCTTGGGTCAAGAAGAGCTTCAGGGGAAGGGAATGGCTACCCATTCCAGTATTCTTGAACTTTCCTACTGGCTGAGACTGTAAAGAATCTGCCTGCAATGTGGGAGACCTGGTTTCGATTGGCTACCCAGTCCAGTAAACTTGCCTGGAGAATTCCATGGACAGTGGAGCCTGGCAGGCTACAGTCCATGGGGTTGCAAAGAATGTAATTGTCTTGTCTGAAAGACTTGGAAATAAACCCAGCTAGAAAGTGTGGATTTGATATGTGGAGATATTTGAACAGAATGTGGCCTTCCTCGATAAATTTTAACATGTGATTCATTGAGGATGTATGAAAGTTCCCAATTACATAGCCTCATTGGTGAGCCCTATGTTGAATCTGGGCCATCCCTTGCTATCAACCATATGCCACACCCTGGTCTAGGTTCAGAGAGCTTTTAGTATTCTCAGCTTGTTAAATTTAAGTCTAGAATTCAGTCCTTTACTTCCAAATCCAACTCTATTTTGATCACATAATTTCAGATATCATCGTGCCTCCCCCGTCAGTGCTCTTAATTACTAAGCTTTATGTTTTCTCAAAGTCCCTATATTTTCTAATAACAAAGAAAAATATCATTTATGAACTGCCTTTCTAAACTTTTTTCCTGCTACAGATAGCTCTAACAGCAGAAACACTATACAGCCATTATACTAGTACACAGCATGTTCACCTCCAAGTGGTCTAACATGCGAAGATTGTGTGATCTTTCAATCACATTAAGATAGTACTATGTTATGGAATCTCCTTTGGTGAATTATTCTTATTTGTGAAATTGCTGCATTTCATCAGAGCAATTGCCTACCATCATTTGATAGCTGCCACCACAACCAAGACTTTATCTTTACCATCCATCACTGTACATTAGCCTAATAGCACAAAGCAGTCAGTTACCATGTATACGAGCCAAGAAGCTGCACACAGAAAATAAATCCATAAATCCTTCCTTGTTTATATTTACCTTTTACCACATCTTTAAATCAGTGCATACCTGTAAGTAAACTCCAGTGTCAAGGCATCTTTTACCTCCTAACATATGGAAGGGATAGAAATTAGAAAGACTGAAAAATTAATACGTTGGGTAAATGAGTACAAATATTATTAACTGGTAGAAACTTCAGCTTTGCAAAAATGTCTATGGATTCATAGTTGCTTTGCAGAGAAGTATCTTATGCTGACTCTGATATGATTAACCTAAACTCAAAGCCCAGTCCTGGCATATGGTAAATATTCAGTAAATGGTCATGAAATACATAATATGTTTTTCTGAAGAATAATTTTTTCATTTTCCATTTGAAAATGGTATTTATGTGGACCTAAGAGTATCTTGCGACCCTGTGGACTGTCACCTGTCAGGCTCCACTGTCTGGGATTCTCCAGGCAAGAACACTGGCGTGAGCAGCCATTCCCTCCTCCAGGGGATCTTCCCAACCCAGGGGTTGAGCCTGGGTTTCCTGCATTGCAGGTGGATTCTTTACCTGGGCCATTCTTTTCTGAGCCACCTGGGAAGAAGCCCATAGCTCCTCTTACTGCTACTGCTAAGTCACTTCAGTCGTGTCCGACTCTGTGCGACCCCAATATGGCAGCCCACCAGGCTCCCCCGTCCCTGGGATTCTCCAGGCAATAACACTGGAATGGGTTGCCATTTCCTTCTCCAATGCATGAAAGTGAAAAGTGAAAGTGAAGTCGCTCAGTCGTGTCCGACTTCTAGCGACCCCATGGACTGCAGCCTCCCAGGCTCCCCCATCCATGGAATTTGCCAGGCAAGAGTACTGGAGTGGGGTGCCATTGCCTTCTCCCATAGCTCCTCTTAAGGTGCCTTTAAATGTGCTTCCAAACCTACTTTCAGAAATTCATCAACATGCTATTTTAATTCAAATATAAATTTAGAAAGTTATAATTTCTCAGATTTTTAAATGTTCTCTTGAAGAATATTATTCTTCTCCTAGCACCTTCTTTGCATCCACTAGGTTTTTTCTAGCCCTGATTCAATCCACTGCATTTTTTTTTTTTTTTTGTAGACCTACATTACTTCCTATCATGTGTGATATGTGAGTTTCCCAGGACATACTATTCATTCTGACAATCAGGAATGTATGCCTAAGGCACTGACATCTCTAGAAATGTTGCTGTAGTTGACACTGCTTTTAGAAGATGTGTGTCCAAGAACTAACTTTTTAACCTATAGTTTTATATTATTTTCAACTAATGTTGTGCATTCTTCAGCACCTCCACCAACTCCCTCTTCTTTTGTGAGATGTTAAGAACTGAATATGTCTGTCCCCCTCAGATTCATATGTTGAAAGCTTCCATTGTGGCTATATTTGGAGATGAGCCTTTAAGGAAGCTCAGTAATTTAATTAGCTCAGTAATTTAATTAAGGTTATATGAAGTTATATGGGGAGGGCCCTGATCTGATAGTATTAGTGTCCTTATGAGAAGAGATACCAGAGAGCTAGCCCCCTACCCCAGTCACAAAGAAGAGGCAATATGAACTTATAGTGAGATGATGGTTAGTTATAAACCAAGAGAAGAGGCCTTAAAATGAACCTTTTTTTCCTAGTACGTTGATCCTGGGTTTCTCAGCCTCCAGAACTGTGGGAAATAAATTTCTGTTTAGTCTGTGTAGTCTGTGGTAGTTTGTTGTGGCAGCCAGAGTGGCCATAACAAAATTCTATAGATACAGAATAGTAGTTTGAGATTTTTATTCATTATATTAAAATAGTAATATCTTTTCCTTGGTTGAATTAGTGGAGGGAGAAATTACTGTGTGTAGACACATGTGAAATCTTATTACAGCTCCTTTGATGGCTTCTTGATTGACTGCATGCTGTTGGAACCCCTGAAAACAGCTGAATAGTTTTTTTATTTTGTATTAAATTATGGCTTAATTTTTTTTTTTCCCTCAGTGGTTCCAACTACTTGGCAGAGTTGATGTTATTAACTAGTTGAGAGATACAGTTGCCTTTTCCTGGTGTTCAGAGGCAACTGAATGTCTGTGTTTTTTTTATTTGTTATTTTTGTTCCCCGGCTAAATCGATGATGCATGGTTGCCTTTTCATTGTTTCACTGAGGTTTATTTCATTGCCTCACACTTTTGTTCATTAGACAAACACAGAGCAGATGATAAATAGTCATTGGGAAAATAACATGTTAGACAAAAAATTCAACAATGTGTTTCACAGAAAATTGCAATGCATAGGTGCATTGTGTCTAGTGTAGAACAATTATTTAAAGATCCTTGTGTGTAGGGAAAAAGCATCTTTTTAAAAAAGCCATGGGGGAAACACCATTTTAGTCTGTTTTACAGGTGTTCAACTGGGCAGAAGAATGATTGAGCAGGCATATGGCCTTAGTCCTGACACTTTTTTTCATACAATTTCATTCCGGGAGACCCTATGTGTACTTCTCTGATAGCACTTAGCCATCAAAATTAACTCTTTTCTTGTCTGTGTTCTCTCCCAAATGGAATCTCCTCGAAGTCAGATATTTCATTTTAGTCAGCTTTGTTTTCCCATCATTCAGCTCAGCACATGGCTCATACAAGGCTCTCAATAAACATTTGTTGGACTGGATTGCATAGATACATTCAATGGAATCTGTTTTTAGTAAGCCAGACAATATAATTGCTTAAACGTTGGAAAAGCAGTATTTTCTTCCCCTACTGCTCACACACCAAGGCATCCATTTAATAACATGTATTAGATATTTTCCCATCTAATTAAACTGAGTGTGTATAGACAGGATCTCAGGACAAACTGTAATTTTGAAGCAAGTTTGAACAGCATGGAAATGCTTAATTGCTGGATTACTTTAGTTTTTGCTAAGGGTTTAAGAGGAATCTTTTTGCTTCAGGAAATAGAAACGCTAACTCAAAAATATAAAAGACTGAATTATGGTCATCCAAGCATTTTGCTTTCATCATGAATGAAAAGAAGCAGGGTCATAGGGTCCAAGGTAAATATAAAATAGGACTGTGATAATATGGGAAATGAAATGAGAGAGATTTACTGAGGAACCAGGTAGAATCTTTCTTTCAAAGTGTGATGGATTAGCTCCTAGTTTTCTGAAATCACATTTGACGATTTGATGACTTTTTCAAGATCTATCTTAGTTCCTCCATTTAGGATTCTTAAAAAAAAATTTTAACTTTAAAGTGTTGCAGAAACAGTTCTCAGTTTCCCCCAGTCTCAACATCTTGTTTACAATGATATTTATGAAAATTAATAAATTAAACTCGGTACAGTACTATTCACTGAACCACAGACTTTATTAAGATTTTCCTAGGTTTTTCATAGACGAACTATTTTTGTTCTATGATTCAACCTGGAATCTTCCACTTACTTCATTTAGCAATTCGTGGTTCTTCAGATTTCACTTTTGAGTCTTAATATTTATATTCTGCAGAGCCCTTATATCAGGTCAATTATGTGTTTGGAGATTTCCTGATTTTATTTCTCTGAATTTCTTGTGTTTATCATTTATCCACCATAATCAGAGGTTTGTAAATCCCTCTCCAATTCACAATCCCTTTCTGTCCCCCTTTCTCTCTGTCCTTCCTCTTATGTACAAAGACCCCATGCCTCTGACCAGGCGAGCAATGTATATAAAGTAGATCAGCTAAAATGTACAGTTTTCACTTTTCTTGACACAATTCAGACCCTTATAGAAAACACACAAGCAGAGGCTGTCAAATCAAGCTGACAGTCTTATTGATGTTGTATTTAATTTATTATCACATAAACAGAGTGAAGGTTTAATACTTCCTTAGAATTTAGGACTCAGTGATAACTGTTTTTCCCAGTATTTACCATTTGAGAATATCATGATTCATTTCTGAAAATAATGATTTCTTTTATCTAAAACATCAGTATAATGAGGGTAAAAGATTTTCTTACAGTTTCTTTATTCGAGAATATTGGAGCCCATGAATAAGATTTATCATGTTCATATCCATAAATGAATAAAGTTTTATGTGTAATGTTTTGTTTATAAGTGTGGGTTTTTTCCTAAATAGGAGGGTCCACAACTCTCATCAGATTCTTAAAAGCATCTCATGGCTACAAAAAGCTGAAGAACCATTTCTCTGGAGTTGAAAGTATAGGAGAATCTATATCATCAGATGTGAATTCCAAATTTTAATGCAAAAAATGTGTGTAGCTATAAAATAACTCCAAATGCCTCAAGTCCACAAAATGTATAATCTTTCTTCTCCACATAATAATTTAGGAACTTAAAGTTCATTGTGATCTATCTTTGTATTAATAATTATTGTATTTTTTGATCCCTGTGTTCTTTTATGGTAAATTCTTTCTTTTCCCCTTTATTTTCAGAGTCCTTTTTAAGCCTGGTTATTATTCCTCCTGCCTTTGCTTGTCTCTATTTCAGAAGCCATTCTTTCATCCCTCATTCCTACCCCATTACTTTTCCTTGACAAGACTACTTGCTGGGCATTTGCCCACAACCTCCTCTCTGCTTTCTACTTCTCTGCCTGCTCACAGAAAGTGCTCTGGCTAACAGAGTGTGTAACCATAGGAACTGTTAGTGCCAATAGCATACGAAAAGCACAGTTCTGGAGAAAACACTAGCCTGACCCTTTCATGGGATTTTCTTAACAGAAAGCAGCCCACATCCCAGGGTAAAGTTAGAAATTTATAGCTTGGAACTAAAACATAAAGAAAACAGACTCTTGAGCCTTTTTATTTGAGAAGGCATACTTTCCCTAGTCTTTGGAAGGCAAAGAGTGGGAGGTTAAGGGGATAAAGGATGGGATCTTGGCACACAGCCATCCATATTCAGGCAAAATTCTCCTATGCCAGTTCCCATGAAATAGGATAACTCCCCTACCCACCCCAACCACTATCAAAAACTGTGGTATATAAGCAGCTTCATTTAGTTGTGTATTACCTTTAACAGCTATATAGCATTAATTTCAAATATGATTTTCAAACATAAAATGTAAAATATGACTCAATAATGTATGATATATTATGATTATCATTAGCATAGTTCTGTTAATTGAGCAGCACTCCTATGTGAGGTACTCTGTTACATGCTTTGTGTATTATACATTATCTCTAAATCTAACAATAGTCCTAAGAATGAAACACTATTATAATTTCAGCTTTTCCATGAGAAAGCTGAGGCTTAATTGGCCCAGGGTTGCTCTGCAGGCAAGTAGCGGAGCTGGCCCTGCTTGTGGTTGGATCCCAAGGTCACAAACCCAAAGCTGAGGTACCTTTTAATGGCCAGTTGAAAATGAGCTGTTGTTGCTAGGAATGGAGACCAATAGGGGTGGCAAGGCCAGGAAGAACGGGTAGCAGAAATAGTTGGAGACATATTCCAGACACTTACCGAAGGATTATATTAACATGTTGGTGTCCCATTTGTTTAGTTAGATTTTCTTTTCCTTGAGGTCTATAATTTGATTTCTTTTGAGTGCCTTATATATAATAGGTGTTTAATAAGACTTTAAAGATGGGAAGGGCCAAGGGGGAGGAGAAGGGACAAATGGACTGAAAATGAAGTGAAGAGAGAATGAGAGATAGCCCTGAAGAAGGAAAAAGATAATGGGGAGTATGTATGTGGTAAAAGAGAAGAGAAAAGAAGCTAGCATAAGAAGAGAGACAAAAAGGGAGGCAGGAAGATGGAGTAAGGCCCAGATCATTCGAACTTCCTAACTCAAACTGTTCACTCAAGAGTCTGAGCTTCAGGGAATTGTCATCATAGAATTCAGTCCTTTGATATATTAGCTAGAGAACCTCTGACTGCAGCTTTTCAATGGTAATTTCATTCTTTAAATCCTAGAATCCAGGATTTGATGGATTTGATTTATGCTTCAAATCCTAGAGCATCTCTAGGTCCCCTAGGACTAACTTAGCCTTGGAGAAGATAACCAGGAGTTTACAACATATACATAGGTAGCAGTAGCCCGAAGGGAAAGGTGTTTTAAGTGTCATACGTGAGCTGAAGAGGGAAAATGACCTTTAGTTTGGGTGGAGAGGGATAATAAAAGAGACTATCAGTGCAGAAATAATTCATTACCTGCCAGTGGGGTAGGTAAAATTACAAGATTAGCGGTGAAGTTGAGGGAGAAGATACTTTTAAGAAGCAGAAACATCATTAGCAATAATACAGAAGGCGGGAAACTTGTGGAATTACTCATTTTGCTGAAATATAACATGCTTGTTTGCTTGATACTGCCCACTAGTAAGCTCTCCCTTACTCCCACCTTTCTAAAAGATTGTCAGCCTTTTTAATATCCTTTACTGCTTATTTTCCTTTGCCTATCCCCTTGATTTTGGTGTTTGATATTGCACAGCAACTAGCTGGTTAAAGCAAACTCCTCTGAGTCCTTCTTTTTTACTTAACTCCTTTCCCTTTTTTCAAGTCTTGCTTTCATTGAATCATACACTCTAAAAATGTAGTAGCTTTTTAGAAGCTTCTGCTTGAGTTGTTCTTTCTGGAGAACTGAGGCTAAGACATAAATATTCTCCTCCCTGCCCATCTGTTTCTCAGCCTCACTTATTAACCTCATCTCTCAACCTCATCCACTCTGGTTTGAGTTACCATCTATGTACAAGACATTCTCAATCTGCATCTTTAACTCAAATCCCTCTATTTTTAAATAGCCAGATAAAACTGCTTAAACGTCTTATGAGTATTTATGCATCGGTTTCTGACAGGTACTTCAGACTTCTGTAAAGTCAAATTAGCCAACTTCCTCCACCATCCAGTTGCCTAAACGTACATACCTGAGAGTCAGTCTTAGCAAGTCCCTCTCCCTTACCCTTTGATTCTGTTTATCGCCAAAGCTTGCCATTCCTCCCTCCTGAAATCATCCTTGATTCATCAATTTCTCTCCAGTCCTACTGCCCAAGTTCAGGCAAACATGTCATTTCTAGATTTCTACAACATCCCCTTAGTGATCTCTGGACCACATATCTTAACCCCTCTCAAATCCCTACACTGTATATTAGCCAGACTAATCTTTCCAAAATTATAAATTTTATCTTGTTACAGCCCTGCTGGAAATCCTTCAGTAGCTTTAAAATGAAGTTCAAACTCCTTAGTGTGACTCCCAAGGCTCCCAATGCCCTGCACTGTCTTCCTCTTAAACTCTTGATTATACTCCCTCAGCTTTTACCTCAGCTGTGTTGAGTGTCTTTCTGCTCCTTAAAAGAGCAAGGCTATCTCATTTATAGTTGATCCTTTGGAGATGCAGATTCCTTTCCCTCAATTGTTCTTCCATTTGCCTCTGATTTTACTCATTCTTTGCATCTCAATATGAATGACACCTCTTTATTTCCCATGCTTGAGTTTGAGGTTCAGGATCTGAAACAGTTTTAAGTGGTTTTGATCTCTAAATTGGGGATTACAATTTAGATGGTTTAGACAAGAGAGTTGGAAGAGTTATCAAATTTTATTATGAAGATGAATGTGATGATGGTGGCAGAGGGAAGATCTGAGCCACCTGCCTCAAAGGCATTTGAGGAAGGTGAGAGAATGTCTTGGAGATTAGTTCATAGAAAAGTGAAGATTCGGCCTTGATGTAGGATTGCCATTGCAGGGTACCACGGAAGTTATTTCTGAGCCAGCAAAGCAGTGACTGTTCCAGCAATGAGATAAAGTCTAGCTTTGACCTTTGAGCTTAATTGACCCACCTTCGACACAGCCTCAGCTATGTCCAGAGAGAGCTCTTAGTAGCTTCAGTTCAATTCCTGTTTAGTTCCACTGGCACAGTACAACAAAACTCTGAAGGTAGACAGAAACTATTGTCACTGGATATACTTAAGTATATCAGGCTTCCCTGGCTGCTCAGCTGGTAAAGAATCCACCTGCAAGGCAGGAAACATGGATCTGTGGGTTGAGAAGATTCCTTGGAGAAGGGAATGGCCACCCACTCCAGTATTCTTGCCTAGAGAATCCCATGGACAGAGGAGCCTGGTGGGCTGTAGTCCATAGGGTCACAGAGAGTTGGAGACAACCAAGTGACTAAGCACACATGCGCATGTACTTAAGTACACATTGAAAAAAATGAGGACTGATTAGAGGCCAAATTGATGGGATAGGTATATTTGTATTGATGACTCAATTCTGTGATGCTAACCCAATTTAGACCTCCAATCTAATTAGCCTATGTAAATAGTCTTTTATTTGTTTTTATGCCTCAGGTTCAACATTTGTAGGCTAAATAAATTCCACTTAGAACACTTAAACACCAAAAGAAAAAAAAAATACCCTCAACAAACAAACCTAGAAACCTTCCATATTGCTAAAAATTAGATCAACCTCCTCTAAAAATTCTGCCTGCTAGCACACACCAAATGGTAATTGTGAACTGTGCCAGTAACGTATGACAGTGGAATTTAATGTTCAACTCCTGAGTATTTTGGAATCCTTGACAAAACAAAATCCTGATGTCAGGTTCATTTTTAAATAATATTTTGGCTTTTTAATTAAAAATCTTTTTTTTTTTTTTTTTTTCTTAGTTATTTAACATATGTGGATGGAACACAACAGGATACTGACTCTACTCTGATGGAACTTACAAGATACTAGCAAGATAGGTATTAAATCATTTCATTAGTTAGAATGTCACTCAGTGATACAAGGAGAAATGTCCTTAAGTTCTTTTGACCTGTGGGTTCCAGGCTAAAGTAACCCAGCTTTGCAACATCATAAATTATGCTAAACTAAAGTTTAGCTAACATATTTTAGATAAACTTTTTTTTTAGTTTCTATGTGTAAATTCCATTGGCAGAAAGAATTGACTCATTTCTGTTTTAGTTAAAAACTTTTTTTTCTAGGTTTCATGAGTGAGTTCTGTTGCCTAGAAGAGTTGACTCACCTATGAGTGATGTGTGATGATGTCCAGAGAGCCATTTCTCTGCTCTTTAGCTCAGGTTCCTGACAGTGGATGAGCTGCAGAACACAATATGTTAGAAAAGTGAGTTAGCAATTTATTCCTCAGCTGAAACCTGAGAGGCATTTCATCCTTACTTAACAGGCAGCATACCTCTGAAAGGTATTTTTGAAGTCCTGTCGTGAGTCAGCAACAGAATTAGAACATATCTGTGCTTAAAGTGCCAAGCTTTTGTCATAAATTCTCTCAGGCCATCCTTCCTCTTAAAGAATATTATCTCTTATTTCCAGAATGAATAGACAAAATAATTGACTCCAAAGTACCTTCCTGATGCAGTGAACCAGAGAAATGACCCTATAATGAAGCAAATGGAAAACAGAAGCTTTCTTACTGTACTAATCATTCACTCAACAGTAGGGCCCTCAATTTAGGAATGGACTTAAGTGACTTTCAGTAAATAATCCACAGTGTATATTGGCACAGAAGTGGTCAAAGAAAGCTGAGAAAGATATGAAATAAGTTAGGAAGAAACTAACTGAAAACTTACTACAATCTGAAGGAAAAGAAAAGTGACTCAAGCGAGACACGAATGTGACTTGTGGAGTTTAGCTAACAGTGCTGCCAAAGCTCAAAGTAGAGAAACGTGTCCTTGGGGCTGACAACAAATTGAGATGAAATCAACAGTGGAGGGAGGAAAATTAGAAGAGCTCTGTGGGTGCCTTCAGAGGCAACAAAGAAAAATATTCCCTTCCCTTGGGAAGCCTGTCTGGCTGAGAGAGTGGGAAGTGCCCCTGGCTTGAAGCCTGAGGCTGTGGTTTGGGGAGAGTTGGAGCCAGGATGAGATACAAAACAAGACCAGAGATCAGGAGGCCTGGACTTGGGATTGCTTCCATTCTCAGGCAGAAGCAAGTAGGGGGAGACGTTCACAATTCCAAAGCACTGAGGGGAAACTAGGGAAGGCCAAGAGAACAGAGGCTCTTAGTACTTGTTGGGGCAGGGAGGATAACTGATAGGAGGCAAGGTCTCCTGGCAGGATTTTAAGTCTATGGCTGTAAATTGACTTCAAGTTTCTAGCATTTATACAAACCATGAAAGGTCTTTCTCAATTTTATGGAACCCTTTGGTGGGACTGATGCCCAGTATTTCAGTTTCCCTCTATTTATCTGTATGTAATACATTGTTTCCTGTAGTGAAGGCACCATTGGATTTTCAAACAGCACAGAAAAATCACACTTTTCAACTGCAAATGTAATACCTTTTTTTTTTTTTTTAACAACAGTCAAAAATCCATTATTGGAAAATCAATTCTACACCCAATTTCCAGCAACAGATTAGAGATACCTGGCGAGTGACTTTCAAGACACTATGGAGTGTGTTTTCTTATTTTTGGCATTCTTCCAGAATCTTTATTGAATATCCCGTTTTTTTCTCCCATCCAAAACCATCTAGTTGAGAGTCACACTGCCAACACTGAACTGAAAGATGAATTCCCCAGATCAGTAGGTGCCCAATATGCTACTGGAGATCAGTGGAGAAATAACTCCAGAAAGAATGAAGAGACGGAGCCAAAGCAAAAACAGCACACAGTTGTGGATGTGACTGGTGGTGGAAGTCAAGTCTGATGCTATAAAGAGCAATATTGCATAGGCACCTGGAATGTTAGGTCCATGAATCAAGGCAAATTGGAAGTGGTCAAACAGGAGATGGCAAGAGTGAACATTAACATTTTAGCAATCAGTGAACTAAAATGGACTGGAATGGGTGAATTTAACTCAGATGACCATCATATCTATTACTGTGGGCAAGAATCCCTTATAAGAAATGGAATAGCCATCATAGTCAACAGAAGTGTCTGAAATGAAGTACTTGGATGCAATCTCAAAAACAACAGAATGATCTCTCTTCGTTTACAAGGCAAACCATTCAATATCACAGTAATCCAAGTCTGTGCCCCAACCAGTAATGCTGAAGAAGCTGAAGTTGAACGGTTCTATGAAGACCTACAAGACCCTCTAGAACTAAGATCCAAAAAAGATGTCCTTTTCATTATAGAGGACTGGAATGCAAAAATAGGAAGTCAAGAGATCCCTGGAGGAACAGACAAATTTGGCCTTTGAGTACAGAATGAAGCAGGGCAAAGGCTAATAGAGTTCTGCCAAGAGAATGCACTGGTCATAGAAACACCCTCTTCCAACAACACTAGAGAAGACCCTACAAATAGACATCACCAGATGGTCAATACCAAAATCAGATCGATTATATTTTTGCAGTCAAAAACGGAGAAGCTCTATACAGTCACCAAAAACAAGACCAGGAGCTGACTGTGGCTCAGATCATGAATTCCTTATTGTCAAATTCAGACTTAAATTGAAGAGGTAGGGGAAAACCACTAGACCATTCAGCTATGACCTAAATCAAATCTCTAACGATTATACAGTGGAAGTGACAAATAGATTTAAGGGATTAGATCTGATAGAGTGCCTGAAGAACTATGGACAGAGGTTCATGGCGTTGTACAGGAGGCAGTGATCACAACCATCTCCAAGAAAAAGAAATGCAAAAAGGCAAAATGGTTGTCTGAGGAGGGCTTAAAAATAGCTGTGAAAAGAAAATAAGTGAAAGGCAGAGGAGAAAAGGAAAGATCTATCTATTTGAATGCAGAGTTCCAAAGAATTGCAAGGCAAGATAAGAAAACCTTCCTCATTGATCAAAGAAATAGAGGAAAACAATATAATGGGAAAAACTAGCGATCTCTTCAAGAAAATTAGAGATGCCAAGGGAACATTTCATGCAAAGATGGGCACAATAAAGGACAGAAATGGTATGGACCTAACAGAAGTAGAATACTAAGAAGAGGTGGCAAGAATACCCAGAAGAACTAAACAAAAAAAGATCCTCATGACCCAGATAACCACAATGGAGTCATCATTCATCTAGGGTCAGACATTCTGGAATACAAAGGTAAATGGGCCTTAGGAAGCATTACTAGGAACAAAGGTAGTGGAGGTGATGGAATTCCAGCTCAGCTATTTCAAATCCTAAAAGAATGATGCTGTGAAAGTGCTGTACTCAATACGCCAGAAAATTTGGAAAACTCAACAGTGGCCACAGAACTGGAAAAGGTCAGTTTTCATTCCAATCCCTAGGAAAGGCAATGCCAAAGAATATTCAAACTACCACACAACTGCACTCATCTCACAGGCTAGCAAAATAATGTTCAAAATTCTCCAATTCAGGCTTCAAAGGTACATTAACCATGAGCTTCCAGATGTTCAAGCTGGATTTAGATAAGGCAGAGGAACCAGAGATCAAATTGCCAGCATCAATTGGATCATTGAAAAAGCAAGAGAGTTCCAGAAAAACATCTACTTCTGCTTTATTGACTATCCCAAAGCCTTTGACCGTATGGATCACAACAAACTGTGGAAAATTCTTCAAGACATGGGAATACCAGATTACCTGACCTGCCTCCTGAGAAACCTATATGCAGGTCAGGAAGTAACAGTTGGAACTGGACATTGAACAACAGATTGGTTCCAAATCGGGAAAGGAGTACATCAAGGCTGTATATTGTCACCCTGCTTATTTAACTAATATGCAGAGTACAACATGAGAAACGCTGGGCTGGATGAAGCACAAGCTGGAATCAAAATTGTTGGGAGAAATATCAATAACCTCAGATATGCAGATGACACCACCCTTATGGCAGGAAGTGAAAAACTAAAGAGCCTCTTGATGAAAGTGAAATAGGAGAGTGAAAAAGTTGTCTTAAAACTCAACATTCAGAAAACGAAGATCATGGCATCTGGTCCCATCACTTCATGGCAGATAGATGGGGAAACAATGGAAACAGTGACAGACTTTATTTTTTGGGGCTCCAAAATCACTGCAGATGGTGACTGCAGCCGTTAAATTGAAAGATGCTTGCTCCTTGGAAGAACAGTTATGACCAACCTAGACAGCATGTTTAAAAGCAGAGACATTACTTTGTCAACAAAAGTCCATCTAGTCAAGGCTATGGTTTTTCCAGTAGTCATGTATAGATGTGAGAGTTGGACTATAAAGAAAGCTGAGTGCTGAAGGATTGATGCTTTTGAAATGTGGTGTTGGAGAAGACTCTTGAGAGTCCCTTGGATAGCCAAGAGATCCAACCAGTCCATCCTAAAGGAAATCAGTCCTGAACATTCTTTGGAGGGACTGATGTTGAAGCTGAAACTCCAATACTTTGACCACCTGATATGAAGAGCTGACTTGTTTGAAAGGACCCTGATGCTGGGAAAGATTGAAGGTGGGAGGAGAAGGGTATGACAGAGGGTGAGATGGTTGGATGGAATCACCAACTCAATGGACATGAGTTTGAGTAGGCTCTGGGAGTTGGTGATGGACAGGGAGGCCTGGCGTGCTGCATTCCATGGGGTTGCAAAGAGTTGGACTGAGCGACTGAACTGAACTTACCTCTTGGAAAGAAGTATTTTTTGTCTTTTTAGTGTGAAACTGAATACCCTTTTCAAGGTATTAAAGATCATGATTAAAAGATCATGATTTGCATTTTCTTAATGATTAAGATGTTCAGTGTTTCTTTGTGTGCTTATTTACTATCCATATTGTACACCTCTAGGATAGAATTTCTTAAGTTTTAAAGAAAATACAAAATACCCTAATCTTGGCACTCTCAATTCTGGTAAAGAATGTGTAGCTGTGGGGACATTCATACACTGCTTGTGGCACTGCCCTTCTATAAAATAGCTTAGTAGTTTTTTTGTGAATTTAAATGTACCCTTACCATATTTCCCAGCAATCTCACTCATGGGTATTTACCATAGAGAAATGAATTCTTACATTCATAAAAACTTGTATAAAAGTATAAAAATATTTAGGCAGCACTATTTATGATCATCCCAACCTAGAAACAACCCACATTGTCTTCAATAGGTAGGTGTCTAAACAAAGTATTTCAATTAATACAATGGAATATTACTCAGCATTAAGCAGAAGCAAACAATTGACATATGTAACAACATGGATAAACTTCACATGGATTATGCTAGGTGAACAAATCTGACCTCAAAAAATTACATACAGTATGATTGCTTTTTATGATGTTCTGGCAAAGGCAAAGCTGTAGTGACAAAAAACAAATCAATGGCTGCTGGGGATACAAGGTCAGGGAAAGGTATGATTATCAGAGGCAGCACAAGGGAATTTGGAGAACAATGAAACTGTTCTTATTGTGAACACTGTTATAGGGTCAAGGCATGTGTTAAAGGGCTTCCCTGATGGGTCAGATGGTAAAGAATCTTCCTGCAATGCAGGAGACACAGGTTCAATCCCTGGATCAGGAAGATACCCTGGAGAAGGGAATGGCTACTCACTCCAGTGTTAAAACTCATAGAACTGTATATACCTAAAAAATAGGTGAGTTTTAATGAATGTAAATTATAGATAAATAATATTGATGAAGTTTGTCTTTACCAAGTAAATAGAAGTGGTCCCCACACAGATTAGTTCCTTAATTGTAGGTATTTGCACGTTATCTAGACTTAGCAGTCTGACTTGTAATGCTGATTTAAGGCCTTCTAGAGGTAGAAACCAGATTCTGGTCTTCTGTTGTCGTTATATTTTTCATGGACAGAGAACTTGAAAATTCTGAAAAATCTTATATTCACATTGAGCATTTCTTATTAGAGAAATAATAAGAATTCATCAAGTTTGCCATGTATTTTATCATGGTAGAATAATTATTTGTTCCCTTTAAAAATTTTTATTTTATATTGGAGTATAGTTGATTACAATGTTGGTTAGTTTCAGATGTACAGCAAGGTGATTTAGTTATGTCTATATAAATATCTATCCTTTTTCAGATTCTTTTCCCATAGAAGCTATTACTGAGTATTGAGTAGAGTTCCCTTTGCTATATAGTAGGTCGCTGTTGATTATTTTATAAATAGTAGTGTGTATATGTTAATCGCAAGCCTCCTAACTTATCTTTCCCCTTTTGGTAACTGTAAGTTTGTTATCTAAGTATGTTTATGTTTTGCAATTCAGTTCATTTGTATTATATTGTTAGATTTCACATATAAATGACAGCACATGATATGTATCACACAGGTTGATTTGTGGATGTTGAAAATCTTTCCATCCCTGGGGTAAATGCCACTTGTATTAACCTTTAATATATTATCAAATTTGGTTTGCTTGTATTTTGTTGAGGATTTTTGGGTCTATGTTCATCAGTGATACTGCCTGTAATTTTCTTTTTTGTGGTATCTTTGCTTGGGTTTGGTATCAGGGTGATGGTGGCCTCATACAATAACTCTGGAAGTTTTCCTTCCTCTGCAGTTTTTTTGGAAGAGTTTCAGAAGGATAGGTGTTAGCTTTTCTCTAAATGTTTGCTGGAATTTTCCTGTAAAGCTATCTGGTTTTGGACTTTCATTTGTTGAGAGTTTCTTAATCCCAGTTTCAATTTCAGTACTTGTGATTAGTCTGTTTATATTTTCTATTTCTTCCTGGTTCTGTCTTGGAAAATTGTACCTTTCTTAGAATGTATCTGTTTCTTCTAGATTATCCATTTTATTGGTGTATAGTTGCTTATAGAAGTCTCTTATGACCCTTTGTTTTCATGTTGCAAGTTTTCCTTTTTCATTTCTAATTTTATTGATTTGAATGGTCTCTTTTTTTCCTTGGGGCGTCCCTGGTGGTTCAGATGGTAAAGATGCCACCCGCAGTGCAGGAGACCCAAGTCTGCCTAAAAGTTTATCAATTTTGTTTATCTTTCCAAAAAAAAAAAAAAAAGATTTTCATTTCTTTTATCTTTTCTTTGCATCTATTTCATTTACTTCAGCTCTAATCTGTATTATTTCTTTCCTTCTACTAACTTTGGGTTTTGTTTGTGCTTTCTCTAGTTGCCTCAGTTGTAACTTTAGGTTGTTTATTTGGAATTTTTCTTGTTTTCTGAGGTAAAGTTGTACTGCTATAAATTTCCCTCTTAGAACTGTTTTTGCTGCATCCCATAGGTTTGGGACCATTGTGTTTTCATTGTCGTTTGTCTCTAGGTATTTTTATTTCCTCAATGACTTCTTCAGTGATCCATTGGTTTAGTGATGTATTATTTAGCCTCCATGTGTTTGTGATTTTGTGAAGTTTTTTTCTTGTAGTTGATTTCTAATGAGTTGATTTCTAAAGAGATCATTGGAAAAGATGCTTGCTAATATTTCAATTTTCTGATATTTACTGAGGCTTGCTTTATGGTCCAGCGTGTGATCTATCCTTGAGAATGTTCATTTGTGCTTGGAAAGAATGTGTATTCTGCTTTTGGATGCAGTGCTCTATAAATATTAATTAAGTACATCTGGTCTATTAATTTTCTGTCTGGATAATCTGCCCATTGATGTGAGTCGGGTGTTAAAGTCCTCCACTATTATTGTGTTGTCAATTTTTCCTTTTATGACTATTAGCATTTGTGGTGCTCCTGTGTTGGGTGCATATATATTTATAATTGTTATGCCTTCTTCTTGGATTGATCCCTTGATTATTATGGAGTATCCTTCTTTGTCTCTTATAACAATATTTTAAAGTCTATTGTGTGTGATGTGATTATTGCTACTCCAGGTTTCTTTTGACTTGCATTTGCATGGAATACCTTTTTCCTCCTCCTTATTTTCAGTCTACACCTGTGCTCTGAAATGGGTCTCTTACAGACAGTGTGTATATGTCTTGTTTTTGTATCCATCCAGCCAGTGTATGTCTTTTGGTTGGAGCATGTAATCCATTTACATTCAAGATAATTACTGATCTGAATGTTCTTGTTGCCATTTTGTTAAATTTTTTGGATTTATTTTCATAGGTCTTTTTTCTTTCCCCTTCCTTTTGTTTTCTTCTCCTGTGATTTTATAATTCTCTTTAGTGCTGTGCTTGGATTCATTTTTTCATTTTTGCATGTATATCTTACAGGTTTTTGAGTTGCAGTTAATATGTTTTCATTTCGCAGTGTGTATGTATATGTGTGTGTACATATATATACACACACACTCACATACAAACACAAGATTGATTTAAATTGCTGGTCTCTTAATTTAAAATTCATTCTCAAAATCCAGAATTTGTACTTTGCTCACTGGTTTTGATATCATATTTGTGGATGATTTCCTACTTTTACTGCCAGTGAGATTTCCCATTTGTAATTCCTTGTTCCTAGTTGTGGCCTTTTCTTTTCCTCCTAGATAAGTTATTTTAGCATTTGTTGTAAAGATGGTTTGGTAGTGGTGAATTCTGTTAACTTTTGCTTCTCTGTAAAGCTTTTGATTTCTCCAGTGAATCTAAATGAGGCCCTTGCTGGATAGAGTATTCTTGGTTATAAGTTTTCCCCTTTCATTACTTTAGATATATAATGCCACTCTCTGCTGGCCTGCAGAGTTTCTACTATAAAATCAGTTTGATAACCTTATGAGGATTTCCTTGTATGTTATTTGTTGCTTTTCCCTTGTTGCTTTTCATATTTTCTCTTTGTCTTTAATTTTTTTATCAGTTTGATTAATATGTTTCTCAGCATGTTCCTTCTTGCTCTCTGTGCTTTCTGGACCTGGGGGACTGTTTACTTTCCCATGTTAGGGAACTTGTCAGATATAATCTCTTCAAATATTTTCTCAAGTCCTTTCTCTTATCTCCTCCTGGAACCCATATAATGTGAATGTTTGTGCATTTAATGTTGTTCCAGAGAAGTTTTAAACTCTGTTCATTTTTTTCTTTATTCTGTTGCACAGCAGTGATTTCCACTATCCTATCTTCTTGCTCACTTATTGATTCTTCTGCCTGATTTATTCTGCTATTTATTTCTTCTAGTGTATTTTTCATTTCATTTATTACATTGTTTATCTCTGTTTATTTGTTCTTTAGTTCTTTGAACTCTTTGTTCACCATTTTTTGTATCTTCTCCGTCTGTGTCTTTATTCTTTTCCTGAGATCTTGGATCATCTTTACTATCTTTCTCTGAATTATTTTTCATATAGATTGCCTAACTACACTTCACTTAGTTGTTCTTCTTGTTCCTTCATCTGGAACATATTCCTCTTCCATCTTATTTTGTCTAACTTCCTGTATTTGTGGTCCCACAAGCTGTAGCACTATAGTTCCTCTTGCTTCTGGCATTTTCCGCCTTGTGGTTGAGGATGGCCTGAGAGGCTTGTGCAGGCTTCCTGGTGGAAGAGATTGGTGCCAGCCCACTGGTGGGTTTAGCTGGGGCTTGTTTTTCTTGTGTTTTTGGCTTCCTTGATAGCTCAGTTGGTAAAAATCCGCCTGCAGTGCAGCAGATCCTCGTTCAATTCCTGGGTTGGATGATCCACTGGAGAAGGGATAGGCTACCCACTTCCAGTATTCTGGGCTGGAGAATTCCATGGACTATATAGTGTATGGTGTCACAAAGAGTTGGACACGACTGAGCGACTTTCACTTTGTTTCTCTGGTGAACATGGCCATGTTAAGGTGTGTGTTTACAGGTTACTGTGAGCTCAGGAAGGTTTTAAACAGCCTATCTGCTGATGGATGAGGCTGTGTGCCTGCCCTTTTGGTTGTTTGGCCCGAGGCATTGGTTGTTTGGCCAGCAATAGAACTTATAGACTGTTGTATGGGGCAAGGTCTTGGCATCAAAATAGCAGCCTCCAGGACAGCTCACATCAGTGAATACTTTCCAGTACCTCCATCATCAGTGTCTCCTCTCCACATTGAACCACCCCAAGGTGGTCACCCCGTCTCTCCAGGAGACCTTCCTTCAAGACCAGCTGGTAGGTCTGGTCCAGACTCCTGTGAAGTTACTGCTTTTCCCCCTGGGTCCCAGTGTGCATAAGACCTTGTATGTGGTCTGCAGGAATAGAGTTCCTGTTTCCCTCAGACTTGTGGAGTTCCTGCAATCAAGCCCTGTTAGCCTTCAAAGCCAAATGCTCTGGGGGCCAGTGTCAGACCCCCAGACTAGGGAGCCTGAGATGGGGCCAAGTACTCTCACTCCTGTGGGAGAACCTTTGCAATGTAATTATTTTTCAGTTTTTGGGTTGCCTACCTGGTAGATATGGGATTTGATTATATCATGAATGCTCCTCTTCTGCTGTCTTGTTGTGGCTTCTTTGTCTTTGGAAGTAGAATATCTTTTTTGGTAAGTTCCAGACTTTTTGTTGATGGTTATTCAGCAGTTGGGCTTCCCAGGTCGCTAGTGATAAAGAACCTACCTGCCAGTGCAGGAGATGTAAGATCATGTGTACAATCCCTGGAATGGGAGATCCCCTGAAGGAGGGCATGGCAATCCACTCCAATATTCTTACCTGGAGAATTCCATGGACAGAAGAGCCTGGAGGGCTATAGTCCATAAGGTCACAAAGAGTCAGACATGACTGAAGCAACTTAATACACACACATTTAGCAGTTAGTTGTGATACTGTTGTTTTGTGAGATAAGATGCACTCAGATCCTTCTACTTTGTCCTTTTGTCCTCAAATCCAAAATAGAAGAGTTATTTGAAGTCCTTATATATCATTTTTACCAAATTTTTAAGTAATAATAATAATAATAATCACAATGAAACAGCAGCAAAAACTAATATATCTAGGAATAAACCTAACAAATGATGTACAAGATAATTTTGGAAAATATTGTAAATTATTATTGCAAGGCATAAAAGAAGACTTAAATAGTTAAGACCATAGTCAATGAATTTTTCTTGTTCAATCTCTCAGTTGTGTCTGACTCTTTGCGACTCCATGGACTGCAGCATGCCAGACCTCCTTGTCCTTCACCATCTCCTAGAGCTTGCTCAAACTCATGTCCATTGAGTCAGTGATGCCATTCAACCATCTTGTCCTCTGTCATCCCCTTCTCCTGCCTTCAATCTTTCAAGCATCAGGGTCTTTTATAATGAGTCGGCTCTTTGCATCAGGTGGCCAAAGTATTGGAGCTTCAGCTTCAGCATCAGTCCTTCCAATGAGTATTCAGGATTGATTTCCTTTGGGATGACTGGTTTGATCTCCTTGCAGTCCAAGGGACTCTCAAGAGTCTTATCCATTACCACAGTTCAAAAACATCAATTCTTTGGCCCTCAGCCTTCTTTATGGTCTAACTCTCACATCCATAATAACTATAGGAAAAACCATAGCTTTAACTAGATGGACATTTGCTGTTAAAGTAATGTCTCTGCTTTTTAATATGCTATCTAGGTTTGTCATAGATTTTCTTTCAAGGAGCAAGTGTCTTTTAATTTCATAGCTGCAAATTCACCATATGCAGTGATTTTGTCAGTGAATAGGAAAACAATATCATAAATGTCATCTCACTGTGAATGATTTATGCATTCTAAATTTCAGTCATACCTGAACAGGTGTTTTAATTTTGTGAAATTTTATGAGATAATTGTAATATTCATTTCAATAGTAAAGAGCCAATTCGAGTTGAAGTGACTGTGAATAAGAAAGAAAGGGGGTATATGATGTGGGACATGGATCCCTCTGTAGGAATGAAGGGATTTATGCCCCAAATGACAAGTGCTGCCAACAGACTCTCCTTAGTTGTCAGCTGCCTTTGGACATTGCCCCAGTTAAGAAGAGTTTTCCAGCCCAAGGCCATGCCCCTTGTCCAAGGTGTTTTACTGATCAATGCTAGGGTATAAAGGCCACACCTTTGTCCCACCTCAGGACAATTCTGAGGTTCACTGAGACCTTCAGTAAGAATGGATCATAGCTCAACCTCTCCTGCTGCCCAGTTCAGCTTCCTTCCTTTCCCTTCCATGTGTTCTAACTCCAAGAGGAATCTGTGACAAAGCTCTTGCATGGTTATATCTATCTCAGGGTTTTCCTTGCTCCTGGAATCTAACCAGTGACTGAGGACTAGTTCAGATATCAAACCCTGCTTATTATAAAGCTATAGTCCTTAATATAGCATGGTACTGGCTTCAGAATAAATGAAGAGATATGTGAAACAGGAAAAGAATACTTGGTATATGTAAGGGGTGACATTATATTGGGGAAAAATGCACTGTTTACCAATAGTTGCTCTGACAGTTGTCTAACAGGCAGGTGGGGAAAAAAAAGGCCTTTTGCCAAAAAATTTGCACAATGAGTAAGTACATAAATGTAAAGAACAAAAAAGTAAAATTGTTAATAAAATGTGACAAGACAGGAAAGAAGTTCTTAAATAATATGTAAAGGTTGAAATTGTAAAGAAGAAATTGATCAATTTGATTATATGTATATTTAAATTTTTTATTATATGTGTCAAACTTGGAGATGTGCAATCCAAAGAATTGAACTTAGAATATATAAAGAATTTCCAAAAATTAGTAAGAGATACAAGCAACAAACAGTAAACTAGCAAAGGTGCAAACTGCAGATTTGCAGAGGAAGAACTGCAAATGGCCAAAAAACTTAAGAGATGGCCAAACTCACTAATAATTAACGAAATACAAATCAGGAGATGCTATTTCTCATCCTTGAGAACTAGCAAAAATAAAGCGTAATATAACAAATGTGGGGGGAAATGTGAGAAAATAGCAACATCTTCTTTGAAGAGGCATTTGGTAATATCTTTCAAATTTTATTTCACATGTACATTTTTGAGAAACTCATGGAAATGTGCATATACTGACTTAACAGGGACGATGAGTTCTCTCTTATTTGTAATAGCAAATATTTGGAAGCAATCTGTGTGCCCATACATAAGGGATGGGTGAACACTTGTATATACATATCATGAAATATTTATCATGTAGCAGTTAAACTGAGTTAAGCATGTTTACCTGTTTCAACAAAAATCTTGAAAATATATTATGGAATAAAAATTGTGTGAGGTAAAAAATATTTAAATTTAAACTTGTTAAATATTGTTTACACTTTATGAAGAAACATACAAGTGGTAAATATTTGTAACTGTGTTACAGAAGGAAAGCATAACAGCTTCAGAAATATCGCTGTCTTTGAGGAGAGCCGAGAATGAGATGGGAAAAGTCTTCAACTGTAAGTAGCATTTCATTTTTTTAAAGTTTATATATTTATTTGCCTGCATTGGGTCTTAGGTAGTATGCAGGATCTTCGTCGCATCATGCAGGATCTTCTGTTCGGGTGCACAGACACGAGTTGTGGTGTCTGGGCTCAGTGTTGCGGTGCGCAGGCTCCAGTGCGCGTGGACTGAAGTAGTTGTGGCAGCAGGCTCTCTAGTTGTGGTGTGTGCTCAAAGTGCATTGGCACATAGTTGCAGTGTGTGGGCTTAGTTCATCCATGGTGTGTGGGATCTTTGTTTCCTGACCAGGGATAGAACCTGCGTTTTTTGCATTGCAGGGCAGACTTTTAACCACTGGACCACCAAGTAAGTGCCAACATTTCACTTTTAATGGAAGAAAAAAAATCTTAAGTGAAAGTAATCTGAAAATGACAAAATGATATTAATTTTGGATTGTGGATATTCTGTGCATTTTCTGCATGCCTGAAGTATTTTATTACATAGAGTTTTAAAAATTTATAAAACAAGTGATGTGTAGTAGAGGCCAGAAGTAATCAAGTCTGGAATGGATTTTGTAATCATTTTAAAAACATCCTTTGAGTTTTGGAAATACTTTGAGGAAATTTTTTTGTTTTAATGTAAAATTCATAAAATGTGAAATTTACCTTTGTAATAATTTTAAAGGATGTTCTTAAGACTTTTAGTATATTCATAATGTTGGGCAATCATCACTAATATCTAATTTCATGCTTTCTGTCACCTTTTGAGGAATCTGGCAAGGAACCAGAAGTCCTGATTAGCAGTAGCAGCTTGAAATAAATGACCAAAATATTAATATTAAGTGATTTTATATGGATTCATAGACAGAGACTTGTGAGCGTTCAACTTACATGTTTAAATTCCTATATAACTAGAAACTTAGGGTCTTAATACCTCCTTTCCAGGAAAGAATAGCTGTTAGCAACTTTCAGAGTTACTCAATAATGCCTTTTCCTGGGTAGTAACTTCATCCTCAACTCTGTGTGATTTTATCCTTCTTGTGGCACTGCCCAAAACAAAAACATGACTTCTGTCTAAGCCGTCAATGGGTATCCTGTCTTGCCTTCCCAAGACTGTGTTGGAAGACTTAGGAGCTGCTATAGACTGAATGTTGTGTTCCCCATCAAGGTTCATGTTTTGAAATCCTGATCCACAGTGTAATAGTATTTGGAAGTGGAGCCTTGAGGAAGTGATTAGGTCATGAAGACAATGCCCTTGTGAATGAGATTAATGCCCCCTATAAAAGAGGTTCTGGAGAGTTCCCAGGTCCCTTCTGCCATGTTAGGACACAGAAGACAGCTGTCTATAAAACAGAAAGTGGACTCTCACCAAATACTTAATCGGTTATAACCTAGATATTAAACTTCCTGCCTCCTGAACTGTGATAAATATTTTTTATTGTTTATAAGCCACCCAGACTGTGGACAGTCCAGTGTTAACACCCAGTGGACTAGGACAGAACCCCCTCTTCTGGTATTTGCAGTGCAATGTGTGTATTTATTTCCATAATAACAACTACTCTTGGTTTTGTAATTACTTACAGCAGTCAGCCTATCACCTCAAGAGGCTCTTGAATCCTGTGATCATATTGTTTTACCTTTGAATCCTCAAAACTTAGCATCATTTCTTCAACTTAGTATATGTTCAAGTAAATGTCATTTGAATGAATGGCTTCAGTGCATGCAGTATCTGTGACTCATTTCAAGTCTGTGCAAGTCCAACAACAGACATTAGTCAGACTTCCCATTTTTGATCAGCTATTGAAAGTGGGACAGTTGATCTATGATTCAGCATATCTCCAGTAAGCAAGCCCAAGAGAATAATGTTAAAAACCCTGCCTTCCTGCAAGAGTCAGCTTGATCAAGGACCTTGTTTTAGTGGTTGATTTCCACAGTTAAGCTGTCTCTCACAATCTTATGTTGGATGTCCCTTCACATGATTTGTTGATTTTTAGCAAAACTGAAGAAAGAATAAGAATTCTTTAGAATTTTATATGTTGTCCCATAATGCATTCTTAATACTGAGGAACATACAAATCCAGGCTAAGATTCTTCTATTTGGCTCCGGAAAGACTGAAAGCAGATTGCTATAGTGATCAGAAGTTTGGCTTGCAATCAGATGGATTGTGCTTCCTATCTGTACTCTGTCACTTTCTATCTAGAAAGTCACTAGGCAAATTACTTTTCTAAGACTCAATTTTCTTATCTGCAAAGTGGATATAATAATAAAAATGAATAATAAAAAATGAACTTCATAGATTTTCTGTGAATGTTAAATGAAGTAATACATATGAGAAGCATTAAGCATATAGCCTAGTATATAGTAAGTGTTCCCTTAATATCAGTGATTGTTATCTGGAACTTTGAGTGATAGATAATTTTTGGTCATGGAAAGAGTCTCTGAGGAACCTCTAGGGTTGTGTACAATGCAGAAGAGTGCAGAGTAAGTTCAAGGAATTCAGGATTCAAAATTCAGTTTTACCTGAAAGACCTTGGACAATTCACTTAATCCTCATATGTCCTCAGTATTGTTAAAAATATTATCTTCACCTTTTTCACATCTCTCTTTCTATGGATTTTCTGTTTTTTCCCCTCTTTATACAGACTTCCTCGAGAAAAGGAATCTGTTGATACTTTTTGACACCTTAGTCAAGAATTGCTTCTCTCCACAGGAATTTACTTTTCACTGTAATCATTCAGTAAGTTCTGATAAGCTATATATCTTCTAAAGGAATGTTACTTATTAAGAATTGATGATGGAAGAGGAGTTTTGAAATGGGTGGAGACTTCCAGTGACTCTGAAATACTTTTATATGTGTATATTTTCTTCTGCTTCTATATAAAGATGGAAAAGAAAAAAAAAGAAAAACAGGCAAACAAAAATCTCATGCTACCCTTTGATTTTGGGTTGCTTGACAAACAATTTTAGTTTCTAAAGCACTTGAAAGTCTTTTTTGGTAACATTTTCAGTCTGGCAACGAGCAGAGCAAGATGAACATCTCTTAATCTTTCTTTCCAGGACAGCTCTGTCATCCTGTTTCTACATATCTGCTTTGTCATTGTATATTCACAGAAAATATTTGGCCCTCTGGGACTCTGGAGACATTCTAGAATGAACATGCTCAGAGTTAGGGCTCAATCTGAGCCCCACAGCTGATTGGAAGCCTCTGTTCCCATATCTATAACAGTAAGAGAGTGGACTAGGTCCTGAATTGCAAATAGAATTCATTTTGAATTCCTACTTTTAGTATTAGGTACGGAGCTGAGACAGCAAAGATAAAACCTGATGCATTGGGAGAGTGTTTTGTGATAAATTAACCATAAGCATGGGATGGAGGAATGAAAGCCCTTATGCCAAATCTTGCTATCCCTAGACCACAAAATCACTAAGGCCTTTCTAGTTCTAGCATCACATCAGGCTGTTACTGATTCTCTGCTGCTGCTAAGTCACTTCAGTCGTGTCTGACTCTGTGCGACCCCATAGACGGCAGCCCACCAGGCTCCCCCGTCCCTGGGATTCTCCAGGCAAGAACACTGGAGTGGGTTGCCATTTCCTTCTCCAATGCATGAAAGTGAAAAGTGAAAGTGAAGTCGCTCAGTTGTGTCCGACTCTTAGCGACCCCATGGACTGCAGCCTACCAGGCTCCTCCATCCACGGGATTTTCCAGGCGAGAGTACTGGAGTGGGGTGCCATTGCCTTATCCAGACTGATTCTCTACTTGCTCTTAATAAGATGTGACGTGTCTGCCCTCCAAACAGTTCAGTCACCTGCTGTAATTGACTAGAATGCCATTTACATGCACTGCATGTGTTATTACCCATTCCTTTCCTAAAGACTTTGAGGTACCATAAATACTTTTGTAAAGCTAAAAGAAAGAATTCAGAAAAAGGGAATGGAAAATGAGAATAAATATATGAAAAATAGGAAGTATAAGAACAAGTATGAAATTCAAGGTTTAATTTTAACCTTCCTAACTTTATTCTCTAGTACTCTATTCTCTCTTTCTATTTAATGCCCATAGATGGTGGCACAGAAGAAAGAATCACATTGGTCTGGTGGTAATATGGGAAATTCTGGACATTTTTCAGATTTTTTCATGAAAATGTCTGGTAGAATCCTGAAATTTTTTTGAGGATTCAGCATGATGTGAGAAATGCTTTTGCAGTCTTACTGAGTCAGACTTAAGCAATCAAAATGATTGCTCTATTTAAAATTCATCAACAGTAATGAGCTCTTGCGTCATTTTGTAAAGATGAGACTTGAGTCTCATGTGAAGCCTTTTAAAACCTCATTGCTGTCTACAGTGCCCTTGGCTGCAGTTACCCAAGGCATAGTAAATGCATCAGCATGGCCAAGTTGGGGCAGGGGAAAGAGTCACATGTTTTAAGACTACAGTTTATGACTAGGATGATATTTTCCCTCTTCTGTTTTGCATTGAGGATGTATAAAAATAATGATATTGGCATGATTATAAATGATACATTTCTTGAAGCTACTCTTGAGCCTTTCTGCAAGATGGATTTTCAAAGTCTTTCATATATTATTTATGTATTTAAACAAAAATGTAATTAGGGTTATTTCTTATTCCAAAATGCTATAGAATTTTTTCCTAAGTGATTTCTGTGCTCTTACCCTCTCTTCCACTTAGTATTGTCAGGTTACTCTTTTTTAAAAGAAAAAAAAATATTGAGAAGGCTTCTGGTTCTGGCAAAGTAGTAATAAGAATTAAATTTCTCCTCTTGCCTGAAACAAAAAAAAAATCACAGTAAATTAAGAAATGATTTTTAAGATGTATATTAGGCAATGAAAGACAGTGATCTCAGAGAGATGGCCAACAAATGAGGGAACCCTAGGATTGCCAAAATTTGTTGCTTGAGAGCTTCCAGACCATTGCACACTGAGGAAAAACACAGGCAGAGGCTGCAAAACTGAAGTTGAGCTGGAACTGAGAATCTGGAGAGACCAAGACACTTTGAGTTTGCAGGCAGGATGCTGGAGAGGAGAGGTCTGCCAAAAGAGTATTCTCTCTAGATTGACAGAGGGTCCTCCTCAAGTATTCAGTAACATAATGATCAGGGCATGTATGTGCAGAAACTGTTTGAGTACAAAGAAAGAAATACTCAAAAAGATCAGAGACAACATCACTCAGATCCCATATGGGGCCAGAACTAGCGGGATAAACTAGGGAATAGGACTAGATCCAACCCCTACTGGAAAGGAAAAACTCGTCATTCATGAACTATTTGGATAGAATGCTGAGAATAGTCTTGCTTCAGTAGTGGAGAATAATTAGATCTAGACAAAACACTGCTCAAGTCTTGCCTGATAAATCTTGTAAGCAGTGACAGAAGGGATAAAACTATTGCCAAATTACTTAACTGTGTCCCGGAACAAAACCCAAGAGTAGTTATAGGAATACAAAAATATCCAACACCCAACAAAGTAAAACACAGTATCCTGCATTCTATCAAAAAAATGCCAGACATGCAAAGAAACAGGAAAACCTATAATAAGGAGGAAAACTAATCAGCCAAAACTGACCCAGGACTGACAGAATGTTAAAGTTAAATGACAAGGGCATTGGAAAATCATTATACTATATTTCATATGTTCAGAAGGCTAGAGTAAAAACTGAACATGCTAAATAGAGAGGTAAAAGTATAGAAAAAGAGCCATGTCGAACTTTTAGAGACAAAAAAACATAAAAATAAATCCTAGAAATAAAACCTAGATGAAAAAAGCATTAATAGGATTATAGCAGATTAAACATCAGAGAAGTTTTGTGAACTTGAATACACACAATAAACCCTATCCAAAATCAAACATAGAGAAAAAAAGACTAGCTAAAAAATTATAAAGAACATAAAAATCAGTACACTATGGTACAACTTCAAGTGAGTTAATGTATGCATAATTGGAGTTTCCAGGAAAGAGGGAACTAGAAAAAGATAAATGGTGAACAAAAAGTTTTCAAATTTATGAAAACTATAAACCTTCACAAAACTTAAGATCCCAAGAATTAAGAAATGGAAAGAATACTACCCCAATGTACATCATAACCAAATTGCCCAAAACTGGCGATAGTGAGAAAATTTTATAAGCAGCTGGAGAAAAGTGTCACATTGTATGCAGAAGAATGCAGATAATGATGACAGAAGCTTTCTTGTAAAAAAAAAAAAAAAGCAAACAGTGCCAGTGGAAACACAGCAAAGCAACATTTAAAAATTTCTGAAAGAGCGAAAAACTATCTAGAATTCCATACCCAGTGAAAATATCTTTCCAAAAGAATGTTACATAAAGCCTTTTTCCAACATCCAAAAACTGAAATAACTCATTGGCAGTAATTTATACTACAGGAATGTTTTAAGAAGCTCTTGAGGCCAAAGAAAAATGATACCAGTTGGAAATTGGGATCTATACAAAGACCATAAAGATTTTTTTATTGTTTAAGTATATTTAAAAGATAATTGAGTACATAATTAAAAACAGTAACACAACGGTGTAGAGTTTATAAGGTAGGTAGAAGTAAAATGTATGACTGTAATAGCACAAAGACTAATAGGGAAGAACTGGAAGTAAACTGTTACGAGGTCCTTGTAATATCATTTGGAATGATACATTATCACCTGCAGATAAACTGAGGTACATTACACATGTATACTCTAAGTCCTAAAGCATCCCTTAAATAACAGAACAAAGAAGAAGAATTGTTAGCAAATAAGCCCACATGCAAATTAACAAAGGAAATAAAATGGACTCATAGAAAATACCCTGGTTATCCAAAAGAAGGCAGAAAAAGAGGGAAAAGGAAACGGAGAACATGTAGGACAAAGAGAAGTTAAATAGGAGGTTGATTTAAATCTAACCATATTAATAATGTGAACCATGTATAAATAATCTAAATACCTCGGTTAAAAGACAGAGATTGTCCCAAGTATATGATGCATATAAAGAACTTGCTTGTAATGTAAAGACGCAAACAAGTTGAAAGTATGGAAAAAGGAATGCCATACTAACAGTGTCATTTCATAATGATAAGTATATCACCCATTGCTGGTAGAAATGTTAAATGGCAGAAGTCTCTTTGGAAAACAGCTTGGAGGTTCTTTACAACATTAAGCATAGACCTGCCATATGACCCAGGCCTTTCACTCCTTGGTATTTATACTCAAGACAAATTAAAGTATATGTCTATAGAAAGACTTTATACAGATGTTCATAACAGCTGTATTTGTAACAGCCCCAAACTGTCAGCCCAATGTTCATCCATAGGTGAATGGAAAAACTAAATATATTATATCCATAAATGAAATAGTATTTAGTAATAAAAGGAATGGATTCTTGATGCAAGCAACAGTGTGAAAGAATCTCAAAATAATTGCTCAGCGTAGACACCAGATAAAAAAAAGAAGGAACAAACTACTATGTAATACTATTGCACAAAATTCTAGGAAATGCAAACTAACATGTAGTGACAGAAAGCAGATCACTGGGTGCCACATGGGTGAGCAGGAGGCGGGTAATGTGGGCAGGGGTGAGAGAGATGACAAAGGGGCAGAAGGGGTCTTTTCAGAGTGGTGTATTATGTTCAGTAACTTTAGTGTAATGATGGAACATAGGTTATATTTAACATGTGGACACATGTCATATGTCAAACTTATAAAATTGAACCCTTTAAATATGTGCAGTTTATTGTACATCAGTAAAAACTCTTTGTACATCAATAAATGTACAAAGCTGGAATCAATTGGATTCCAAGCTGGAATCAAGATAGCAGGGAGAAATATCAATAACTTCTGATATGCAGATGACACCACCCTTATGGCAGAAGGCAAACAAGAACTAAAGAACCTCTTTATGAAAGTGAAAGAGGAAAGTGAAAAAGTTGGCTTAAAACTCAACATCTAGAAAACTAAGATCATGGCACCTGGTCCCATCACTTCATGGCAAATAGATGGGGAAACAGTGACAGACTTTATTTTCTTGGGCTCCAAAATCACTGCATATGGTGACTGCAGCCATGAAATTAAAAGACGCTTGCTCCTTGGAAGAAAAGCTGTAAACAACCTAGACAGCATATTAAAAAGCAGAGACATTGCTTTGCCAACAAAGGTCCGTCTAGTCAAAGCTATGGCTTTCCCAGTAGTCATGTATGGATATGAGAGATGGACTCTAAAGAAAGCTCAGTGCTGAAGAATTGATGCTTTTGAACTGTGGTGTTGGAGAAGACTCTTGAGAGTCCCTTGGACAGCAAGGAGATCCAACCAGTCCATCCTAAAGGAAATCAGTCCTGAGTATTCATTAGGACTGATGCTGAAGCTGAAATTTCAATACTTTGGCCACCTGATGCAAAGAACTGACTCACTGGAAAAGACCCTGATGCTGGGGAAAATTGAAGGCAGGAGAAGGGGATGACAGACGATGAAATGGCTGGATGGCATCACCGACTCAGTGAACATGAGTTTGAGCAAGCTCTGGGAGTTGGTGATGGACAGGGAAGGCTGGTGTGCTACAGTCCATGGGGTCACAAAGAGTTGGACATGACTAAGCGACTGAACTAAACTGAAGGTGTTCAAAAACAACTGGAATGCAATAGTATGCACAGAAGATTTCACCTCAGAGTGAGCAGGATAAAAATATTTTATCACTTTCTCCTATCCACTTTATACCTTAAACCTTAGCATTTTATTTTATCAGCAGAACAGTTAACTTGATAACTGTCTGTGAAACAGAAAGGTGCTGACTAGGAACCTTGATTGGACTCATGTTAGCTAAATATGTATGTGCATGCCAAGTCTCCTCAGTCATGTCCAACTCTTTGCGACCCCATGGACTGTAGCCCACCAGGCTCCTCTGTCCATGGGATTCTCCAATCAAGAATACTGGAATGAGTTGTCATGCCCTCCTCCAGGGGGATCTACAGGCAGGTTCTTTGCCACTAGCGCCACCCCAGAAGCCCCACTGAGTACCTTTTCCCCAAATAATCACTACCATGTTGACTTTAAGTATCTTCCAGTACAATTACAATTTTTCATCAGTTTCAAAAAGCTTAAAACCTTATTCAGAATTTCCTAATCCACTAAAGAAAATATTCAGACTAATTTCCTAGTCCACTAAAGAAAATATTCAGACTCTTTGTGGCACAAGTATAAATGCAGACACAGGCTCACAGAGCTTGAAAGAGCCTCAGAAATAATCTGAATTGCTTTTTATAGAAGAAAGAGATTGAGGATCAGAACAAATGAATTACCACTTTTGAAGTCACACAATTAATTGAGATTGCAACCTATGTGTCCTGATTCCCTAAGTAGGAGTGCAGTATTTCAGAAACCAGAGTGCTTTAGGATAGAAGCCATTTAATAAATACATGTTAAAATCAGAATGAATATTGCAGATTGAACTGGTGACCTGATAGTCTCCGATTTTAAGATACGCTGAATTATTAGAAAAGGAAAACCAAACTCTGATGCCATCTTTCCATTAACACACATTAACACATTAACACACTTTCCACATTAACACACTTCCCTTTTTGGAAAAGGACTCAGCAGGAAGAGATTACACTCCTCTTACCCTTTTTGGTCATTTCTGCTCTGTTATATTTAAGGCATAACCCTTTTATTTGGGTTTATAGAAAACATGGGCAGGTCAAAGTCTCCCATTATTTTCACCCTCTTTTCTATGTTTTCTTAACTTGACATTGCACTTGATTTTTGTCTATATATTTTAATTAAATTTCTGATAATAACCTTTTCAAATCAGATCAGATCAGTCGCTCAGTCATGTCCGACTCTTTGTGACCCCATGAATCACAGCACGCCAGGCCTCCCTGTCCATCACCAACTCCCGGAGTTCACTCAGACTTACATCCATCGAGTCAGTGATGCCATCCAGCCATCTCATCCTCTGTCGTCCCCTTCTCCTCTTGCCCCCAATCCCTCCCAGGATCAGAGTCTTTTCCAATGAGTCAACTCTTCGCATGAGGTGGCCAAAGTACTAGAGTTTCAGCTTTAGCATCATTCCTTCCAAAGAAATCCCAGGGCTGATCTCCTTCCGAATGGACTGGTTGGATCTCCTTGCAGTCCAAGGGACTCTCAAGAGTCTTCTCCAACACCACAGTTCAAAAGCATCAATTCTTCGGTGCTCAGCCTTCTTCACAGTCCAGCTCTCACATCCATACATGACTACTGGAAAAACCATAGCCTTGACTAGACGAACCTTTGTTGGCAAACTAATGTCTCTGCTTTTGAATATGCTATCTAGGTTGGTCATAACTTTCCTTCCAAGGAGTAAGTGTCTTTTAATTTCATGGCTGCAGTCACCATCTGCAGTGATTTTGGAGCCCAGAAAAATAAAGTCTGACACTGTTTCCACTGTTTCCCCATCTATTTCCCATGAAGTGATGGGACTGGATGCCATGATCTTCGTTTTCTGAATGTTGAGCTTTAAGCCAACTTTTTCACTCTCCAGTTTCACTTTCATCAAGAGGCTTTTGAGTTCCTCTTCACTTTTTGCCATAAGGGTGGTGTCATCTGCATATCTGAGGTCATTGATATTTCTCCCGGCAATCTTGATTCCAGCTTGTGTTTCTTCCAGTCCAGCGTTTCTCATGATGTACTCTGCATATAAGATAAGTAAACAGGGTGACAATATACAGCCTTAATGAACTCCTTTTCCTATTTGGAACCAGTCTGTTGTTCCATGTCCAGTTCTAATTGTTGCTTCCTGACCTGCATACAAGTTTCTCAAGAGGGAGATTAGGTGGTCTGGTATTCCCATCTCTTTCAGAATTTTCCACAGTTTATTGTGATCCACACAGTCAAAGGCTTTGGCATAGTCAATAAAGCAGAAATAGATGTTTTTCTGGAACTCTCTTGCTTTTTCCATGATCCAGCGGATGTTGGCCATTTGATCTCTGGTTCCTCTGCCTTTTCTAAAACCAGCTTGAACATCTGGAAGTTCACAGTTCACATATTGCTGAAGCCTGGCTTGGAGAATTTTGAGCATTACTTTACTAGCATGTGAGATGAGTGCAATTGTGCAGTAGTTTGAGCATTCTTTGGCATTGGCTTTCTTTGGGATTGGAATGAAAACTGACCTTTTCCAGTCCTGTGGCCACTGCTGAGTTTTCCAAATTTGCTGGCATATTGAGTGCAGCACTTTCATAGCATCATCTTTCAGGATTTGGAATAGCTCAACTGGAATTCCATCACCTCCACTAGCTTCGTTCATAGTGATGCTTTCTAAGGCGCACTTGACTTCACATTCCAGGATGTCTGGCTCTAGGTCAGCGATCACACCATCGTGATTATCTGGGTTGTGAAGATCTTTTTTATACAGTTCTTCTGTGTATTCTTGCCATCTCTTCTTAATATCTTCTGCTTCTGTTAGGTCCATACCATTTCTGTCCTTTATCAAGCTCATCTTTGCATGAAATGTTCCTTTGGTATCTCTAATTTTCTTGAAGAGATCACTAGTCTTTCCCATTCTGTTGTTTTCCTCTATTTCTTTGCATTGATCGCTGAGGAAGGCTTTCTTATCTCTTCTTGCTATTCTTTGGAACTCTGCATTCAGATGTTTATATATTTCCTTTTCTCCTTTGCTTTTCGCTTCTCTTCTTTTCACAGCTATTTGTAAGGCCTCCCCAGACAGCCATTTTGCTTTTTTGCATTTCTTATCCATGGGGATGGTCTTGATCCCTGTCTCCTGTACAATGTCACGAACCTCATTCCATAGTTCATCGGGCACTCTATCTATCAGATCTAGGCCCTTAAATCTATTTCTCACTCCCACTGTATATTCATAAGGGATTTGATTTAGATCATACCTGAATGGTCTAGTGGTTTTCCCTACTTCTTCTATCTTCTCAAGTTCTAAGTTATTTAAGGTATAAGTTATGCATAAGCACGAGAGAAAGAATAAAAAAAGGACTAGCACACACCCACTGACCCATGAGAAGGGGTGGAGAGAAAGATCTTTGCATGAATGTTAAAACTAATATCAACAGAGAAGATGCCACAATATACCAGTGCAACACATCTTACCATGAATGCACACACAGAAAATTTCTCAATTCTTTTTCTTCCTACTTCTCTATTGTTTTGTATGACTATCGCATTAACTAGTATTAAAGAGAAAATGCTAATTTTTTGTGGCCCAATTTAAGTCTAGAATATAATCTTTTGATATTTTCTGTATGTAGTTTCCAAAAATTCTGACTGCATCCATAGAGATTGAGAAATAGTAGATGACAAAAGAAGGCTGATCTTCAAGGAAGTTTAATTGAAGGATAACACCATGTAGTCTGCAAGATAATTGGAGCACAGTTTACTGTTATGATACAGCGGTTCTCAAATTGTGGAGTACGTAAGAGTCACTGGGTATTCCCTGACTTTTCTCCCAGAAATTCTGACTTAGTAGGTCGGGAGTGGAACCCGACAATTACCACTTTTTAACAAGTTTTACAAGTAATTTTGTTGCAAGTGGATTTATGTTGATAAAAATTGTTCAGCCTCTTTCCTTTTCTGGTTTCTACCTACACTTTGGTTAAAATTACAGTTACACAACTCACTAGCTGGAAATCCTTAGAAAAGTAACATGACCTTTCAGTGTCTTGGCTTTGAGAATAATTCAGGGTTTTGCAAGGATTAATAAAATAATATATGTGAAGTGCCTGGTACATGGTAGACATTTAAATAATGTTAAATTCTTTCCCCAAATAAATATCATGTTCCTTCTTAATCTGACCCTAAACTGGAATGTATTTCTCCTTTAATTCCTAACCTGGTTGTAAACAAATCCACTGTTTCAGATCATGAAGAAAATCACATACCTCAACTCAAATGACCGGTTGCCAGTCCCAGAAACATTTTTGCTATGTTTGAATGACTCAGGCATGACAGAACATTAATGCATGCATATAGTTATCCACATCACAAAAGCCAACTAAATCAGTTGATTTAGATTTTTAAACTTACTCAAGTGAAAAACACTCAAACATACCACCCACCAAACTTACCGCCATGTGTTGCGTCCTACTTTGCAAACTGAGAAAAATTGCTTTAAGGATGAGTAAGAAGGTACAGGTCCGTCTAGTCAAGGCTATGGTTTTTCCTCTGGTCATGTATGGATGTGAGAGTTGGACTGTGAAGAAGGCTGAGTGCTGAAGAATTGATGCTTTTGAACTGTGGTGTTGGAGAAGACTCTTGAGAGTCCCTTGGACTGCAAGATCAGCCCTGGGATTTCTTTGGAAGGAATGATGCTAAAGCTGAAACTCCAGTACTTTGGCCACCTCATGCGAAGAGGTAACTCATTGGAAAAGACTCTGATGCTGGGAGGGATTGGGGGCAAGAAGGGAAGGGGACGACAGAGGATGAGATGGCTGGATGGCATCACTGACTCAATGGACGTGAGTCTGAGTGAACTCCGGGAGTTGGTGATGGACAGGGGGAGGCCTGGCGTGCTGTGATTCATGGGGTCGCAAAGAGTTGGACACGACTGAGCGACTAAACTGAACTGAACTGAAGAAGGTACAGAGAAGGTCTGCTCACAAGGAAATGTTCAAGATAAACCCTTGACCTTTTTTTTTCAAAATGTGTTCTAGTTCCTCAGCCTCTTGTATTCATATTCATCCAAAGACCTTAGATACAGCAAGGTGCTTTGACATATCCAAGAGTTAAACACAAGCCCAGTGCACACCCAGAAGCCCAGAGGAATATTTTTCAAAATGAGAATTATGTTTGGGCCAATAGCCAGTAAGGGCAAGGAAGAACTCAGCAGCTCAAAGGAACATGCAGAACTCAACACTCTGAGGCTGATGAAATGTTCTCTCCTTATTCATCAGGGCTGGATTGGTGCCAGCTGATGTTATCAACAAAATTCGACCCCATCCTTTCCAGATCCTCAGTCTTAAGGATCTTTTTTCATCCTACAGATTCCACCAAAGTCATCCTAGGCCATATGCTTAAAAAGTCAATTCCCTCCTCCAGCACTGCTCCACAAAACTGGAGGAAAGTGTGTTAGGTTTGTACTTATGCTCAAAGGGCTAGAAATACAAACTTGTGTTTTAAATGTTTAGTTTTTAAATAAAAAATCGTACAGATGCAAAGTTCTAAAAGTCAAATAGTGCTAGTAGCTTATACTAAAACAAAACAGATAAAAAAAATTAGCTGCCCCCCCCACCACCAGCAACATTTACCCTGTTCTCCAAAGGCAACTCCCTTCAAGTATGTTACCTGTTTCATCTGGTATTTATGTCCATTTTTTAAAGAATTAACTTTAAAAACTGGAAATAGAACTGCCATACGACCCAGCAATCCCACTGCTGGACATACACACTGAGGAAACCGGAATTGAAAGAGACATGTGTACCCCAGTGTTCATCACAGCAGTGTTTACAATAGCCAGGACATGGAAGCAACCTAGATGTCCATCAGCAGACGAATGGATAAGAAAGCTGTGGTACATATACATAATTGAATATTACTCAGTTATTAAAAAGAATGCATTTGAATCAGTTCTAATGAGGTGAATGAAACTGGAGCCTATTATACAGAGTAAAGTAAGTCAGAAAGAAAAAACATCAATACGGTATATTAACACATATATATGGAATTTAGAAAGATGACCCTATATGCAAGACAACAAAAGAGACACAGATGTAAAGAACAGACTTTTGGACTCTGTGGGAGAAGGTAAGGGTGAGATGATTTGAGAGAATAGCATTGAAACATGTATATTACCATATGTGAAATAGATTGCCAGTCCAGGTTTGATGCATGAGACAGGGTGCTCAGGGCCGGTACACTGAGATGACCCTGAGGGATGGGATGGGGAGGGAGGTGGAAAGGGGGTTCAGGATGGGGGACACCTGTACACCTGTGGCTGATTCATGTCAATGTATGGCAAAACCACTACAATATTGTAAAGTAATTAATAAATTTTTTAAAAAAGTTAATCAAAAGAAAACAAAAGGTTAACTTTAGGTTAGTGTAATTATATAAATATAATTCATTACTGTGCCAAGTCATGATATTATTTTCTTTCCCTGAACATAATTTTTGTTTTTCCTAGAGTTATTTTATTGCATCTTTTAAAAGAATTTACTTGATTTTCTCTGTGTTAACACTTAATGTCTTTATACATCCTCTGGCAGCCAGCATTTCAATAGAATTGCTCACAAACACAACCTGTCAGATAATTTATTTCCACTTTTTCTAGACTTTCCTCCTAAAGTCAATTTAGGCCTCCTATTTCAATTTGAACAGGTTTCCTGGAAGGGAAACTTCACAGCTCTTATTTGTCATTCCCTTGGCTTGAATCCTGTAACCAGGATACATGGCGTCTTTTTTTTTTTTTTTGCTTTTGCTTGAGGAGAAAATGGTAACTCATTTTTTAAATTAAAAATTATCAAATTATTGCAAATTATTATTTTTTTCTTTTATTATTATTATTATTGTTATTTTTTACTTTACAATATTGTATTGGTTTTGCCATACATCAACATGCATTATGTGGAATCTAAACAATACAACAAACTAGTGACTATGCCAATATTTTTAAAGAGGTGAATGTAAAGTAACTTTCAAAAATTTTATAAAAATAATTTGCATCCAACACGTGTACACCTGTGGTGGATGCAAATTATTTTTATAAAATTTTTGAAAGTTACTTTACATTCACCTTTTTAAAAATATTGTTATATTCACTAGTTTGTTGTATTGTTTAGATTCCACATATAAGTTGTATCATACAGTATTTTTCTTTCTCTGACTTATTTCACTTAGCATAGTGCCCTCCAAGTCTATCCATGTTGCTGCAGATGAAAGAATTTTGCTCTTTTTAATGGCTGGATAGTATTCCATTTTGTGTGATATAAAGAAGATTATACCACAACTTCTTTATCCATTCATCTGTTGATGAAAACTTAGGTTGTTTCCATATTTTGGCAATTGTAAATAATGCTGCTGTGAACACCGGGGTTCATGTATGTTTTCAAATTAGTGTTTTGAGGTTGTTTTGTGTGTGTATACACACACACACACACACTCTTACTCAGGAGCGGAACTGCTTTGTCATATGGTTGTTCTATTTTCAGTTTTTTGAGAAGCCTCCATACTGTTTTCCATCATGGCTACTCAATTTTTTTGTTTGTTTTACTTTTTTCTTTTGGTGACGACTAACTCATTTTTAATAGCCTGATTTTAAGATCAACTCTAAAGGATCCCTGATTAAAAAAAAAAAAAATTGCTCCGTTTATATTTTAGTGATACCCCCAAATAGAAAATTAAGCAAATTTACACATTACTCTTAACTGTGGTAACTGTTATGTTCTCCCCCCAAAAATCAAGATCAAAACTATCTGGTAGAGCAACCTAAAATTGTGATAAGTTTTCCAGAATAGAGAGCCAAAACCTGGGATGTTATCCATGGAGAAGTCTTCAAAATTTGTATTTTCCCCTCATATTCTACAATTTTTCTAATAGCATATTGTCATCTGATTCTGGCAATGCACTATAATTGAATGCCATGTACAAGCAACAGGAAAAATCAATTCACTGACCATGAAAAAAGAGAAATAAGCTACAGACTCACTAGGGAAGCTTATAAAGCTTCTCTGTAGGGTTGAGTTATTGGTTTTTATTCTGAAGCAGCAGCACTGAAGCACAAAAAATGCCAGTAATTGGGGTCAATGTTCAGTCAGACCCCCCCACCAAAGGATCTTCAGCCAACTCTGTTAGAATAAAACTTCAACTTCAAATAAGCCTGTGATGCCTCTAACTTTTCCATTAGGAAAAGTTAATGAGTTTCTTTTGACAAGAGTGTTACAAAGGTGTGATTCTCAGAAATGAAAGTCTAGATACCTCAGACTCCATGTGTGTAAAAAAAGATACTCTTGAAAGGAGACAAAATATACATTAATTTCAATGCTTTTTTTTTTCTCTGTATAAAACCCTTAGGTTCAGTACCAAAGAAACTGTGTTGAAATGAATAGAAATAAAATGACTGTTTCCTACCAAGAGAAGCACAGTAGTCAAGGACTAATTTCAATTCCCCTTGCAGAGAAGGAGGCTGTAGGCTACTAAAAGGGAAATCAGGCCAATAGAGCTTTGCACCGCTGCTTACGGGGAAGTGTGACCTTCCTGTGTGAACTAGGAAGAGACCAAAAAGGCAGAAGGAACACTGACTTTTCTGAGAACATTGGCACGTGGCCTGAATACGAGTTCCTCAGAGGTTACATGTTTGTTCCCCCAGGTCTTATAGGGACCTGCCTATTTACCACACTTCCTTAAAGCTATCACTTACTTTTAGCTCTTCCAAGTGTCAGTTTCCTAAACAGAAAATAACAGTAGTGTTGCATTTGGGAGCTGTTTTGAAAATTGAAATTTTACAGACATAAGTTATATTTACAAAGGTTTGGTGGTGTCTTAAAAATTTAGGCCACAAACATATGAATATTTCAACAGTCCCCTGCTGCTGCTGCTGCTAAGTCGCTTCAGTTGTGTCCGACTCTGTGCGACCCCATAGACAGCAGCCCACCAGGCTCCCCTGTCCCTGGGATTCTCCAGGCAAGAATACTGGAGTGGGTTGCCATTTCCTTCTCCAATGCATGAAGGTGAAAAGTGAAAGTGAAGTTGCTCAGTCCTGTCCAACTTTGAGCGACCCCATGGACTGCAGCCTACTGGGCTCCTCCGTCCATGGGATTTTCCAGGCAAGAGTACTGGAGTGGGATGCCATCACCTTCTCCAACAACAGTCCCCTACACTCCTGAAAATATATCCCAAAGTTGATGTGAAAACGTCAAGGTTGATATTTGTTGACTTCATATCCCTCTAAATCTTCAGTGACCTCCTTCCTCTGCCATGAAACCTTTGGCCATTCCAACTTCCACTGATTTCTCATTTCTAAATTTCTGCAGCATTTAGTTGCTACCTACATATACACTTCCCAGGCGGTGTTAGTGGTAAAGAACCCACCTACCAGTCCAGGAGATATGAGAGACATGGGTTTGATCCCTGGGTCGGGAAGATCCCCCGGAGGAGGGCATGGCAACCCACTGCAATATTCTTGCCTGGAGAATTCCATTGACAGAGGAGCTTGTTATGGACTGTAACAGTCCATAAGGTCGCAGAGAATCAGACACAACTGAAGCGACTTAGAACTCACATGTACACATATACTCGCCACTTAGAGCCTTTGGCTATTTTTTTTTCCTAATGGAAGTTTTCTCCTGTAAGTAACTGAAAGCTCCTTGAGTACAGAGACAAGTTTTGGTTGTTTTCTGTTTCCTTGATTGTACCTAGAATAATGCCCTTGCTCTGAAGGTTTGTTCACTGCTGGTTGATTCTTATTCAGAGGACCATCTCCTTTTAGTTAATGATTGTTGAAAATCTACCCACACATTCCATTCACCTGAGGACACTGTGTTAAATACCAGTGTCCTAGAGGAGAACATAGGCAAAACACTCTCTGACATACATCACAGCAGGATCCTCTATGACCCACCTCCCAGAATATTGGAAATAAAAGCAAAAATAAACAAATGGGACCTAATTAACCTTAAAAGCTTCTGCACATCAAAGGAAACTATTAGCAAGGTGAAAAGACAGCCTTCAGAATGGGAGAAGATAATAGCAAATGAAGCAACTGACAAACAACTAATCTCGAGAATATACAAGCAACTCCTACAGCTCAACTCCAGAAAAATAAATGACCCAATCAAAAAATGGGCCAAAGAACTAAATAGACATTTCTCCAAAGAAGACATACAGATGGCTAACAAACACATGAAAAGATGCTCAACATCACTCATTATCAGAGAAATGCAAATCAAAACCACTATGAGGTACCATTTCACACCAGTCAGAATGGCTGCAATCCAAAAGTCTACAAGTAATAAATGCTGGAGAGGGTGTGGAGAAAAGGGAACCCTCTTACACTGTTGGTGGGAATGCAAACTAGTACAGCCACTATGGAGAACAGTGTGGAGATTCCTTAAAAAACTGGAAATAGACCTGCCTTATGATCCAGCAATCCCACTGCTGGGCATACACACTGAGAAAACCAGAAGGGAAAGAGACACGAGTACCCCAATGTTCATCGCAGCACTGTGTATAATAGCCAGGACATGGAAGCAACCTAGATGTCCATCAGCAGATGAATGGATAAGAAAGCTGTGGTGCATATACACAATGGAGTATTATTCAGCCATTAAAAAGAATACATTTGAATCAGTTCTAATGAGGTGGATGAAACTGGAGCCTATTGTACAGAGTGAAGTAAGCCAGAAAGAAAAACACCAATACAGTATACTAACGCATATATATGGAATTTAGAAAGATGGTAACAATAACCCTGTGTACGAGACAGCAAAAGAGACACTGATGTATAGAACAGTCTTATGGACTCTGTGGGAGAGGGAGAGGGTGGGAAGATTTGGGAGAATGGCATTGAAACATGTAAAATATCATGTATGAAATGAGTTGCCAGTCCAGGTTCGATGCATGATACTGGATGCTTGGGGCTGGTGCACTGGGACGACCCAGAGGGATGGAATGGGGAGGGAGGAGGGAAGAGGGTTCAGGATGGGGAACACATGTATACCTGTGGCGGATTCATTTTGATATTTGGCAAATCTAATACAGTTATGTAAAGTTTAAAAATAAAATAAAATTAAAAAAAAAATAATACATGTGGAATCTAAAAAAAAAAAAAAAAAATACCAGTGTCCAACCACGTCTATAAAGATTCTAATTTAATTGGTCTTAGATAAAATCTGGGTATTTGTATTTTCTAGATGTTCCTCAGGTGATTCTAGTCTGCCACTGCTGCAAGCCCTCTTTTAAAAGTAGTTCATCTGTAAAGTTGGGTAGAGAAAGAAACATGGTGAATGGTGAGAGGAGAGCAATCTGGGTTTTTTTCATGTTCACCTGGAAGAAGAGGCTCACCTCAACTGCTAATTCTGGTGGCTTAGATGGTGAAGAATCTGTCTACAGTGCAGAAGAAAGGGTTTGATCCCTGGGTCAGGCAGATCTCCTGAAGAAGGAAAAGGCAACCCACTCCAGTATTCTCGCCTGGAGAATTCCATGGACAGAGTCTGGTAGGCTACAAGTTCACAGGGTTGCAAAGAGTCAGACATGACTGAGTGACTAACACTTTCACTTTCAATGGCTGATTATTTGACAATCTTAAAAGTTCTCTGACACCCCCACTGACCTCTCAAGACACTCATATCTATCTCAACTTTTCTCAGAGGTCTCAGGTAGTAAATTTAACAAAGTTAAACAGGTTTCTTTGCCATAGGCCTTCTCAGAATCTTCAGTAATCCAATGTTTAGTGAAGCTCCAAGAGGGATGGTGTATGCAGTCATCTGAAGTTACTTTATACAGAGCTTATGGGGACTCTCTCATTTCTCATTTAGGAAATGCTGCTTATATGTATGTAAGTATAGCATGGACTAGATTGGTGGAAAATGTTGAAGTAGGGATGGGTGGAATAATTTTGGTTCCAGAAGTTAAGAAGATTGATAATAAATCTTCTAAAATCCAGAGACCATTTTAATCTCTGCAAGATTTTGAAAGGGGCCTCAAATTGGAATTAATGGCTGCTCACATAAATGGCATTAATACCACACAGTGATATGTTCTGTTTTGTCAACTGACTCTTCACTACTTAGAGATATTTAATTATGTTTTCCAGTTTCAAAAAAAAGAGGCTTGTTGGCAGTATTTCTAAATGTAAAAGGCAAAGTATAACTGTAGGAGGAATTAATTATATTCATGATTTGAGTTAGAATTAAGGATAAAGATTACTGATCTTTTGAGGATAGCCTGTGTTCTTAATCCACTGAAAAATAACTCATAGTAAATGTGTACTAGATCAGAATTTAGAGGAAGAACTTCAGGAAAACTTATTGAGGAGAGGAAGTTCATGTAATTGACTATTGTGGGTGTCTTCCTGTACAAACATAATTGCAAAGATTATTCACTGATTAACCTTTGCATACTAAATATGCCTAACGAATTTGAAAGTCATTAGCCTGTTTCATTTACATGGTTTTGGGAAACATTTTGACCAATTTAGGTAGTTGTATCATAAGCCTCAAAGTTGGAACTTTAAAGGTTTTTTTTTGTTTTCTTTAAAAAAGAAATCACATTCATTTTATTTCCTGGATATTGATAGAATGAGCCTTTTACTTTATTGCTGTTACAAAGTAACCAGTTCATAACCTGACTCTGCTAATTCCTTAAAAGATAGTCTTTATTGTTGTTGAGTATGTTGATATAAAATTAATTAATGGTCAGTCTAAGAGGAAATACATCAGTCTGTGCTAGCCAACCTGTGGATTATAACATGGGAGACAGTCTTTCAGAAAGCTCTAAAGACTGTTCTGAAGAGGTAAGGGAGGAATTAGGCATGTATGTAATTTTGGTAATATGGCCATGCAATCAAGGCCATATCTTGACAGAATGTTACTGCTATTCATGAGGAACAGATATCTTAGTGGTTTAAGTGCTTTCCTAAGTATGGGAAGATGCAAGAAACTGGGCTCATAAAATTTTCTCCTGAAAATATTTAACTATCTGAGGACTAGTACCAATTTTCCTAGAGCACAAAGTAACTCATCCTGATCTTCAAGCGGAATTCCTGTGAGGGCGTGTTGTAGGTCAGCAACTGCAGTGCCTAATGACTTGATTCTTAGAGAACTGGATGGTGGGCCACATTATTCTACAATCCCTTCCTTTTTGTTTTCATTTTGTTCAAGGTTTGGGAGGCATTTTGTGACCAGTTTGTTCCATGGTGCTCAGAATGCTTATTCCCAGGTCAAGCAAAGGCTTCATTGATAGGCCACTCAGTGTCTTATTACTGGACTAGGCCCTGTTAATAGTAGTCCAAAGCTCTGGACCACCTGTTCTACTAGTCTGTTATGTTCCAGGATATGGTTCTCTCATTGTTTCTTCCCATATCTAGAGTTACAATATTGATCTTATAGAATTATGTATTTGCTCAATCATTTCAAGTCACCTGGTCATAGTTATTTTTATTAGAGACTCAGTCACATATTTGGTAGTGGGAGAAGTAACAATCTTATATAGACAAAATACAAGTAACATAGCTAGTGACATTAATGATGTCATAAGTTAGTATTTAAACTAAGAACTTCCATTATGGTGCCCAGAATATCCCCAAGTCATCTGACCCAATTTGTTCCATACCAGTTGCTATCTTTAAGGGAAATGATATATTGGCATTGTATGTAAGGTTCGCCAAAGATATCTGCATGTACAAGGCCAGTGGTAGGTCATTGCAACACCTTATAGAATTGATAAAGGTATATTATCTTCTAAGGAGTTACGTGGTTGGCTCCAGAAGGAGAAAAATAGATATTTATGGTTGAACAGCTATTTCTGCTATTGGAAAGGTGTGGTTAATACATGACACAGATGCACAATGCACACTAAAGGCACCAAATGGTAGAGAGGAGGCCCAAACAGCAGAGAAAAAAATATGTGTTTAAATGTCTCTTGCCTTACACATAACAAGATGTTCAACATCATTATTAGAGAAATGCAAATCAAAACTACAATGAAATACTACCTCATATTGGTCAGAATGGCCATCATTAAAAAATCTACAAATAACAAGTGCTGAAGAGGTTTTGGAGGAGTGGGAACCTTCCTATACTGTTGTTGGTAAAGCAGTAAATTGGTGCAACCATTGTGGAAAACAGTATGGAGGTTCCTCAAAAAACTAAAAATAGAGTTGTCATATGATCCTGAAATCCCAGTCCTGGGCATATATATATATATATCCAGACATAGATAGGCCAGGAGATTATCATACTTAGTGAAGTAAGTCAGAGAAAGATAAATACCACATATCACTTATATGTGGAATCTAAAATATGATACAAGTGGACTTATTTACAAAACAGAAACAGATTCACAGAATAGATTAGAGGTTTCTAGGTGGGGGGAGATGTGTTGGAAGTTTGGGATTAACAGATGCATGCTATTGATATTATATATGGAGTGGGTAAACAACAACGTCTTACTATATAGCATTGTATTCAATATCCTGTGATAAACCATAATGGAAAAGAATATCAATAAGAATTTTACATATATATATGTACAACTGAATTACTTTGCTATACAGCAGAAATTAACAAGAAATAAATACATCTATTTATTATAAATAAACTATATTACAGTATTTATTTTTTAATTTCTTTTGCCTTAAAATAGCAATTTTATTTTATCAAGTGCATCTAAGTTTTAGAACAGAAGTAACATATCACATAATCCCACAACAGTCTGAAAGTGAAAGTCACTCAGTTGAGTCCGACTCTTTGCAACTCCATGGAATCCATGGAATTCTCTAGGCCAGAATACTGAAGTAGGTAGCCTTTCCCTTCTCCAGGGCATTGTCCCAACCCAGGGATCGAAACTGGGTCCCCTGAATTGATGAGCATCACTACAGTCCCTAGTTCTGAGTGAGAAGCCTTAGCAGGATATACTCATACTTGCCCTTCATGAAAGTGAAAGTCACTCAGTCATCTGACTCTTTTTGACCCCATGGACTGTATAGTCCATGGAATTCTCCAGGCCAGAATACTGGAGTGGGTAGCCCTTACCTTCTCCAGGGGATCTTCCCAACCCAGGGATTGAAACCAGGTCTCCCGCATTGCAGGTGGATTCTTTACCAGCTGAGCCACAAGGGAAGCCCAAGTATACTGGAGTGGGTAGCATATCCCTTCTCCAGCAGATCTTCCTGACCCAGGAACTGAACTGGGGTCTCCTGCATTGCAGGTGGATTCTTTACCAACTGAGCTATGAGGGAAACCCAGTTTTGCCTAATGTTACACAGTTGGTAACAGCTAAACTAGGATTAGGATCTCTGACTGACTGTCTCTAGAGCCTAAATTCATGTTAAGGGATAATTTTATAACAGATATACAGTGACCACGTCTTAAAGAAAACTGTTAAGATGTTATAACCAGTTCAAAAATTATCTGAAGAATAGACTTTATTATAGATCAGGAATGTTGAGATGAATTTGCAAATGGATACACAACTGAGTATTTCCATAGTAGAAGAGGGAAGTCTTTGAATTTACACTGGACAGAATTTATTTGCATATACACACACAAGAACTCTTTTGTACTGCTGTCAGTTATCTACGATTTACAGCATTATAAAATAGTTCAAAGGCAGTGAAAGCTCACAGTCCCCATAGACTAGAATAATCTGGGATGTGTGCTTTAAACAATGAATGTATACTGGCAAGGAGCTCTGTTTGTGAAGAGGATAAACTTTATTACAGCAAGGTTGTACGCATCTTAAAAACAGAGATGTTATCTTTATAGTATCTATTTTATAGTTGTCATAGCAGGGCTTAATAAACACATGTTGATATTCACTTGTTTAATTGTTGGTCTTTAGATTTTGTTTTGTTTTAAGAAATGAATAGTATTTATATTGTAAAAGATATATTTACATCGCACAATTCTTGACTTCCAAACCAGGATCTCAAACTTAGTGGCACTTTTCAGAGTCCTTCTTGAAGTCAAGGCATTAATCAGTATTCTCATCGAGTCATGAGCTGTGACAACAATACAGCCAGCTGTGCTTATCAAAAACTACATTATCAAAGTCTGTCTGAGGGTTTAGCCCTATCTAACAGATACAAAGGTTTCAACGAATTCATACTCTTTTCCCTTTGAGGTAATATAGAATTCTTTTCCCTTTCTTATAAATCCTTTGAGTGGTAGTTGTCTAGAATTGGTATCAATATTAAGTTTAGCATACGCTCTATTCTTAGCCATTAAATCATCTCTTCCCTTTCCCATCCAAAAAAAAAAAAAAAAACCAGGAAAGAATTGGAAAACCGTGGATATACCTACCGATAATCAGCAAGATTTATTCCTGAGTTTTAAGATTTTGATTGCAGTATGTATGTATGTTTGTGTTTGTTCCATAAAACCTTATTGACAAGAACAAGTGGTAGGGCTAGATTTGACTTTTGGGATATAATTTGATGACTCTTGATTTAGAGTATGAGCTCTGGAGTCAGACTGCTAGATTTGAATTCAAGTTCTGTCCCTTTTTTTGCAATTCTTGGTGAATTACTAAACATCTTTGATATTTGTTATCTTTGTGGTAGGGATAGCAGTGCCTCTCTGGGGTTGTCATAAGGACCCTTGCACAGTGGTCAGAACAATGTCTGGTATCTAGTAAGCTCTCAGTGAAGGTTATTTCTTAGTGTTCTATATTCAACATGACCCTTTTAAAGGACTGTCACATCATTTATCTGATTTTAATTTTCACTGAGCAGTAAGCTAAGGTCAGCAAAGATGATGATAAACCCCAGGGTTAGTTCAAGTTGATTTTTTTTTCATCTTATTTCATTTTTATTTGTCAATAAATAAAAAATTTTCTACCAAAACAACATACCATCTTTGCAATCACTTCAGTCCAGTCACTCAGTTGTGTCCAACTCTTTGCAACGTCATAGACTGCACCACGCCAGGCTTCCCTATCCATCACCAATTCCCAGAACTTGCTCAAACTAATGTCCATTGAGTTGGTGATGCCATCCAACCACCTCATCTTCTGTCATCCCGTTCTCCTCCTGCCTTCAATCTTTGCCAGCGTCAGGGTCTTTTCCAATGAGTCAGTTCTTCGCATCAGGTGGCCAAAGTATTGAAGCTTCAACGTCAGTCTTTCCAATGAATATTCAGGACTGATTTCCTTTAGGATGGACTGGTTTGATCTCCTTGCTGTCCAAGGGACTCTGAAGAGTCTTCTCCAACACTGCAGTTCAAAAGCATCAATTATTCAGAGCTCAGCTTTCTTTGCAATAATACTTTAAAAAAAATATTTTTTAAATTTATTTATTTTAAATGAAACAAAGATGAATGTTTTTAATGGTAAAAGATACAATTAACAAAGAATATAGACATCATAAACCATTAGACACCTCAACAACAAAGAAACAAAAACACAGAAAGCAAAAACCAGGAGATATATAAGGGAAAAGAAAAAATATAATAGATATATTAACATTTCTCTGAAAATATTTTATCAAGTGCATAAAAAATAAGTCTAGGAGCATTTTGAATGATGTCATTAATAATTTAAATATAATAGATTTATGTTTAATTTATATTAATCATATCCTACACAAATGTATTTAAAATTTTGTATCTCATATGTGTTTATTAGATGTCTGTAGGACATTTAGAAAAACTGGTAAAAAGATAAACATTACTAAATTTCAAAATGTAGAATTCTTTTGTGTGTGAGTGATTCAGTTATACACATATATTATTTTTGAAATTATTTTCCATTTACATTATTACAAAATATTGACTATAATTCTGTGTGCTATACAGTGAACTTTTGATGCTTGTTGCTTTTTTTTTTTTTTAATTAGAAATCTAGTATTCTGTTCATACTAAGTCAAACAAGCAGAATCATAAAGTTTTTAGTTAGGCAAAAATTCATAACTTTTCTAAAATATATGTTATATATTACTTGAATATATATATACAAAAACTTTTCTACTATGCTTGATAAAATCTTGAGAAAGTTCATCACTAAAAAAGAAGAGATGGAAAACATAAACTAAATGAAATGAGAGCACTGAATATGAAATAGAAAAAAATGAAACAAACTACATAAAAGTAAAAGATCCTCTTTATTTTCTTGGACTCCAAAATCACTGCAGATGGTGACTGCAACCATGAAATTAAACGATGCTTGCTCCTTTTAAGAAAAGCTATGACAAGCCTAGACAGCATTTTAAAAAGCAGAGACATTACTCTACCGGCAAAGGTCTGTCAGAAGCCTGACATGGGGTTTCAAAACCTTCACAACAGTCAGAGAACTTCTTTAATATTATTCTTCTTCAGTTTGTGGATCACCCACCCAGTGGGCATGGGATTTGATTTTATCATGATCATGACCCTCCTACCCTCTCCCTGAGGCTTCTTCTTTGTGTTTAGATGTGGGGTATCTGTTTTTGGTAGGTTTAAGCATCTCATGTCAATGGTTGTTCAACAGCTAGTTGTGATTTTGGTGCTCTTGCAGGAGGAGATGAGCACACATCCTTCTACTCTGCCATCTCGAACTTCTAAAATATTTTTAAAGAAATTTAAAAAATGCAAAATTAAAGTTTGGTGATGGGGGGGGAAAACTAATGAAGATGTGTTTTCCAGCTACTAAATCAGACTAATTCTCTTGAAAGAGTGGTTTTGGCAAAACAAAACAAAGACTTGATGCTTTTAGGTTTTCAGTGCACATATGCTAATTTTTTGTTTGCTTGTTTTTTGTCTATTTATCTTCCTCTGACTTCCCAAAGCAGCAAGATTAGTGCTGAGAGTATAATATAAATGGAGATATGGAATCTTTTCACCCCTCCTACTGTGAGCTGCCTAATGAACAGTTGATCATTTTTTATAAACACACTACGTGTCCCAAATTTCCAAATATTTGGCCATGAAATGAAGATGGTTACAAATACCTTTATATGAGCAAACTCTGTGCAGAGTCACTGAGTTTCCTAACTAGGGCAAGAATCAGCTAACTGCACACTGCTATTATTTAATCCAAGATTCCTCTAATAGAAGCTGGTTCCCCGCAGCCACAGCTGGCTAATTACATGTTCTGTGTAGATTATTTTTCTCTCATTTGAGCTGTGTTGGAATCCTCAGCCCAATATGGAATCAATAATAACTCTTTGGCTTTCTATATCCATGCCTGAATATTTAAACTTCTGAAACCTGAGGAAAATAGAAAGGGGAGAGGAAGTCTGCAAATAAAGGCAAACTGTACTTGCATGACTGAAGGTTTCTGTGGCTCACGGAGATTGACCTAGGGATCAAACCCAGGTCTCCTGCATTGCAGGCAAATTCTTTACCATCTTAGCCACCAGGGAAGCCCCAATACAGAGATACTGGATTCCACAATTAGAGACTCAAAATGTCCTGCCTCCCATCTTAGGTCCAAGCAAGTGTCATTTGTCCAAAAATGACAAAAAAATTTAATTATCATATATTCATAAAAGTTGTTAAAAGCAGCAATAACAACAAATATGGTTTAAATTCAACAGTACTGTGATAATAATAAAAGAATTATATTCTGCAGTGATTTATGCTTTTTGAAACATTTTATGATATCCAAAGTAAAAGTAAAACTCAGGGAGGTACCAGAGGACATATTCTTTTCTTTTGATAAAAGAAAAACATAGTGTAAGAGGTTAGTGACAGAGGCCAGAGAGAAACCAGAATTTCTGACTCCAAATCTAAATTTATTTCTATTAAAGCTAATTCCCCTCAGCCATGCTGTTGCCAGCATATCTATACAGTATACTGTCTAATTAAATCCAGATGGCGTGTGAATTTCTTTCAGTTCCATCTGGGTTAATGTAGAAAATGGAGAAGCAGTTCCTTTTCTTGGGTATTTTAAGGGGGAGTGGTTAAGTTTTGATTATCAAAGAAATTTAGAATCATCTCTTTCTTTACTATAAAAAGTCAGTATCCATACATAAGTACATTAGTGCTCCTAGCAAACCAACAGCTGCCCAAATCAAACTATTAAAAAAATAGATGCATAAAACTCCAGAGTACAAATAAGCTTACTAAACTCCCATTGGGGCCTCCTTCATGGCTCAGATGCTAAAGAATCCGCCTGTAATGCGGAAGACCTAGGTTTGATCCCTGGGTTGGGAAGATCCCATGGAGAAGGGCATGGCAACCCATTCCAGTATTCTTGCCTGGAGAATTCCCATGGACAAGACATTCTAAGCAACTTAATAAGCTGGAGGGCAAACTGTAGAACTCAGGAAACAAATGTTATCAAGGATATCCAAGAAGCTTCCAGGATTCACTGAGCATTAGAACATGGGGGTCTGGTACTCTGGTTCAAAATAAACCTGCCTGAGTATAAACCCCAGTTCTGGTAGTAGCCAGGTTAATTGTTATCACTCTCTAAGCCTCAGGGCTTTAATTTTCTTAAGTACTATAAGTGAGGATAGGAACATAACCTTCTTCAAAGGACTGTGGCAGGTTCAAATGAGGTAAAGCTTATATTCTCAGAAATGCATAAAGCATTAATGCTTAGTATTCAGGAGATATTAATTTGAGCAACTCCTTAAACTACATGTGAAATGTCCTTATTTTTACAATCAGGGAAAACAAAATTTGAAGCTTAGAATTTTGTGTAGATCAAAGGCATTCTGTCCACTGAAGAGGAATTTGGATATATTTTAACCCATAAATACCAGATGAATATCCTCTATGTATTAGGAAATAAGAAGTAAACCCTCACTGAGCACCCTCTCAATGTACCATAAAAGCCTGAAAAGTTCCTAGCTCTAATGTATAGCATATAGTATAAGAGATACTACCAGACTTTATAGAGTTTATTGCCAAATGAGTAGTATTTAGCAGTATGTCTCAAAAGTAGGATCAATAAACCTCTGTATGGCCCATGACTGTATTATTATGGAAGGTCCTTGTGTAATTTTTAACATTTTTATGAAAATCTTTTAAAATTGATTAATATTACATTCTGGAGTATGATTGAGTACTAACAGTACATTTCAGTGCCAAAGTTTGTCTTTGTAATTGTGATTGTATAATAGCATGGAGACCAAGTTGTATCACTTTTTTGTGCTTACTAATCAGGAGTTAACAAATAAATGATGTGTTCAAGCCAATTAAAATGCAAATAAATTGTAGAAAGCTGTATAAATAACTGAAATAGAAAAGAGTGGAAGAAGAATGGAAATTATCACATGGAACAAGATAACAGGCATGCTCATCTCAAAACAATGTAGGATGATAATTGTTGTCTGATATTCGTGATAAAGCAAAAAGAACCCATCACATTAAAATGATACTGTTGTTGATTTTATTATTGTTTATTTGCTTTGTAAATATAGTTTGATCCCATTGTTATGTAAGGGCCATAAGCTGCAAGTGTGTGTGTGTATGTAGACACACACACACTATGGCCTTTCTAAATTCACTTCGTGGTTCTCATAGGGGGTTTTTGTGGATTCATTAGGAATTTCTACAACGATAACCCTGTCTTATGCAAATAGTTTTATTTCTCCCATCCTAATTTGAATGCCTTTTTTTCCCCTCGTACTGCATTGACTAGGTGCCACAGTACAATGTTGAAGTTTCCATTTTGATGGAAACTGACTTGTATTCTTGGTATGAGTTTGTCTTTTTTTGCACATAGTCCTCAGTCAGCACCACTATCTGCAGTCTTACCGACTGATCCACTGACCACAAGACATTACACAGACTGAGGAACCTATTTTAAAGTAAGGGAAGTACAGCAATGAACATATTACAATGGAATCTACTAGTCCCATCACACTGTACCACCTTGGATCTGCTGGCCTGTAAGAGTAACAGAACTGCCTGTTATAGTGCCAACTTAGAAATGATACCCAGTGAAGATAGGATTCCATTTCTAAGAACAGTGTATGGCCTAAATCAGGGACTGTTACATAGTTCTGTTCCTTCAATTAGCAAAATACATAGGTCCAGGAGCCTAGAAATAGAAACAAAAATGATCCTGATTACCTCTCTCTCATCACTCCTAGTAACCCAGTCATAGAGTTTTACTTACCGTTCCTACAATTCTGGATTCTGCAGATTATAGAGGGAATAAGAAGAGTTCCACTGAACTCCTTCCAAGGCTACTTCTGTCAAGGGATCAGTTGGCAAAAACGAATTACCATTCTGGCAGGATATCGACACTAATCAGGGGAGATAGAGCTGTTATTTGGAGAAGGAAATGGCAACCCACTCCAGTATTCTTGCCTGGGAAATCCCATGGACAGAGGAGCCTGGCAGGCTGAAGTTCATGGGTCACAAAGAGTCAGACACGACTGAGCGACTAACACATACACAGAGCTGTTATTATACTTAGAAGAAACACATACACACAAATCAAGAAAACCTTAAATGTGATATCAATTTGAGTTCAGATATCTTTTTAATCATAATTTTCACCCATTGAATATTTCCATTAGGGTCTAAGGGTCACTCTGCATATCTAGACCTGTTAAGAACACAGCTGCAAGACACCAAGCATTTGCCTGCATCTTGGGGAGTTGGGAAGGGGGAAGAGTAGCAAAAAGGTTACCAAACTAGCAATACGAATGATTGGAGATGTCCAAGTTTATGTAAAATTTTAAATTCTTCAGTAATTTATTAAGCAATATAATGATAAATTAATGGAGAAAAACATAGATCAATAGGACACCTGGTTGTATTCAGCACTAGCAAGTCCTCACTTTGTTATTCTTGTTTGTGTTCATCTAACTGCCTTGGCTGCCAAGGCCTGTTTTCCTAGAGGGTATTAGGCTATTGCCTAGCCTCTCTTGTATCTGTTTTCTTTGTTGGTCTCTCCAGCTTCATGAGGCAATGTCTTGTCTGTTTATCTTCTTCATGTATTAACCCTGGCACCTAGTACAGTGCCTGACATATAGAAGTTTGCTGTATTTATAAAATGAATGAGTGGCTTACTAATTGTAAAGCCATACAGTGGAATGCTATTCTATTTAAAATTATGCTCTAGGTAGATAACTAAATTTTATATATTTTTAATTTAAAAACAATCAAGTTACTAAGCAGTAAGTACAGTATAATCTTATTTTGAGGTTTTGCCAGAAAGATTAATATATAAATAATAATTCTGGCTGTTTCTGAAACATGTAAGAAGACTGAATAAGTACCATACAATAGTTTTACCTGTATTTCTGCTTTTATCTGCAATGGCCATGTATTACTTTTTCTTTTAACAATGCTAAATTTGTTTTTAATAATAATGATGGTGACTTGTGTATTGAGGCATATTCTTACAGACTTTTGACACATGGAAAAACAGAGAACATCATTTTGTTCATGATTGAAAGTACAATAATAGAGTCTTATTTCTGGGGCTATGGTTCTCAATTTGAGGCAGTTTTGCCTTCTCCAGGGTGATTTGGCAGTGTCTAGAGACATTTTTATTGTCAGAATTTGGGCAAAGTATGGGACATGGAACAACAGACTGGTTCCAAATAGGAAAAGGAGTACATCAAGGCTGTATATTATCACCCTGCTTATTTAACTTATATGCAGAGTACATCACGAGAAACGCTGGGCTGGAAGAAGCACAAGCTGGAATCAAGATTGACAGGAAAAATATCAATAACCTCAGATATGCAGATGACACCACCCTTATGGCAGAAAGTGAAGAGGAACTCAAAAGCCTCTTGATGAAATTGAAAGAGGAGAGTGAAAAAGATGGCTTAAAGCTCAACATTCAGAAAACTAAGATCATGGCATCTGGTCCCATCACTTCATGGCAAATAGATGAGGAAACAGTGGAAACAGTGCCAGTCTTTATTTTGGGGGGCTCCCAAATCACTGCAGATGGTGATTGTAGCCATGAAATTAAAAGATGCTTACTCCTTGGAAGGAAAGTTATGACCAACCTAGATAGCATATTCAAGAGCAGAGACATTACTTTGCCAACAAAGGTCCATCTAGTCAAGGCTATGGTTTTTCCAGTGGTCATGTATGGATGTGAGAGTTCGACTGTGAAGAAAGCTGAGTGCTGAAGAATTGATGCTTTTGAACTGTGGTGTTGGAGAAGACTCTTGAGAGTCCTTTGGACTGCAAGGTTATCCAACCAGTCCATCCTAAAGGAGCTCAGTCCTGGGTTTTCGTTGGAAGGACTGATGCTGAAGCTGAAACTCCAATACTTTGGCCACCTCATGTGAAGAGTTGACTCATTGGAAAAGACCCTGATGGTGAGAGGGATTGAGGGCAGGAGAAGAAGGGGATGACAGAGGATGCAATGGCTGGATGGCATCACCTACATGATGGATATGAGTTTGAGTGAACTCTGGGAGTTGGTGATGGACAGGGAGGTCTGGTGTGCTGTGGTTCATGGGGTCGCAAAGAGTTGGACACGACTGAGCGACTGAATTTAACTGATGGGGCAGTTGTTGTTGTTCAGTAGCTAAGTCAGGTCCAGGTATTTGTGACCCCCTGGACTACAGCACACCAGGCACCTCTGTCCTCCACTATCTCCCGGAGTTTGCCCAAATTCTTTTCCATTGAGTCAGTGATGCTATCTAACCATCTTATCCTCTGCCACCCCTTTCTCCTTTTGTCTTCAGTCTTTCTAGTGAGTCTGCTTTTCACACCAAGTGGCTAAAGTATTGGAGTTTCAGCCAGAGCATTACTCCTTCCAGTGAATGAATATTCAGAGTTGATTTCCTTTAGGATTGACTGGTTTAAATCTCTTTGCAGTACAATAGACTCTCAAGAGTCTTATCCAGAACCACAATTCAGAAGCATCAATTCTTCCATGCTCAGCCTTTTTTATGGTCCAACTCTCATATCTGTACATGACTACTGGACAAAACATAGCTGACTAGGCAGACTTTTATTGACAAAAGTGATACCTCTGCTTTTTAATATGTTGTCTGGCTTTGTCATAGCTTGTTTTCCAAGGAGCAAGCATTCTTAATTTTGTGTCTTCAGTCACTGTCCACGGTGATTTTGGAGCCCAAGAAAATAAAATTTGTCACTGCTTCCACTTTTTCCACTTCTGTTTGCCATGAAGTGATAGGACAGAATGCCATAATCTTAGTTTTTTATTTTTATTTTTTTAAGAAATTTTATATATTTTATTCTCAGGATACACACTAATACATGTAAAACTATAGAATCTAAGAATTAGTCTAAATAGCAAGATGGAAGTTAAGAATGCTTCAACAGTCTATTTTGGAGAAAAAGCTAAATGTTATAAAACTGTATATCATAATGTATGATATATAAACACAACAGATAGAAATATATGTTTTCAGTGTTTCCCTATTTCTTTTTTTTTTTTTTTGACACTTAACAGTTTATTTTTTTTTTAACTTTACAATATTGTATTGGTTTTGCCATATATCAACATGAATCCACCACAGGTATACACATGTTCCCCATCCTGAACCCTCCTCCCTCCTCCCTCCCCATACCATCCCTCTGGGTCATCCCAGTGCACCAGCCCCAAGCATCCAGTATCGTGCATCGAACCTGGACTGGCGACTTGTTTCATATATGATATTATACATGTTTCAGTGCCATTCTCCCAAATCATCCCACCCTCTCCCTCTCCCACGGAGTCCAAAAGACTGTTCTATACATCAGTGTCTCTTTTGCTGTCTTGTATACAGGGTTATTGTTACCATCTTTCTAAATTCCATATATATATATATATATATATACATACATACATACATGCATTAGTATACTGTATTGGTGTTTTTCTTTCTGGCTTACTTCACTCTGTATAATAGGCTCCAGTTTCATCCACCTCATTAGACTGATTCAAATGTATTCTTTTTAATGGCTGAGTAGTACTCCATTGTGTATATGTACCACAGCTTGCTTATCCATTCATCTGCTGATGGACATCTAGGTTGCTTCCATGTCCTGGCTATTATAAACAGTGCTGCGATGAAGAGTGGATACACGTGTCTCTTTCAATTCTGGTTTCCTCAGTGTGTATGCCCAGCAGTGGGATTGCTGAGTCATAAGGCAGTTCTATTTCTAGTTTTTTAAGGAATCTCCACACTGTTCTCCATAGTGGCTGTACTAGTTTGCATTCCCACCAACAGTGTAAGAGGGTTCCCTTTTCTCCACACCCTCTCCAGCATTTATTGCTTGTAGACCTTTGGATCGCAGCCATTCTGACTGGCGTGAAATGGTACCTCATAGTGGTTTTGATTTTCATTTCTCTGATAATGAGTGATGTTGAGCATCTTTTCATGTGTTTGTTAGCCATCTGGATGTCTTCTTTGGAGAAATGTCTATTTAGTTCTTTGGCCCATTTTATGATTGGGTCATTTATTTTTCTGGAATTGAGTTGTAGGAGTTGCTTGTATATTTTTGAGATTAGTTGTTTGTCAGTTGCTTCATTTGCTATTATTTTCTCCCATTCTGTAGGCTGTCTTTTCACCTTGCTTATAGTTTCCTTTGTTGTGCAGAAGCTTTTAAGTTTAATTAGGTCCCATTTGTTTATTTTTGCTTTTATTTCCAATATTCTGGGAGGTGGGTCATAGAGGATCCTGCTGTGATGTATGTCAGAGAGTGTTTTGCCTATGTTCTCCTCTAGGAGTTTTATAGTTTCTGGTCTTACACTTAGATCTTTAATCCATTTTGAGTTTATTTTTGTGTATGGTGTTAGAAAGTGTTCTAGTTTCATTCTTTTACAAGTGGTTGACCAGTTTTCCCAGCATGCCTTGTTAAAGAGATTGTCTTTTCTCCATTGTATATTCTTGCCTCCTTTGTCAAAGATAAGGTGTCCATAGGTGCATGGATTTATCTCTGGGCTTTCTATTGTGTTCCATTGATCTATGTTTCTGTCTTTGTGCCGGTACCATACTGTCTTGATAACTGTGGCTTTGTAGTAGAGCCTGAAGTCAGGCAGGTTGATTCCTCCAGTTCCATTCTTCTTTCTCAAGATTGCTTTGGCTATTCGAGGTTTTTTGTATTTCCATACAAATTGGGAAATTATTTGTTCTAGCTCTGTGAAGAATACTGCTGGTAGCTTGATAGGGATTGCATTGAATCTATAAACTGCTTTGGGTAGTATACTCATTTTCACTATGTTGATTCTTCCAATCCATGAACATGGTATATTTCTCCATCTATTAGTGTCCTCTTTGATTTCTTTCACCAGTGCTTTATAGTTTTCTATATATAGGTATTTAGTTTCTTTAGGTAGATATATTCCTAAGTATTTTATTCTTTTTGTTGCAATGGTGAATGCAATTTTTTCCTTAATTTCTCTTTCTATTTTCTCATTATTAGTATATAGAAATGCAAGGGATTTCTGTGTGTTGGTTTTATATCCTGAAACTTTACTATATTCATTGATTAGTTCTAGTAATTTTCTGGTGGAGTCTTTAGGGTTTTCTATGTAGAGGATCATGTCTTCTGCAAACAGTGAGAGCTTTACTTCTTCTTTTCCAATTTGGATTCCTTTTATTTCTTTTTCTGCTCTGATTGCTGTGGCCAAAACTTCCAAAATTATGTTGAATGGTAATGGTGAAACTGGGCACCCTTGTCTTGTTCCCTACTTTAGGGTAAATGCTTTCAATTTTTCACCATTGAGGATAATGTTTGCTGTGGGTTTGTCATATATAGCTTTTATTATGTTGAGGTATGTTCCTTCTATTCCTGCTTTCTGGAGAGTTTTTATCATAAATGGATGTTGAATTTTGTCAAAGGCTTTCTCTGCATCTATTGAGATAATGATATGGTTTTTGTTTTTCAATTTGTTAATGTGGTGTATTACATTGATTTCGAATATTGAAGAATCCTTGCATCCCTGGGATAAAGCCCACTTGGTCATGGTGTATGATCTTTTCAATGTCTTGTTGGATTCTGATTGCTAGAATTTTGTTAAGAATTTTTGCATCTATGTTCATCGGTGATATTGGCCTGTAGTTTTCTTTTTTTGTGGCATCTTTGTCAGGTTTTGGTATTAGGGTGATGGTGGCCTCATAGAATGAGTTTGAAGTTTACCTTCCTCTGCAATTTTCTGGAAGCATTTGATAGGATAGGTGTTAGCTCTTCTCTAAATTTTTGGTAGAATTCAGCTGTGAAGCCATCTGGACCTGGGCTTTTGTTTGCTGAAAGATTTCTGATTACAGTTTCAATTTCCGTGCTTGTGATGGGTCTGTTAAGATTTTCTATTTCTTCCTGGTCCAGTTTTGGGAAGTTGTACTTTTCTAAGAATTTGTCCATTTCTTCCACGTTGTCCATTTTATTGGCATATAATTGCTGATAGTAGTCTCTTATGATCCTTTGTATTTCTGTGTTGTCTGTTGTGATCTCTCCATTTTCATTTCTAATTTTATTGATTTGATTTTTCTCCCTTTGTTTTTTAATGAGTCTGGCTAATGGTTGGTCAATTTTATTTATCCTTTCAAAGAACCAGCTTTTGGCTTTGTTGATTTTTGCTATGGTCTCTTTTGTTTCTTTTGCATTTATTTCTGCCCTAATTTTTAAGATTTCTTTCCTTCTACTAACCCTGGGGTTCTTCATTTCTTCCTTTTCCAGTTGCTTTAGGTGTAGAGTTAGGTTATTTATTTGACTTTTTTCTTGTTTCTTGAGGTATGCCTGTATTGCTATGAACTTTCCCCTTAGGACTGCTTTTACCGTGTCCCACAGGTTTTGGGTTGTTGTGTTTTCATTTTCATTCGTTTCTATGCAAATTTTGATTTCTTTTTTGATTTCTTCTGTGATTTGTTGGTTATTCAGCAGCGTGTTGTTCAGCCTCCATATGTTGGAATTTTTAATAGTTTTTCTCCTGTAATTGAGATCTAATCTTACTGCATTGTGGTCAGAAAAGATGCTTGGAATGTTTCAGTTTTTTTTAATTTACCAAGGCTAGATTTATGGCCCAGGATGTGCTCTATCCTGGAGAAGGTTCCATGTGTATTTGAGAAAAAGGTGAAATTCATAGTTTTGGGGTGAAATACCCTATAGACAGAGAAGGCAATGGCAGCCCACTCCAGTACTCTTGCCTGGCAAATCCCATGGACCGAGGAGCCTGGTAGGCTGCAGTCCATTGGGTCGCTAAGAGTTGGACACAACTGAGTGACTTCACTTTCAATTTTCACTTTCATGCATTGGAGAAGGAAATGGCAACCCATTCCAGTGTTCTTGCCTGGAGAATCCCAGGGACAGCGGAGCCTGGAGGGCTGCCATCTATAGGGTTGCACAGAGTCGGACACAACTGAAGTGACTTAGCAGCCCTATAGATATCAATTAGGTCTAACTGGTCTATTGTATCGTTCAACGTTTGTGTTTCCTTGTTAATTTTCTGTTTAGTTGATCTATCCATAGGTGTGAGTGGGGTGTTAAAGTCTCCCACTATTATTGTGTTATTGTTAATTTCCCCTTTCATACTTGTTAGCATTTGTCTTACATATTGCAGTGCTCTTATGTTGGGTGCATATATATTTATAACTGTCATATCTTCTTCTTGGATTGATCCTTTGATCATTATGTAGTGACCTTTGTCTCTTTTCACAGCCTTCGTTTTAAAGTCTATTTTATCTGATATGAGTATTGCTACTCCTGCTTTCTTTTGGTCTCTATTTGCATGGAAAATCTTTTTCCAGCCCTTCAGTTTCAGTCTGTATGTGTCCCCTGTTTTGAGGTGGGTCTCTTGTAGACCACATATATAGGGGTCTTGTTTTTGTATCCATTCAGCCAGTCTTTGTCTTTTGGTTGGGGCATTCAACCCATTTACGTTTAAGGTAATTATATATAAGTATGATCCCGTTGCCATTTACTTTATTGTTTTGGGTTCAAGTTTATACACCATTTTTGTGTTTCCTGTCTAGAGAATATCCTTTATTATTTGTTGGAGAGCTGGTTTGGTGGTGCTGAATTCTCTGAGCTTTTGCTTGTCTGTAAAGCTTTTGATTTCTCCTTCATATTTGAATGAGATCCTTGCTGGGTACAGTAATCTGGGCTGTAGGTTATTTTCTTTCATCACTTTAAGTATGTCTTGCCATTCCCTCCTGGCTTGAAGAGTTTCTGTTGAAAGATCAGCTGTTATCCTTATGGGAATTCCCTTGTGTGATATTTGTTGTTTTTCCCTTGCTGCTTTTAATATTTGTTCTTTGTGTTTGATCTTTGTTAATTTTATTAATATGTGTCTTGGGGTGTTTTGCCTTGGGTTTATCCTGTTTGGGACTCTCTGGGTTTCTTGGACTTGGGTGATTATTTCCTTCCCCATTTTAGGGAAGTTTTCAACTATTATCTCCTCAAGTATTTTTTCATGGTCTTTCTTTTTGTCTTCTTCTTCTGAGACTCCTATGATTCGAATGTTGTAGTGGTTAATATTGTCCTGGAGGCCTCTGAGATTGTCCTCATTTCTTTTAATTCGTTTTTCTTTTTTCATCTCTGATTCATTTATTTCTACCATTCTACCTTCTAATTCACTAATCCTATCTTCTGCCTCCATTATTCTACTATTTGTTCCCTCCAGAGAGTTTTTGCATTATTTATTATATATTGACTCTTTTTTATTTCTTCTAGGTCCTTGTTAAATCTTTCTTGCATCTTCTCAATCCTTTTATCCAGGCTATTTTTCTGTGATTCCATTTTGATTTCAAGATTTTGGATCACTTTCACTATCATTATTCAGAATTCTTTATCAGGTAGATTCCCTATCTCTTCCTCTTTTGTTTGGTTTGGTGGGCATTTATCCTGTTCCTTTACCTGCTGGATATTCCTCTATCTCTTCATCTTGTTTATATTGCTGAGTTTGGGGTGTCTTTTCTGTATTCTGGCAATTTGTGGAGTTCTCTTTATTATGGCATTTCCTCGGTGTGTGTGGGTTTGTACAGGTGGCTTGTCAAGGTTTCTTGGTTAGGGAAGCTTGTGTCGGTGTTCTGGTGGGTGTAGCTGGATTTCTTCTCTCTGGAGTGCAGTGAAGTGTCCAGTAATGAGTTATGAGATGTCAATGGGTTTGTAGTAACTTTGGGCAGCCTGTATATTGGAGCTCAGGGTTGTGTTCCTGTGTTGCTGGAGAATTTGCATGGTATGTCTTGCTCGGGAACTTGTTGGCCCTTGTGTGGTGCTTGGTTTCAGTGTAGGTATGGAGGCATTTGGTGAGCTCCTGTCAATTAATGTTCCTTGGAGTCAGGAGTTCCCTGGAGTCAGGGTTTGGACTTAAGCCTCCTGCTTCCGGTTTTCAGTCTTATTTTTACAGTAGTCTCAAAACTTCTCCTTCTATACAGCACCATTGATAAAACATCTAGGTTAAAGATGAAAAGTTTCTCCACAGTGAGGGACACCCAGAGAGGTTCACAGAGTTACATGGAGAAGAGAAGAGGGAGGAGGGAGTTAGAGGTGACCCGAATGAGATAAGGTGGAATCAAGAGAGGACAGAGCAGGCTAACCAGTAATCACTTCCTTATGTGCACTCCACAACTGGACCACTCAGAGATGTTCATGGAGTTATATGGAGAAGAGAAGAGGGAGGAAGGAGACAGAGTTGGCCAGGAGGATAAAAGGGGGGAATGAAAAGGAGAGAGACAGATCCAGCCAGTAATCCGTTCCCGAAGTGTTCTCCACCGTCTGGAACACACAGAAATTCACAGAGTTGGGTAGAGCAGAGAGGGGTTAGGGAGGAGACACAGGCGACCTGGTGGAGAAAAAGGAGTGTCCAAAGAGGGAGACAGCAGTCAAGCCAGTAATCATGCTCCCGAGTAAAAATGGGTACTGAAGATTGGGTTCTTAAAGGTACATAATTGATAACAAATACATAAAAGCAAAAATTAAAAATCTAGAGTGGAGTTTGGAATTTCAAAAATACAATGTTAAAGAAAAGAAGAAAAAAGAGAAAGAGAAAAGAAAAAAAAAGTCACAAAAATTATAAAGAAAATATAGGTACAAAATTGAAAACAAATACCAAAAAGCAAAAATTAAAAATCTAGAGTACAGTTTGGAATTTCAGAAATACAATGTTAAAGAAAAGAAGAAGAAAAAGAAAGAGAAAAAAGAGAAGAAAAAGTCACAAAAATTATAAAAAAAAATATAGGTACAAAATTGATAACAAATACTGAAAAGCAAAAATTAAAAATCTAGAGTAAAGTTTGGAATTTCAGAAATACAATGTTAAAGAAAAGAAGAAGAAAAATAAAGAGAAAAAAAAGTCACAAAAATTATTAAAAAAAAAATAGGTACAAAATTGATAATACCAAAAAGCAAAAATTAAAAATCTAGAGTAGAGTTTGGAGTTTCAAAAATAAAATGTTAAAGAAAAGAAGAAGAAAAGAAAGAGAAAAAAATAAACAAAGTCACAAAAATTATAAAAAATACATATATTAAGTTTGCTTTTAAAAAAAATGTTTTTTTTTTTTTTTTGCAAAGTAATAGTAGGTCATAAAAGTGAAAATTAAAGGAGTAATAGAGGACTTAAATTTTTTTAAAAAATTAAAAAAAAAGGAAGAAAGAATTATTGTAAAAATAGTAAAAATATATCTAGGACTTTCTCTGGTGTTGTTGTGGGTATTGTGGGGCCAGTTCATTTTCGTCTAGTTCCTTGGTCTGGCTTACATTACTCAAGGTCTATAGGCCCCTTCCTATGATATCGGTACTAACGACAGGGTTTTAATCTATTGCATCTGTCGCTTCCAAGGTGGTTCCCTCTGTTTTAGCTTCTGTTTGCTGGACTCTTCAGTGTCTGATTTCCACCCTGACACAAAAGGGGCGGTGGTGGACACTTTTTTTTTTTTTTTTTAAAGGCTCACTTGTTCAGTTGTGCTGTGGAGAGGGAGGGACACTGCAAACAAATAACACTGGCGTGTGCTCGCAGTGCCTCAGCCACACTGGGCCTGCCCCCGCTCATGGCGCGTGTGCCCTCCCTGCCCACACTGCTCAGGCTCTAGGTTGCTCCGCCGGGAACCATCCAAGGCCGGCCCTGGGCTGCATGCACCTCCCAGGTCTAAGCCACTCAGGTTCAGGCACTCGGGTAGTCTTCAGAGGCACAGACTCAGTTAGGCCTGCATTTTGTGCCCTTCCCAGGTCCGAGCAGCTCAGATGATGAGGTGTTTGGCGAGCGCGGTCACTGCGACTTATCGCCTCCCTGCAGCTCGGATTTCTGGGTGTACAACCTGCGCACTTTCTCAGGCAGATGTTGACCATCCAGAACCCCAAGAAGTCTTAGCAAAGAACCCTGTTTGCAGTTTTGTAGATAATGTCTCTCTGGGGCTGCGGTTGCCCCCTTCCGGCTCTGGCTGCCTGTCACTGGAGGGGGATGGTCTGTAGCTGGCTATCTCTGTTCAGTCCTTTGTTCTGTGCGCGGGCCTGGCGGTGTCTTAGGTTAAGGCTGGCTTTTTGCATGGTAGTTATCCCACAGTCTGGTTTGCTAGCCCAAGTTATTTCACTCAGATAGTGCTCAGGGCATTCAGACCAGATGCTTACTCTCAGCCATGCAGCCCGCGCCTCCCTGCCCAGCCCCCACTTGCTAGTGGACGGTGCAGGCGTCTGTGCTGCTTCTCCGCTGGGAGGATTACCGTTGGGCTCGTAATCTGTGGATTTAATTATTTATTTATTTTTCCTCCCTGTTATGTTGCCCTCTGTGCTCCCAAGGCTCGCCACAGACTCAGCAGTGAGAGTGTTTCCTGGTGTTTGGAAACTTCTCTCTTTTTAAGACTCCCTTCCCAGGATGGAGCTCTGTCCTTCCCTCTTTTGTCTCTTTTTTTGTCTTTTATATTTTTTCCTACCTCCTTTCGAAGACAATGGGCTGCTTTTCTGGGTGCCTGATGTCCTCTGCCGGCATTCAGAAGTTGTTTTGTGGAATTTGCTCGGTGTTTAAATGTTCTTTTGATGAATTTGTGGGGGAGAAAGTGGTCTCCCCATCCTATTCCTCTGCCATCTTCCCCATTTCTAATCTTAGTTTTTTAAATGTTGAGTTTTAAGGCATCTTTTTCATTCTCCTCTTTCATCATCATCAAGAGGCTCTTTAGTTCCTCTTCACTTTCTGCCATTAGAGTGGTATATCTGCATATCTGAGGTTGTTGATGTTTCACCCAGCAGTCTTGATTCCAGCTTGTGATTCATCCTGCATTTAGCATGATGTACTTTGCATGTGAGGTAAATACTCAGGGTGACAATATACAGCCTTGATGTACTCTTTTCCCAATTTGGAACCAGTCCATTGTTCCATGTCCAGTTCTAATTCTTGCCTTTGTCCAGCAATCAGGTTTCTGAGGAGACAGGTAAGGTGATCTGGTAATCCTATCTCTTTAAGAGTTTTCCGAAATTTGTTGTGATCCTCACAGTCAAAGGCTTTAGAGTAGTTAATGAGGCAGAAAGTAGACATTTTTCTGGAATTCCCTTGCTTTCTCTATGATCCAAAGATATTGGCAGTTTGTTCCCTGTGTTTCTCTGCATTATATACATCTAGCTTGTACATGTGGACATTCTATTTTTTTCTTTTTTTCACTCATTTTTTGAAATTTATTTTGTTGCTGAACGATAATTGTTTTACAGAATTTTGTTGTTTTCTGTCAAACCTCAACATGAATCAGCCATAGGTATACATATATCCCCACCCTTTTGAACATCCCTCCCATCTCCCTCCCAATCCCACCCCTCTAGGTAGATACAAGTCCCTGTTTGAGTTTCCTGCACCATATAGCAAATTCCCCCTTGGCTATCTATTTTACATATGGTAATGTAAGTTTCCATGTTACTCTTCCATACATCTCACCCTCTCCTCCCCTCTCCCAATGTCCATAAGTCTATTCTCTAGGTCTGTTTCTCCACTGTCACCCTGTAAATAATTTCTTCAGTACCATTTATCTAGATTCCGTATATGTGTGTTAGAATATGATATTTATCTTTCTCTTTCTGACGCACTTCACTCTGTGTAATAGATTCTAGGTTCATCCATCTCATCAGAACTGACTCAAATGCGTTCCTTTTTATGGCTGAGTAATATGCAGCCATGAAATTAAAGGACGCTTGCTCCTTGGAAGAAAAGTTATGACCAACCTAGACAGCATATTAAAAAGCAGAGACATTACTTTGCCAACAAAGATCCATCTAGTCAAAGTTGTGGTTTATCCAGTAGTCATGTACGTATGTGAGAGTTGGACTACAAAGAAAGCTGAGGACTGAAGAATTGATGGTTTTGAACTATGGTGTTGGAGAAGCCTCTTCAGATTCCCTTGGACAACAAGGAGACCCAACCAGTCCTTCCTAAAAGAAATCAGTCCTGAATATTCATTGGAAGGACAGATGCTGAAGAACTGACTCTGGCCACCAGTGCAAAGAACTGACTCATTGGAAAAGACCCTGTTGCTGGGAAACATTGAAGGTGGGAGGAGAAGGGGACGACAGAGGCTGAGATGATTGGGTGGCATCACCGACTCAACGGACATGAGTTTAAGCATTCTCCGGGAGTTGGTGATGGGCAGGGAAGCCCGTGTCCTGTAGTCCATGGGGTCGCAAAGAGTAGGACACAACTGAATGACTGAACTGAACTGAACTGAATATTCCATTGTGTATGTGTACCACAACTTCTTTATGTGTTCATCTGTCGATGGACATCTAGGTTGCTTCCATCTTCTAGCTCTTACAAATAGTGCTGCAGTGAACAATGGGATACAGTGTGTCTTTTTCCATTTTAGTTTCCTCAGGGTATATACCTAGGAATGGGATTGCTGGGTCATATGGTGATTTTATTCCTAGCTTTTTAAAGAGTCTCCATACCCTCTTCCATAGTGGCTGTATCTATTTACATCCCTACCAACAGTGCAAGTGCATTGCCTTTTCTCCATGCCCTCTCCAGCATTTATTGTTTGTAGACATTTAGATGATGGCCATTCTGATCAGTGTGAGGTGATATCTCATTGTGCTTTTGATTCGCACTTCTTTAATAATGAGCGATGTTGAGTATCTTTTCATGTCCTTTTTAGCCATCTGTATGTCTTCTTTGGAGAAATGTCTGTTTAGGTCTTTTCCCCAATTTTGGATTGGGTTGTTTCTTCTTCTGGCATTGAGTTGTATGAGCTGCTTGTATATTTTGGAAATTAATCCTTTGTCAGTTGTTTCACTGGCTACTATTTTCTCCCATTTGAGGGCTGTCTTTTCACCTTGCTTATAGTTTCCTTTGCTGTGAAAAAGCTTTTAAGTTTAATCAGGTCCCACTTGTTTACTTTTGTTTTTATTTCCATTACTCTAGGAGGTGGGTCATAGAGGATCTTGCTTTATGTCATTGAGTGTTCTGCCTATGTTTCCCTCTAAGGGTTTTATAGTTTCAGGTCTTACATTTAGGTTTTAATCCATTTTGAGTTTACCTTTGTGTATGGTGTTAGGAAGTGTTCTAATTTCATTCTTTTACATGTAGCTGTCCAGTTTTCCCAGCCCCATTTATTGAAGAGGCTGTCTTTGCCCCATTGTGTATTCTTGCCTCCTCTGTCAAAAATAAGGTACTCATAGGTGCATGGGTTTATTTCTGCGCTTTCTATTTTGTTCCACTGGTCTATATTTCTGTTTTTGTGCAGTACCATGCTGTCTTGATGACTGTAGCTTTGTAGCATAATCTGAAGTCAGGAAGGTTGGTTCCTCCAGATCCATTCTTCTTTCTCAAGACTGCTTGGGCTATGGGGGGTCTTTCGTGTTTCCATATGAATTGTGAATTTTTTTCTTCTAGTTCTGTGAAAACTACCATTGGTAATTTGATAGGGATCACATTGAATCTATAGACTGCATTTGGTAGCATAGTCATTTTCACAAAATTGATTCTTCCTACCAGGGAACATGGAATATCGCTCCATCTGTTTACATCATCTTTGATTTCTTTCATCAGCGTCTCATAATTTTCTGTGTACAGTTCTTTTGTCTGCTTCGGTAAGTTTATTCCTAGATATTGAACTCTTTTTGTTGCAGTGGTGAATGGGATTGATTCCTTAATTTCTCTTTCTGATTTTTCATTGTTGGTATATAGAAATCCAAGTGATTTCTGTGTATTGATTCTGTATCCTGCAACTTTTCTAAATTCACTGATTAGCTCTAATAATTTTCTGATACTATCTTTAGGGTTTTCTATGTACAGTATCACGTCATCTGCAAACAGTGAGAGCTTTACTTCTTCTTTTCCGATCGGCATTCCTTTTATTTATTTTTCTTCTCTCATTGCTATAGCTAGGACTTCCAGAACTAGGCTAAATAACAGTGATGACAGTGGACACCCTTGTCTTGTTCCTGATCTTAGGGGAAATGCTTTCAGTTTTTCACCATTGAGAATAATGTTTGCTGTTAGGCTTATCATATATGGCCTTTACTATGTTGAGGTAGCAACGGCAACAGCAGCATGTTGAGGTAGGTTCCTTCTATGCCGATTTTTTGAAGCGTGTTAATCATAAATGGGTGCTGAATTTTGTCAAAGGCTTTTTCTGCATCTATTGAGATCAGTCAGTGAGTCAGTTCAGTTACTCATTCGTGTCCAAGTCTTTGTGATGCCATGAACTGCAGCATGCCAGGCCTGCTTGTCCATCACCAACTCCCGGAGTCCACCCAAACCCACGTCCATTGAGTCGGTGATGCCATGCAACCATCTCATCCTCTGTCGTCCCCTTCGCCTTCTGCCCTCAATCTTTCCCAGCATCAGGGTCTTTTCCAATGAGTCAGGTCTTCACATCAGGTGGCCAAAGTATTGGAGTTTCAGCTTCAACATCAGTCCTTCCAATGAACACCCAGGACTGATCTCCTTTAGAATGGACTAGTTCGATCTTCTTGCAGTCAGTCCAAGGGACTCTTAAGAGTCTTCTCCAACACCACAGTTCAAAAGCATCAATTCTTCAGTGCTCAGCTTTCTTTAAAATCCAACTCTCACATCCGTAAATGACCACTGGAAAACCATAGCCTTGACTAGACGGACCCTTGTTGGGAAAGTAATCTCTCTGCTTTTTAATATGCTATCTAGGTTGGTCATAAATTTCCTTCCAAGGAGTAAGCATCTTTTACTTTCATAGCTGCAACCACCATCTGCAGTGATTTTGGAGCCCAGAAAAATAAAGTCAGCCACTATTTCCACTGTTTCCCCATCTATTTTCCATGAAGTGATGGGACTGGATGCCATGATCTTAGTTTTCTGAATGTTGAGCTTTAAGCCAACTTTTTCACGCTCCTCTTTCACTTTCATCAAGAGGCTCTTTAGTTCTTCACTTTCTGCCATAAGGGTGGTGTCATCTGCATATCTGAGGTTATTGATATTTCTCCCAGCAATATTGATTCCAGCTTGTGCTTCATCCAGCCCAGCGTTTCTCATGATGTAGTCTGCATATAAGTTAAATAAGTAGAGTGACAATATACAGCCTTGACGTACTCCTTTTCCTATTTGAAACCAGTCTGTTGTTCCATGTCCAGTTCTAACTGTTGTTTCCTGACCTGCATACAGATTTCTCAAGTGGCAGGTCAGGGGGTCTGGTATTCCCATCTCTTTTGGAATTTTCCACAGTTTATTGTGATCCACACAGTCAAAGGCTTTGGCATAGTCAATAACGTGGAAATAGATTTTTTTTCTTAAACTCTCTTGCTTTTTCGAAAATCCAGTGATGTTGGCAATTTGATCTCTGGTTCCTCTGCCTTTTCTAAAACCAGCTTGAACAGCTGTAAGTTCAGGGTTCACATATTGCTGAAACCTGGCTTGGAGAATTTTAAGCATTAGTTTATTATTGAGATTATTGTATGGTTTATATCTTTCAATTTGCTAACATGATGTTTCACATTGATTGATTTGCGTATATTGAAGAACCTTTGCATTCCTGGAATAAACCCTACTTGATCATGGTGTGTGAGCTTTTTGATGTGTTGCTGAATTCTGTTTGCTAAACTTTTGTTGAGGATTTTTGCATCTATGTTCATCAGTGATATTGGCCTGTGGTTTTCTTTTTTTGTGCTGTCTTTGTCTGGCTTTGGTATCAGGGTGATGGTGGCCTCATAGAATGAGTTTGGAAGTGTCCCTTCCTCTATAAATTTTTGAAAGAGTTTTATAAGAATAGGCATTATCTCTTCTCTAAATGTTTGATAGAATTCTCCTGCGAAGCCATCTGGTCCTGGGCTTCTGTTTCTTGCAAGATTTTTGATCACAGCTTCAATTTTAGTGCATAATTTCTATTTCTTCCTGATTCGGTCTTGGAAGATTGAACTTTTATAAGAATCTGTCCATTTCTTCCAGGTTATCTATATTATTGCCATATAGCTGTTCATAATAGTGTCTTGTAATCCTTTGTATTTCTACCTTGTCTGTTGTAACCTCTCCTTTTTCATTTCTAATTTTGTTGATTTGATTCTTCTCTCTTATTTCTTGATGAGCCTTGCTAAAGGTTTTTCGATTTTGTTTATCCTCTCAAAGAACCACCTTTTAGTTTTATTAATCTTTAACATTGTTTCTTTCGTTTCTTTTTCATTTATTTCTGCTCGGATCTTTATGATTTCTTTTCTTGTACTAACTTTGGGGTTTTGATGTTGTTGTTGTTCTTCTTCTTTTCCCAGTTGTTTCAGGTGTAAAGTTAGGTTGTCTATTCAATGTTTTTCTTGTTTCTTGAGGTAGGATTGTGTTGCTATCAACTTCCCTCTTAGGACTGCTTTTGCTGCATCCCATAGGCTTTGAGTTGTCGTGTTTTCAGTTTCATTTGTTTCTAGAAATTTTTTGATTTCCCTTCTGATTTCTTCCATAACCTGTTGGTTATTTAGAAATGTGTCGTTTAATTGCCATATGTTTGTGTTTTTTGCAGTTTTTTTTTCCCTTGTAATTGATATCTAGTCTCATAGTGTTGTGGTCAGAGAAGATGCTTGATATGATTTCAATTTTCTTCAATTTACTGAGGTTTGACTTGTGACCCAAGATGTAGTCTATCTTGGAGGATGTTCCATGTGCACTTGAGAAGAAGGTGTATTCTTCTGCTTTTGGATGGAATGTCCTGAAGATATCAATGAGATCCATCTCATCTAATGTATCATTTAAGACTTGTGTTTCCTTATTAATTTTCTGTTTTGATGATCTGTCCATTGGTGTGAGTGGGGTGTTAAAGTCTCCTACTATTATTGTGTTACTGTCAATTTCTCCTTTTAGGTCTGTTAGTGCTTGTCCTATGTATTGAGGTGCTCCTATGCTGGGTGCATAGATATTTACAATTGTTATATCTTCCTCTTGGATTGAACCCTTGACCATTATGTAGTGTCCTTCCTTTTCTCTTGTAATCTTCTTTATTTTAAGGTCTATTTTGTATGATACAAGGATTGCTACTCTAGCTTTCTTTTGCTTCCCATTTGCATGGAATATATTTTTCCATCCTCTCACTTTCAGTCTATATGTGTCTTGAGGTCTGAAGTGGGTTTCTTGTAGACAACATATATATGGGTCTTGTTTTTGTATCCATTCATCCAGTCTGTGTCTTTTGGTTGGAGCATTAACCCACTTACATTTAAAGTAATTATTAATATATATGCTCCTATTGCCATTTTCTTTATTGTTTGAGGTTGACTTAGTAGATCTTTTTTCTTCTCTTGTATTTCTCAGCTATATAAGTCCCTTTAACATTTGTTGTAAAGCTGGTTTGGTGGTACTGAATTCTTTTAACTTTTACTTGTCTGAAAAGCTTTTTATTTCTCCACCAATTTTGAGTGAGATCCTTGCTGGGTACAGTAATCTTGGTTGTATATTTTTCCCTTTCAGTACTTTAAATATATCCTGCCATTCCCTCCTGGCCTGCAGTGTTTCTGCTGAAAGATCAGCTGTTGAGCATATGGGATTTCCCTTGTATGTTACTTGTTGCTTCTCCTTTGCTGCTTTTAATATTCTTTCTTTGGGTTTAGTCTTTGTTAGTTTGATTAGTATGTGTCTTAGCATGTTTCTCCTTGGGTTTATCCTGTATGGGACCCTTTGTGCCTCTTGGGCTTGATTGACTATTTCCTTTTCCATGTTGGGGAAATTTTCAACTATAATCTCTTCAAAAATTTTCTCTTACCCTTTCTCTTTCTCTTCTTCTGGGACCCCTATAATTCGAATGTTGATGTGTTTGATACTGTCCCATAGGTCTCTTAGACTATCCTCAGTTTTTTTTATTATTATTATTCTTTTTCCTTTTTTCTGCTCTTCAGAAGTTATTTCCACCATTTTATCTTCCAGCTCACTGATCCAGCTCAAACATCAGTATTTTTAATTTCAGTAATTGTGTTGTTTGTCTCTGCATGTTTTTTCTTTAATTCTTCTAGGTCTTTGTTATTTTCTCTTGCATTTTATCCATTTTTTTCTCAAGGCTTTTGATCATCTTTACTATCATTATTCTGAATTCTTTTTCAGGTAGTTTGCCTATTTCCTCTTCATTTATTTGGACTTCTGTGTTTCTAGTTTGTTCCTTCATTTGGATACTAGTTATCTACCTTTTCATTTTGTTTTTTTAACTTATTGTGTTTGAGGTCTCCTTTTCCCAGGCTTCAAGGTTGAATTCTTTCTTCCTTTTGGTTTCTGCCCTCCTAAGCCTGGTTCTGCATGTACTTCTGTGTCTGAAGGTGTATTCCTGATGTATCTGTTAAAAGAGATATATTCCGTGTCCACCTACTCCTCTGCCATCTTGTTCCCTATCCTTGGACGTTCTTGATTCACATATTACTGAAGCCTAGTTTTGAAGGAATTTGAGCATTACCTTGCTAGCCTGTAAAATGAGTGTCGTTGTATGGTAGTTTGAACATTTTTGTCATTGCCCTTCCTTGAGATTGGAATGAAAATTGTCTTTTCCCAATCCTGTGACCATTGCTGAGTTTTCCAAATGTGCTGACATAAATTGAGTTCAGCAGTTTACAGTGCCTTCTTTTAGGATTTGAAGCAACTCAGCTAGAATTCCATCACATTCATTAGCTTTGCTCATAGTAATGCTTCCTAAGGCCCACTTGACTTCACACTCCAGGATGTCTGGCCCTAGGTTGTGATCACTCTATCATGGTTATACTGGTCATTAAGACATTTTCTGTATAGTTTTTCTGTGTATTCCTTCCACCTCTTAAGCTCTTCTGCTTCTGTTATGTCCTTACCATTTCTTTGAGGTCCTTTTTTTGTGCCCATCCTTGCATGAAATGTTTTCTTGATATCTCCAATTTTCTTGAAGCAATCTCTAGTCTTTCCCACTCTATTTTTTCCCTCTATTTCTTTGCATTATTCATTCAAGAAGGCCTTCTTATCTCTCCTTGCTATTCTCTGGAACTCTGCATTCAGTTGAGTATATCTTTCCCTTTCTCCCTTGCTTTGCACATCTCTTCTTTCCTCAGCTATTTGTTAGGCCTCTTCAGTCAACCACTTTGCCTTCTTGTATTTCTTTTTCTTTGTAATGGTTTTGATCACCACCTGCTATGTAGTGTTAGGAACCTCCATCCATAGTTCTTTACACACTCTGTCTACCAGATATAATCCCTTAAATTTATTCATCACCTCCACTATATAATCATAAGAAATACATTTAGGTCACACCTGAAAGGCCTATTGGTTTTCCCTATTTTTTTCAATTTAAGCCTGATTTTGCAGTAAGGAGCTCATGATCTGAGTTTCAGTCAGCTCCCAGTCTTGTTTTCACTGACTCTATAGAGCTTCTCCATGTTTGGCTGCAAAGAATATATCATCTTTGGCTGCAAAGAATATATAAGTCTGGTTTTGATATTGATCTTCAGGTGATCTCCATGTGTATAATCATCTCTTGTGTTGTTGGAAGAGGGTGTTTGCTGTGACCAGTGTATTCTCCTGAAAAAACTGTTAGCCTTTACCCTGCTTCATTTTGTACTCCAAGGTAAACTTGCCTGTACAACAGGTATCTTTTGACTTCTTACTTTTGCATTCCAATCCTCTGTGATGAAAAGCATCCTTTTTGGTGTTAGTTCTCTTGTAGGTCTTCATGGAAGTGTTCAACTTCAGTTTCTTCAGCATCAATGGTTGGGTCATAGATTTGGATTACTGTAATGTTGAATGCTTTGCCCTGGAAAGAAACCAAGATCATTCTGTCGTTTTTGAGATAGCATCCAAGTACTGCATTTCTGACTCTTTTGTTGACTGTGAGGACTACTCCACTTCTTCTAAGTGATTCTTGCCCACAGTAGTAGATATAATGGCCGTCTAAATTAAATTTACCCATTCCCATTCATTTAGTTCCCTGATTCCTAAGATGTTAATGTTCACTCTTCCCATATCGTGCTTGACCACATCCAATATATCTTGATTCATGGACCTAACCTTCCAGGTTCCTATGCAGTATTGCTCTTTAGAGCGTTGGTCTTGTTTTCACTACCAGACACATCCACAACTAAGCATCATTTCAGCTTTGGCCCAGCTGATTCATTCTTTCTGGAGCTAATAGTAATTGCCTTCTGCACTTGCCCAGTAGCATATTGGACACCTTTCAACCTGGGGGGCTCCAGTTCTGGTGTCATATATTTTTGCCTTTTCATACTGTTCATGGGGTTCTCACAGCAAGAATATTGGAGTGGTTTCCTGTTTCCTCATCCAGAGCACCATGTTTTGTCAGAACTCTTCACTATGACCAATCCATCAGCCCTGCATGGCATGGCTCATACTTTCATTGAGTTATGCAAGCCCCTTCGCCATGACAAGGCTGTGATCCCTGAAGGGGAGGGGGCATTTGCCCCTGACATTTATTGTGGAGAGGTCAGGGATGTTGCTGAACATCTTACAATGCATAGGACAACTAACTCCCTACAACAGAAAATTGTCTGGTCCAAAATGACATTTGGAGTGTCAGGTTTGAGAAACTTCACTCTAAATTAATTAACATCTTGATACTGGAAGCCTCTTTGAAGGCAGAATGACTTTAGCATCAGGTTAGTGAAGGAAATGTTTTTAATGGCCAACCATGTAACTTACAGATAAGTCATACATTTTTTCAAAATGGAGTTCAGTTCAGTTCAGTTGCTCTTGGTGTCTGATTCTTTGCAACCCCATGAATTGCGGCATGCCAGGCCTCCCTGTCCATCACCAACGCCCGGAGTTCACTCAGATTCACATCCATTGAGTCAGTGATGGAATCCAGCCATCTCATCCTCTGTCGTCCCATTCTCCTCCTGTCCCCAATCCTTCCCAGCATCAGAGTCTTTTCCAATGAGTCAACTCTTCCCATGAGGTGGCCAAAGTACTGGAGTTTCAGCTTTAGCATCATTCCTTCCAAAGACATCCCAGGGCTGAACTCCTTCAGAATGGACTGGTTGGATCTCCTTGCAGTCCAAGGGACTCTCAAGAGTCTACTCCAACACCACAGTTCAAAAGCATCAATTCTTCGGTGCTCAGCTTTCTTCACAGTCCAACTCTCACATCCATACATGACCACAGGAAAAACCATAGCCTTGACTAGACGGACATTTGTTGGCAAAGTAATGGCTCTGCTTTTGAATATGCTATCTAGGTTGGTCATAACTTTTCTTCCAAGGAGTAAGCGTCTTTTAATTTCATGGCTGCAGTCAACATCTGCAGTGATTTTGGAGCCCAAAAATAAAGTCTGACATTGTTTCCACTGTTTCCCCATCTATTTCCCATGAAGTGATGGGACCAGATGTCATGATCTTCGTTTTCTGAATGTTGAGCTTTAAGCCAACTTTTTCACTCTCCACTTTCACCTTCATTAAGAGGCTTTTGAGTTCCTCTTCACTTTCTGCCACAAGGGTGGCGTCATCTGCATATCTGAGGTTATTGGTATTTCTCCCGACAATCTTGATTCCAGCTTGTGCTTCTTCCAGCCCAGCAGCAGTTGCGACCGGCATGCGTAGCACGGGCGGCTGCGACCGGTGCATGTAGCGTGGCCGAGAGGAGCTACCCCACGTCCAAGGTCAGGGGCAGAAGCCAGGAGGACCCCATGCCCAAGGAGTGGCGGCCAAGAGGAGTTACCCCATGTCCGAGGTCAGGGGCAGCGGCCGAGAGTGCCAGGCTGCGGCGGCGCAGGAACAGCAGAGAGGAGCTAACCCACGTCCGAGGTCAGGGGCAGCAGCCGAGAGGAGTTACCCCGTGTCTGAGGTCAGGGGCGGCAGCTGGGAGGAGCAACCCCACGTCCAAGGAGCGGTGGCTGCGCAGGTGCAGGGGGGCCGAGAGGAGCTATTCCACATTCAAGGTCAGGAGGGGCAGCAGTGAGGAGATACCCCTCGTCCAAGGTAAGGAGCAGCGGCTGCACATTGCTGGAGCAGCTGTGAAGAGATACCCCACGTCCAAGGTAAGAGAAACCCAAGTAATATGGTAGGTGTTGCAAGAGGGCATCAGAGGGCAGACGCACTGAAACCATAATCACAGAAAACTAGGCAATCTAATCACACTAGGACCACAGCCTTGTCTAACTCAGTGAAACTAAGCCATGCTGTGTGGGGCCACCCAAGACGGGCGGGTCATGGTGGAGAAGTCTGACAGAATGTGGTCCACTGGAGAAGGGAATGGCAAACCATTTCAGTATTCTTGCCTTGAGAACCCCATGAACAGTATGAAAAGGCAAAATGATAGCATACTGAAAGAGGAACTCCCCAGGTCAGTAGGTACCCAATATGCTACTGGAGATCAGTGGAGAAATAACTCCAGAAAGAATGAAGGGATGGAGCCAAAGCAAAAACAATACCCAATTGTGGATGTGACTCGTGATAGAAGCAAGGTCCAATGCTATAAAGAGCAAATATTGCCTAGGAACCTGGAATGTCAGGTCCATGAATCAAGGCAAATTGGAAGTGGTCAAACAAGAGATGGCAAGAGGGAACGTCAACATTCTAGGAATCAGCGAACTAAAATGAACTGGAATGGGTGAATTTAACTCGGATGATCATTATATCTACTACTGCGGGCAGGAATCCCTTAGAAGAAATGGAGTAGCCATCATGGTCAACAAAACAGTCCGAAATGCAGTACTTGGATGCAATCTCAAAAATGACAGAATGATCTCTGTTTGTTTCCAAGGCAAACCATTCAATATCACAGTAATCCAAGTCTATGCCCCAACCAGCAACGCTGAAGAAGCTGAAGGTGAACGGTTCTATGAAGACCTATAAGACCTTTTAGAACTAACACCCCCCAAAAAAAGATGGAGTTCAGATAAATATATATTTTTAATATATTCTATTTTATGCTGTCTTGTATACATGTTTCACTATAGAGAAGAGAGAGGGAGTATAAAAGAAACAGCTAAATAAAACAACATTATATTGGATATCTTCATTTAGTAGGTTCATAATAAGGCTAAATTGATGAGATGATAGTGATCCCTTCAGAACCTACATAATGCTCACCTACCAAAGACTCAGTTTTATTCAGATTTCTAAAAGCAAGGCCTGGCAGTCAGGATGCAGAACACTTTGAAAGGCAGATTTCTCAATGTCACTATCTAAATATGTTTAAAATAGAGACTAGGAGGGGGTTTGGAGAGTCTCTCTGAATTCAAGTGCTTTTAATGTATTTATAAATCATATTTATTAAAGGGAAAGTACAAGATATGATCCAGATGAGTCATAAGAACATGTTTTCACATTCTGTTGCAATTTAACTGGATTAATTGATATCTGTAAAATGCTATTTAGGGAAAAACAACATCATAGAATCTTCCCAAAAGATTAACTACTTTCCCTTCTCACAGACCAATAATTCCTCTCAACTAGATTAATGCAAAGGAGTCCTGACTGGCCTACCTACCTCTACTTTACATTGTAAAATTGCTCATGAATCCAGGTTAGCCTCTGTGTTAGTTCCCTCACTTGAAAAATTAGAATAATATTCTTTCCATAGTATAATGGCAAGAATTAAATCAGGTGGGTTATATAAAGTACACACCTAAACATACACATCGAAACAATATATGTATGTTGAACACATAGTGGATGCACAATAATAAGAATTTAAAGCAAAATAAAAATGTCCATGCTCGTGGAGTGGTGCCTTTTACCAGCCTGCTCAACTGGCCACTGGTATTTATAATTATATAACAACATATGTATATACAACCATGTCTGAAACTCTGATGATCTGTCAAACTCAGAGTTCAGTAAGTTTTTAGCTCACAGCATGAAAATTACTTGCTCCAACCTCTTTCTCCCTCTTCCTTTTTCAAGTGAGTAATATATCTTGGACTAGTGCAAACCCTCATCTTGAGTAGACATATCTTTTTTCAAGTTGTTTGTTCCTTGGGCAGCAAGGGTAACTAAATGAATAAGAAAATAACTATTCTTCCCATCACTTCCAGAGACAATGAAACGATACTGACGGTCCAGAGTCTTAGAAAATGGTCTGTTCATCAGACAGTTTTTAAATTTTTTAAAATTTAAAACTATTGTTTATTGAGATTTAGCTTTTTACACTTAACCTCTCGTGCAAAATAACCTTGATTTATACTATTTAGTGGATGAGGAAATTGAGGTTTAGAAAGATTGTGATTTGTAGGCAGACTGCTTCACAGCAGCAGTGTATTAGAAAGAAACTAGATAAATTAAATCTATTCAACCTGCTACAGGTAATTGAGAGTCGAGAGTAAGCTGAAGTTTTTCTCTAAACCTGGGTTCTTTGTGTTTTTCAAAAACTCAAAATAGTTGACTGACTTATGAGCTCTCTTTCATCATATAGATTTTTTTTTTTTGCTTCACTTTTTATTTTTTTTATTTTTTTTTTTTTTTCTATTTTCTTTCAACATGACTCTTTTTTCTTTTTTTTTTTTTTTTTTTTTTTTTTTTTAATTTTATTTTATTTTTAAACTTTACACTTTTTAAAAGGTACTGTTTCTGCATAGATCTTCTTTCGTCATTGCTACTGTTTCCCTCCTCAATGATAATGCAGTTTTGTGTTATCCGAGGGAAGGAAAACATCGCCTGAAAGAATATGGACCTGTAGCCTAAGTCTAGATTCTGTGTCTGTTAGCTCAAATTCACATTCCCTGACCCAATCATAAGTCTGTCTCTTTATTTTCTCAGTGGGATACCATATTCCTTGAAGTTACTTGCAATAAAAATGCACTTCATTGCTCAGATGAGCTACATGCTGCTAAGAAATAATCAATATCATAGTTAACATGAACCCGTAATAAAATATCTAACCAAACAGAGTGTGTAAACATTCTGAAAAGAAATTACTGCTTCCTCACTTTCCCCTCTAATCAAGAGAATCATTCCCCTCATCTTTGCTTAACTTGGCAGCTAGTCAAGATAATCTTTCATTTCTGTTCACTCTCTTTGTTATTTCTGTAGCATATTTCAATAGTCATGGTACTGTGCTCAGCTTTGTAATTAGATGAAGTGTTAAAAATAACTTTTACTTGAGTCCAATTTTTTCTGCATAAAAATAACTCTTTGTCTTCTGATGTAATGAATTATAGAAAGCTTTAGGTAGAACTGTGTCTAAAATTAAAGTCTGATTAGGGCCAGATGCTTCTAAGTGGTATCAGAACAGTCTTTTACATTGCATTCTTTCATTGCCAACTCAGATGCTGTACCATAATTATTCTAATGGATTCAGCATATTTGGAGATTTCTAACTGATGATCAGGAGGACAGTGTTGTCATCTTATGAGCTGAGTCATATCCAGTAGTTACTCTCGGTCCCTGATAGCTTATTTATACAGTCAAGGATTGAGGATCAAATCACAAAGCTCCTTCCAGGGCTGCTGTTTGCAATTCTACTTACTTCAGTTTCCACATCCAGATATCTAACAAAACTAGTCATGATGGAATTTCCAACTTTGGTCCTGGGATTTTTAAAATGCCACATTTTCTAAAATTATGTTAGGAGGAAAAGTAAAACTCCCTTCATGCAGCTTACTGGAGGCATTGCCCTGTACGGGAATTAATACCTGAATTCATACTGTGAAGCACTTTAACTCACTCTAGCAATAACAACAGTGATGAACAGTTTACATCTTCCTAGCCCTGTAATTTACAAATTAAGTTTGAGATGGCAAACCGAAATCCCTATAAGCCTGGTCAAGTGACCCAAATTAATGAAGCTAGATAGGGATTGATGTAAATGAGACATGGCATGTGTAAGATGCATTGGAACATCTGATGCAGTTCATCGATACACAAAATTTTTTTTCCCCAAGATTCAAAGCTGTGGAATGTGAATGAGCAGTGAACCTCTCAATGGCTGGAAAGTCATCTATAAAAGTCCTGGGAAGAGAGGAGTGACCCCAAAGACTCACATCCCCTTTATTGCCTACAACCCCCCTCTGTGTGCCAGGGACACTAGGGCTGCTGGGCCAGCCTTCGTTACAAAAGTGCAAAAGAACTGGAACATTTCCTTGCTGAATTACAAAGGCCCTTTGCCTCTTTTTGTTGGCTTAGAAGCTTCAATCAGCCTCAGAGTTTCAAAGATTCAACCAGTGGAGTTCCAACTGGGCTAGAATTGAGTAGGCCCCTGGCTACTGAGTAGGGAAGCAAGTGACTCAGCCCACTCAGTAGCCCTGAACTGGTGAGATCTCCTTACAAAGGTTGAAATGCAATGTTGTATGATTTGAGCCATCACAGGAATAGCAGAGAACAAGCTGATGAAATACCACTTTGCCCTTCACTTTCAAACAACTGTTTATTACCCAGGAAATTTTGAAAGAATATAAACAACTGTTCTTAAGGACTTATCAAACCCATTCTCTAATGTCACACATTCAGAGCAGGCATCTTCCTTTGAAAGTTAGAAAAGAGCCAGGCCATCCTAGCTGGTAGTTAGAGGGTCAGTGATGGACAGATACATAAAAGCTGAGTTAAGTGAAAGGGAAAGAGAAAAGAAACATTAGAAAGGGGCATGGCAGCTCAGCAGAAAAGTCACAGAGGAAGGACTAGGGAGAACAAGCTCCATTGTGTGTTAGCCCAGCTCTCAGCCAAGTCAGGGGAAGACAGAAGAAGACCAGCATACAGAGAACCCACTTATTGTCAGTTTTTGTTACACTCCATTATGGTTAAGAGACCAGATGAGCTTTTTTTCCCCTATGATGCTAAGAAGAGGACAGTTACTTATAAAGGACAGTTTCAAAGAGGAGGCTCAGTGCCATATATAATTCACTAACATCTCCTGGAATGGTCTCATTCCTCAGTCTCCACTCACATAAATTAAATGATTAGGTTGTTCTGTTTATTTTGCTAATCAGTTCCACAAATGTCTATCATATACTATATATGAAGCCACTTTACATAGCACTGGTAATGTAAAGATAAATGAAATGTTAACCTTGTACTCAAGTAGACCACAATCTAGTGGATGGGATGCAACAACACAGTAATGGTAGTATGGGAAATTAGAAATGGCTCAGCCTTCAGACTCTGACAGAACTGGATTTGAATCTTTGCCTGATTCCTCCTTTCGTTCCTCTGTACTTTCTTTTTGCCGTTAAACCAATATTTTCTAGGAGCCTTAATATGCAGACCTGTGCTAATAAGTACATACACATATAATGCTGGTAATGCAGAACACCCCTGCACTCACGAAGAACTGATCACAAAATAAAAACAGTGAGAGAGGCCAATATTGTGATAGGCTTTTGAGAAAAGAGTTTTACTGAGAGATCAACCAGGAAGAAGATAGGAGGTAAAGCAAAGATCTACTAAATCAACCTAAACAATAAAGAAAATGGCAATAGGAGCATATATATTAATAATTACTTTAAATGTAAGTGGGTTAATGCTCCAACCAAAAGACACAGACTGGATGAATGGATACAAAAACAAGACCCATATATATGTTGTCTACAAGAAACCCACTTCAGACCTCAAGACACATATAGACTGAAAGTGAGAGGATGGAAAAATATATTCCATGCAAATGGGAAGCAAAAGAAAGCTAGAGTAGCAATCCTTGTATCATACAAAATAGACCTTAAAATAAAGAAGATTACAAGAGAAAAGGAAGGACACTACATAATGGTCAAGGGTTCAATCCAAGAGGAAGATATAACAATTGTAAATATCTATGCACCCAGCATAGGAGCACCTCAATACATAGGACAAGCACTAACAGACCTAAAAGGAGAAATTGACAGTAACACAATAATAGTAGGAGACTTTAACACCCCACTCACACCAATGGACAGATCATCAAAACAGAAAATTAATAAGGAAACACAAGTCTTAAATGATACATTAGATGAGATGGATCTCATTGATATCTTCAGGACATTCCATCCAAAAGCAGAAGAATACACCTTCTTCTCAAGTGCACATGGAACATCCTCCAAGATAGACTACATCTTGGGTCACAAGTCAAACCTCAGTAAATTGAAGAAAATTGAAATCATATCAAGCATCTTCTCTGACCACAACACTATGAGACTAGATATCAATTACAAGGGAAAAAAACCTGTAAAAAACACAAACATATGGCAATTAAACAACACATTTCTAAATAACCAACAGGTTATGGAAGAAATCAGAAAGGAAATCAAAAAATTTCTAGAAACAAATGAAACTGAAAACACGACAACTCAAAGCCTATGGGATGCAGCAAAAGCAGTCCTAAGGGGGAAGTTGATAGCAACACAATCCTACCTCAAGAAACAAGAAAAACATTGAATAGACAACCTAACTTTACACCTGAAACAACTGGGAAAAGAAGAAGAAGAACAACAACAAAACCCCAAAGTTAGTAGAAGGAAACAAATCATAAAGATCCGAGCAGAAATAAATGAAAAAGAAACGAAAGAAACAATGTTAAAGATTAATAAAACTAAAAGGTGGTTCTTTGAGAGGATAAACAAAATTGAAAAACCTTTAACCAGACTCATCAAGAAATAAGAGAGAAGAATCAAATCAACAAAATTAGAAATGAAATAGGAGAGGTTACAACAGACAAGGTAGAAATACAAAGGATTACAAGACACTATTATGAACAGCTATATGGCAATAAAATAGATAACCTGGAAGAAATGGACAGATTCTTATAAAAGTTCAATCTTCCAAGACTGAATCAGGAAGAAATAGAAATTATGCACTGAAATTGAACCTGTGATCAAAAATCTTGCAAGAAACAAAAGCCCAGGACCAGATGGCTTCACAGGAGAATTCTATCAAACATTTAGAGAAGAGATAACGCCTATTCTTCTAAAACTCTTTCAAAAATTTACAGAGGAAGGAACATTTCCAAACTTATTCTACGAGGCCACCATCACCCTGATACCAAAGCCAGACAAAGACAACACAAAAAAAGAAAACCACAGGCCAATATCACTGATGAACATAGATGCAAAAATCCTCAACCAAAGTTTAGCAAACAGAATTCAGCAACACATCAAAAAGCTCACACACCATGATCAAGTAGGGTTTATTCCAGGAATGCAAAGGTTCTTCAATATACGCAAATCAATCAATGTGAAACATCATGTTAGCAAATTGAAAGATATAAACCATACGATAATCTCAATAATAAACTAATGCTTAAAATTCTCCAAGCCAGATTTCAGCAATATGTGAACCCTGAACTTACAGCTGTTCAAGCTGGTTTTAGAAAAGGCAGAGGAACCAGAGATCAAATTGCCAACATCCGCTGGATCATGGAAAAAGCAAGAGAGTTCCAGAAAAACATCTATTTCCACGTTATTGACTATGCCAAAGCCTTTGACTGTGTGGATCACAATAAACTGTGGAAAATTCCAAAAGAGATGGGAATACCAGACCACCTGACCTGCCTCTTGAGAAATCTGTATGCAGGTCAGGAAGCAACAGTTAGAACTGGACAAGGAACAACAGACTGGTTCCATATAAGAAAAGGAGTACATCAAGGCTGTATATTGTCACCCACTTATTTAACTTATATACAGACTACATCATGAAAAACGCTGGGCTGGAGGAAGCACAAGCTGGAATCAATATTGCTGGGAGAAATATCAATAACCTCAGATATGCAGATGACACCACCCTTACGGCAGAAAGTGAAGAAGAACTAATGAGCCTCTTGATAAAAGTGAAAGAGGAGAGTGAAAAATTTGGCTTAAAACTCAACATTCAGAAAACTAACATATTGGCATCCGGTCCCATCACTTCATGGAAAATAGATGAGGATTGGTTGACTTTATTTTTCTGGGCTCCAAAATCACTGCAGATGGTGGTCGCAGCCATGAAATTAAAAGACGGTTACTCCTTGGAAGGAAAGTTATGACCAACCTAGACAGCATATTAAAAAGCAGAGAGATTACTTTCCCAACAAAGGTCTGTCTAGTCAGGCTATGGTTTTTACAGTGGTCATGTACAGATGTGCGAGTTGGATTTTAAAGAAAGCTGAGCACTGAAGAATTGATGCTTTTGAACTGTGGTGTTGGAGAAGACTCTTGAGAGTCCCTTGGACTGCAAGGAGATCCAACCAGTCCATCCTAAAGGAGATCAGTCCTGGGTGTTCATTGGAAGGACTGATGTTGAAGCTGAAACTCCAATACTTTGGCCACCTGATGTGAAGACCTGACTCATTGGAAAAGACCCTGATGCTGGGAAAGATTGAGGGCAGAAGGCGAAGGGGACGACAGAGGATGAGATGGTTGCATGGCATCACCGACTCAATGGACGTGGGTTTGGGTGGACTCTGGGAGTTGGTGATGGACAAGCAGGCCTGGCATGCTGCAGTTCATGGCATCACAAAGACTTGGACACGAATGAGTAACTGAACTGACTCACTGACTGATCTCAATAGATGCAGAAAAAGCCTTTGACAAAATTCAGCACCCATTTATGATTAACACGCTTCAAAAAATCGGCATAGAAGGAACCTACCTCAACATGCTGCTGTTGCCGTTGCTACCTCAACATAGTAAAGGCCATATATGATAAGCCTAACAGCAAACATTATTCTCAATGGTGAAAAACTGAAAGCATTTCCCCTAAGATCAGGAACAAGACAAGGGTGTCCACTGTCATCACTGTTATTTAGCCTAGTTCTGGAAGTCCTAGCTATAGCAATGAGAGAAGAAAAATAAATAAAAGGAATGCCGATCGGAAAAGAAGAAGTAAAGCTCTCACTGTTTGCAGATGACGTGATACTGTACATAGAAAACCCTAAAGATAGTATCAGAAAATTATTAGAGCTAATCAGTGAATTTAGAAAAGTTGCAGGATACAGAATCAATACACAGAAATCACTTGGATTTCTATATACCAACAATGAAAAATCAGAAAGAGAAATTAAGAAATCAATCCCATTCACCACTGCAACAAAAAGAGTTCAATATCTAGGAATAAACTTACCGAAGCAGACAAAAGAACTGTACACAGAAAATTATGAGACGCTGATGAAAGAAATCAAAGATGATGTAAACAGATGGAGCGATATTCCATGTTCCCTGGTAGGAAGAATCAATTTTGTGAAAATGACTATGCTACCAAATGCAGTCTATAGATTCAATGTGATCCCTATCAAATTACCAATGGTAGTTTTCACAGAACTAGAAGAAAAAATTTCACAATTCATATGGAAACACGAAAGACCCCCCATAGCCCAAGCAGTCTTGAGAAAGAAGAATGGATCTGGAGGAACCAACCTTCCTGACTTCAGATTATGCTACAAAGCTACAGTCATCAAGACAGCATGGTACTGCACAAAAACAGAAATATAGACCAGTGGAACAAAATAGAAAGCGCAGAAATAAACCCATGCACCTATGGGTACCTTATTTTTGACAGAGGAGGCAAGAATACACAATGGGGCAAAGACAGCCTCTTCAATAAATGGGGCTGGGAAAACTGGACAGCTACATGTAAAAGAATGAAATTAGAACACTTCCTAACACCATACACAAAGGTAAACTCAAAATGGATTAAAACCTAAATGTAAGACCTGAAACTATAAAACCCTTAGAGGGAAACATAGGCAGAACACTCAATGACATAAAGCAAGATCCTCTATGACCCACCTCCTAGAGTAATGGAAATAAAACAAAAGTAAACAAGTGGGACCTGATTAAACTTAAAAGCTTTTTCACAGCAAAGGAAACTATAAGCAAGGTGAAAAGACAGCCCTCAAATGGGAGAAAATAGTAGCCAGTGAAACAACTGACAAAGGATTAATTTCCAAAATATACAAGCAGCTCATACAACTCAATGCCAGAAGAAGAAACAGCCCAATCCAAAATTGGGGAAAAGACCTAAACAGACATTTCTCCAAAGAAGACATACAGATGGCTAAAAAGGACATGAAAAGATACTCAACATCGCTCATTATTAAAGAAGTGCGAATCAAAAGCACAATGAGATATCACCTCACACTGATCAGAATGGCCATCATCTAAATGTCTACAAACAGTAAATGCTGGAGAGGGCATGGAGAAAAGGGAATGCTCTTGCATTGTTGATGGGAATGTAAATTGATACAGCCACTATGGAAGAGGGTATGGAGAGTCCTTAAAAAGCAAGAATAAAACCACCATATGACCCAGCAATTCCACTCGTAGGCATATACCCTGAGGAAACCAAAATGGAAAAAGACACATATATCCCATTGTTCACTGCAGCACTATTTACAAGAGCTAGAAGATGGAAGCAACCTAGATGTCCATCGACAGATGAACACATAAAGAAGTTGTGGTACACATACACAATGGAATATTCAGTTCACTTCAGTCATTCAGTTGTGTCCTACTCTTTGCGACCCCATGGACTACAGGACACGGGCTTCCCTGCCCATCACCAACTCCCGGAGAATGCTTAAACTCATGTCCGTTGAGTCGGTGAGGCCATCCAATCATCTCAGCCTCTGTCGTCCCCTTCTCCTCCCACCTTCAATCTTTTCCAGCAACAGGGTCTTTTCCAATGAGTCAGTTCTTCACACCAGGTGGCCAGAGTCAGTTCTTCAGCATCCGTCCTTCCAATGAATATTCAGGATTGATTTCTTTTAGGATGGACTGGTTGGATCTCCTTGCTGTCCAAGGGACTCTGAAGAAGCTTCTCCAACACCACAGTTCAAAACCATCAATTCTTCAGTCCTCAGCTTTCTTTGTAGTCCAACTCTCACATCCATTCATGACTACTGGATAAACCACAACTTTGACTAGATGGACCTTTGTTGGCAAAGTAATGTCTCTGCTTTTTAATATGCTGTCTAGGTTGGTCATAACTTTTCTTCCAAGGAGCAAGCGTCCTTTAATTTCATGGCTGCATATTACTCAGCCATAAAAAGGAACGCATTTGAGTCAGTTCTGATGAGATGGATGAACCTAGAATCTATTACACAGAGTGAAGTGCGTCAGAAAGAGAAAGATAAATATCATATTCTAACACACATATATGGAATCTAGATAAATGGTACTGAAGAGATTATTTACAGGGCAACAGTGGAGAAACAGACCTAGAGAATAGACTATGGACATGAGGAGAGGGGAGGAGAGGGTAAGATGTATGGGAAGAGTAACATGGAAACTTACATTATTACCATATGTAAAATAGATAGCCAAGGGGAATTTGCTGTATGGCGCAGGAAACTCAAACAGAGGCTTGTATCTACCTAGAGGGGTGGGATTGGAAAGGAGATGGGAGGGATGTTCAAAAGGGTGGGGATATATGTATACCTATGGCTGAGTCATGTTGAGGTTTGACAGAAAACAACAAAATTCTGTAAAACAATTATCCTTCAGCAACAAAATAAATTTTTAAAAAATTAAGAAGTTAAAGGAGAACACATGTAGGACTTGCTTTAGATGATGGCACCTCTGAACTGATATGCCACTGGCTTCTTGTCAAATTAGTAAAAGGTGCATTTGATTGAGTAGGTAGGGGTTTTCCCTCAAAATAAAATCTCTCCAGAGTAGATTCACTGGGACCTCACCAAGGCCAAACATTCATGGAACATGGGTATCAAAAGAGGTAATCTTTAGAGTCCCGTCTAGCTCTGACATTATTTTTTTTTTTGATTGGAGGCTAGTTACTTTACAATATTTATTGGTTTTGCCATACATTGACATGAATCCGCCATGAGTGTACATGTGTTCCCCATCCTGAAGCCCCTTCCCACCTCCCTCCCCATCCCATCCCTCTGGGTCATCCCAGTTCACCAGCCCCGATCACCCTGTATCATGCATTGCTGGTTTGGGAGAATGGCATTGAAACATGTATATTATCATATGTGAAACGAATCACCAGTCCAGGTTCGATGCACGATAGCTCTGACATTCTAAGGTCTTACATTCCTGAAACTAAACAGAGCCAGAAAACCAGGTAAGAAGGCTGAGCAGGAACCAGGAAAAACTTGAATGAGAGCTGGCCATAGCACTTGAAATTCAGGAGTAAGATCAGCAGAAAGGAGAGTCTATCGGGACAGTGATTTGGGGGCTTTTTTCTAACTTAAACATTGGTTTTGGTGGTTAAGTTGTTGAATGGATCTTCACAGCACTTGAAACACTGTGGCTGAACTCTAAAATATGTAGAAGTCCTGAAACTTCAGAGTACAGAAGAATCTTAGCAGGAACTTGTTTAAAATACGGATTCTCTACCCAGAATTTCTGATTCCATATCTAAGGGCAGTAACTAGGAACATCTGTTTTTCACAAGAACTTCTAGGTGATTGTGTCTCAGAAGTCTCAAAGTTGAGATTACATGTCCCAAGCAACTGCTGACTCCAATGAGGACCTTCAAAGGAGTCAGGCGTTTTAGGCCTTTTCTGTTCTATAAGGTGTCAGGTGGCAAATGGACATATCTTTGGAAGCATGCTAGTGCTATGGCTTGCCTTACGCTGCCAGCATTTGCCGAGTAGTTATGAGAAAAAGGTGGACGGTGGAAAGGCTTTCCAGCTGGATCTTGGTGTTGGCACACATCTGGATAAAAATTAGAAGAGCCAAATCAGTCCAAGAGGCATCTCTCTGCATCTCCCTGTGGACACTACACCTGGACTCAGGGCTCTTTATTCCCATTTGAGTGGAAAGTTTGGTGTCATCGAGGCAGTGTTTTTCTCACTTTAGACAGTTTACAAAACTACTCTCCTGGTAAGGTTGACCTGTACCCAGAGCTTCCCTGGGGGGATGGAAAATTGGACCCATTCCCACATACTGCAGACTTGGGCTACCTAGAGCTACAGATGTCGAGAAGGCCCTACACCTGACTACATGGTATGCAGCTAACCTTTCTCCTTCCACATGTATCAGAATATGTTTGAAATTTTTTTTTTGCTTTTCATGGATTACCCTAGACCCTTACAGCCCAGCTTCACCTGGAAACAGATGCTAACAGTGGGAATCAGGACATTCCTAAGGAACCATTAGATCCACAAAATAGTCGAGGATAGCGTCTAGAACCTCATATCCTACCCCAGAAGTTCCAAGTACACTACAGTTTCTCATTGATAAAATTCCTTTTTCACTTCAGTTACATAATACGAACCAACTGCTATGGTGGAACATTAAGTAAATGAATCCACATACACGAGGAAATGATGCCTTGTAAACTGTGGATTCTGAAAATACAACTGAAATATCCTTTGTGTTGCACCTGTATCTCTGAAAGAGAAAATGCTTAAGTGAAGTTCTAGCTTTCAGCAGAGATTGCCAACTTTCCTTTTGACTGTGACTGACTCCACAGTTAATTGGGGCCTCTGATGACTAATGGGGAGGACCATCCCATCGAATTGTGGGATCTCTGGGTTTTGAAAACATAAGAATCTGGCTGCAATCCAAACACAAGTAGATGGAAATTAGCCAGAAAGAGTACCTCAAATGAGGACAAATCTTGGCATGTTATTTTTTTATTTTGCTGAGTACACTGCTCACAATTCATATTGATCTTTGTGGCATATATGCCAAGTGGATTGGGTGGCCAGTACCCAGGACCACTCCAGAGGCAAGGCAAATATAATCTTCAAGTTCTTATATTGTCCTGATCATTATGGGGCAGACAGGAAAACAATCTGGAAGATGTGGGAAGCTCCTACATTTGAATCTCTGTCATCCACAGCTTAGGAAGTAAGATTACATAGATTATTATGATCCAGAGAGCAGCAGAGCCAGGAGCAGCTCCATATCCTGTATCTACCATGGCAGCCCTGTCTGGCCATGGCCAAAGTAACACTTTTATAAGCCTTTGGCCTCTGTAATGAGAGATAAGATCATATTTTCCACACAGCCTTGAAGAAGGTTCAGATGTTGAGCAGAAAAAACTGATGAGTATCCACTAAGTGACTGGAAACACAAGAGCAAAGGAAAAGTGGGCAAAAGAAGGGAAAAGGAGATCCCATGATGCCTAATTTGGCCTAGGTTAAAATTTTGTGTAAGGAAAGCTTTGAGTTTATTCATTCATCCATTTAATAGATATTTATTGTGTACTGTGAACCAAGTACTATACCCAACGTTGAGAATATTTCAGTTGTAAATAAGCCTCCTTTGTGGAGCATTGTGGGTGTCATAATCTAGCATGTTAATTGCTGTTAATGGTGCTATGGGAGTCCATAGGATGGGCAGCTAATAGAGATTTGAGAGGTCAGATCAAGAAGGTCTTCCAGGAGGAAACAACTTTGGGTGAGTCACTTTTGGGGGCCTCTGTTTCCTCATCTTTAAAATGGAAATAATAATACTACCTTATAAAATTGAGGTGAAGATTAAATGAGATACTGTATGTGAAGTTTTGGGCGTGGTTTCTGGGCATAGTAAGTTCTGCCAAGACATAGCTAATATTGACATTGTTTTGTTAAACTGTTATTTATTAAGCTATTATTACTAATATACTATTACTATAACTATTTGGGACTTTAAGGATGAGTAGGTAAGAACCATGGGAAGGGTGGAGATCATGTCAGACAGAGAAACTGTATGTGTGAGGGACTATAGGCTGTGACAGCAGAGCTTGGGATAACTGGACGCTTAATACATATGTGAAATATACGTAGCATATTGTACGCATGCATACTATATATAGTATATACATATATATACACATACACACACACATATATATATGGTAAATGACAAGAGATGAAATGGAGACATAAACCACATCTGATCATGAATAGTTTAATAAGCCAAATCTGAAGAGTTTGGATTTTACCCAAGAGCCACTGAAGGATATTACATAATGGAGTAATATGATCACATACAAACACTCCTACTATTCACTCCACACACCCACCCCTCTACGCACATACTCATACCTGTAATTTACCAGTAATTACATCATAATACACCTTGGGCTTACATATTCAAGACTTTTGTTTTAATGTTGAGGAAGTTGAATCCAAAGGAATAGCAACATGACTTAACACAAGATAATACAACCAGTTACTACATACCTTTTGACTCCACATACTTTTTTTCTGTCACACACCACCACTTTCCTTAACACTTGTTTCACTGTTATTACTCTGCTATTGGCCAAGCCAGAAAACTTTCAGGTTGAGATTATCCCAAGTTATTTTTCCTCTAAAAGTCTGTAGGTACCTATAGAAATGGCACCCCACTCCAGTACTCTTGCCTGGAAAATCCATGAATGGAGGAGCCTGGTAGGCTGCAGTCCATGGGATCGCGAAGAGTCAGAAACGATTGAGCGACTTCACTTTCACTTTTTACTTTCATGCATTGGAGAAGGAAATGGCAACCCACTCCATTGTTCTTGCCTGGAGAATCCCAGGGACAGGGAAGCCTGGTGGGCTGCTGTCTATGGGGTCGCACAGAGTCGGACACGACTGAAGTGACTTAGCAGTAGCAGCACCTATAGAACATTCTGATGAATTGCCTCTAGAATCTATGCTCAAGTTTCACAAAGTGCATGACAAAGGTCCTTGGTAATCCACTGTTTTAAGTTTTTAAGAACTCAGAATCAGCTCCACAATGGTGTGGATCAGGGGCAGAATTTCACTGCATGACCACTTTCCAACCACCACCTCAAAGTGAATTTTAAGACCAGAGGGGAAATTGTCCCAAAAGAGTAAGTACCCTGCAGATTTCAGAAGGAAAAAATCTTGCTGGGGAATGAGTTTGCCTTAGTATTGATCTGGGGCAGTTTAGGGCTTGGTTGTATATAATTGTTTTTTGCTAGCCCATGGCAGCAAAGTCCTTGCTACTCTTAGATTCCTTCTTCGATCACTGACCAGCTCATTGTAAATTTGATCCATCTTGCTCCCACAAACCTGCTCTTCCCTCACAAACTATTCAAGAGCTATCATCATGATTTTCCAGATACTAAAAATAATTTTGAGTATATCACCAAAATATGTCTGTACTAGACATCTCCTTATAGAAATGCCTTTATTGACCACAATTTAATATTGTATTTTTTTTAATGTGGATTCATGTGAGAAACGGCCATCAAAAATCATCCTGTTAAGAATTGCTATTAAAGATAGGTTGTATGATTTGGGTTCATGACATTCCTATAATTAATTCTACAAAACTCAGTGTCAGAAAGTAAGTCAATCTCTTTTGAAATCAGGCATTTTTTCCTTTTATTAGAATTAGAGTTATATCTAACTTTGTTTACCCTCCCCAAACCTGCCCCAACCCCTGACTCTTTTCTAGTTTCTTAGTTTGGCTGTCAAGAACTTGGAGTTAACTCAATACTTGTTAATGGTCAGTACCTATTTATAGCTCAGATTTGGTTTAATTGTCCATTTAATCTTATTCCCACTAACTTCCCAAATGACCTGAGTGAAAAAGGGGTCATCTGTGTAGTGATCATCTAGCTGAGGCTGGGAGTCAATCAGAGCTCCTAAAGTGGCAGTTGTTTTTAGGATGACCATCTGGAGTGCCACTACTTTTAGGAGAATTGGGTTGATGTCCTTTTCTCTTATTTATTTTAAAGTCTGTGTAAGAGTATATATTCATTTTTATTTCAAGAGTATATATTCATTTTTATTTCCAAAATTACTTTTGGAAAAAGGAAGATTATAAATTATAAATAAATGGTCATGAATTATAAATATATTTCAGCAATCATAAGTTATCTCCCTGAGACATGCATTCAACCTACCACCAAAATGAAGTGGCCATGGAGAAGCACCAAGAAGCACTAAGCTATTGGTGCCCTTACCTCATGAACACATCATCTGTACCTTGGGTGGCACTCAGACCCAGTGACCCATGAAGAGAGAGCCATGAAATTGTACATCTTAACTTTTTTCCCTCTGGAAGGATAAAACCATGGCTTTATCTTCTCCTCGAAGTAAATGAATGCAGATAGTTGCACAGTTTTCAGAATTGCTTCTAAGATGAAGAGGAGTATAATGAGAACAATACCTAGAATGTTCTTAAACCCGGCCAGTTTTCTTTAGGATGTTTTTGTTTGGTGAGAAATTATTTCTTATTTAAAGACTGAATGACTGTGGGAAATTGAAATGAAACTGAAGATAAGTTAACTTCCCCACAGTTGGGTGACCTCTTGTCACTGTTCCTTGTTGCTATCCCAGTGCCCTGACACTGAGCCCTGAGAACTGTGGATGCTTAGGCATCTGATGTGCACACATGCAGGGGAGTTATAGGAGGGAGAGACCAGAGAAGCAGTTGGATATGGTGGCAACCGAGACAGGAGAGCACTGTAGTCTGATAGCGAAAGGAAAGAACATTCCAGATGAGGGAAATTGAGGGAAGAATAGTCAGAAAAGAAAGTGGGAGAAACATGAGGAGGGTGGGGAAAAGTGAGCATACAAAATTTGGGTATCTAGTGTTTGTAGTGTTTCACTTTTCACTTTCATGAATTGGAGGAGGAAATGGCAACCCACTCCAGTGTTCTTGCCTGGAGAATCCCAGGGACGGGGGAGCCTGGTGGGCTGCTGTCTATGGGGTTGCACAGAGTTGGACACAACTGAAGTGACTTAGCAGCAGCAGCAGCAGTGTTTGGAAATGGAGAATGTGTTTGGAAATGGAGAATGTATGAGACATAGAATTCAAAGCAATGAAAAGTAAAATCACACATGTAGGCCTAGATTGTCAAAGGCTATAAAAATCCAGTACTGTTTCTAGAGGGGCTTACTGGGTATACAGTACAGAGTAAAGGCCATAAAGTAATAGCAAGGAATGAAACAAAAAGCTGTTCTGAAAGTTCAGCAAGAGAGGAGGTGAAGGGGTCTTAGATCAGGATGATGACCATAAAAATTGAGAGAAAAGGCATGTTTTTTAGAAGGTATATTTTTAAGTGCAGGAAAGAACCAGCATTTGTTGAGTATCTCTCATGCACCTGACTCTTTTGCATATATTATCTTATGTACTGTTCATGACAACCCTGAATCTTGCCAGGTAGGCAAGATTACCCCAAGTCTACAGATAAAGCAGAAGAGGCAACACTTAGAAATTCATTCAGTTACTATGAACAGCCAAGATATGAATTCACTGCTATCTAACTCCAAAAACTATGATCTTCCTATTTCAACTTTAGCTCTCCTGAGAGAAAGAAAAGAAAAGAAAAGATTAAATTTGCTCTCAAAGCTGATATCTTCCTCAAAATTAAAAAAAAAATTATTTCTAACTGTATGGACAGATTTTATTACTTCTCCATTAGCCTAATACCCCAAGCACAAGCTTCTTTGTTTTGTTAAATCTTCACAAATAATTGTTTCTTTTTATAAAAATGATATCTAAACAGCCTGCTTTGACCACTTCATGAGTCTCATTTCTGAGACCACCATGTGTGCAAATTAAATTATTTTTTCTCCTGTTAAAAAAAAGGAAAGATAATTTCTAGAGATCAGTTATAAGAAATGAAAATGTTGTCACAGTTGGAGACAAAATAGTTATGAAAAATCAAAGATATAAAAACAACCTGTGTACTGATCAATGGATAAAGAAAATGTTCCATATATACATATACATATATATATATATACACACACACACACATGCATATAAAACTCATCCATAAAAAAGAATGAAACCTTGCCATTTGTGAAAACATGGATGGATCTTGAGGGCATTATGGTAAATGAAACATTGGACAGAGAAAGATAAATACCATATGATCTCACTTATGTGTGGAATTTAAAAACAAACAATAAAAACTCACAAGTTCATAAATATAGAGAACAGATTCTAGTTATAAAATAAATGTCATGGGGATGTTATGTACAGCATAGTTAATAATACTGTATTGCATATTTGAAAATTGCTGAGAGATTTTAAAAGCTCTCATCACAAAAAAGTGTATTCTGTAACTATGTATGGTGATGGATGTTACCTAGGTATATTGTAATCATTTCACAATGTAGAAAATATCAAATTATTAGAAAATACTGAAAGAGGGAGGGGATATATGTATGCATATAGCTGATTCACATTATTATATAGCAGAAACTAACACATTGTAAAGCAATTAGCCTCCAATTTAAAAAATGAAAAAATAAATAAATAAATGATAAACAACAAACAATAAACAACACCTACTCTGTAGCACAGGGGTTTATATTCAATGTCTTATAGTAACATAATGGAAAAGAATATGAAATTTGAAAGGCTGTATGTGAACTTATTACATGTTAGTAGAAGGGAATGGTTTTTAATAATAATAAAAAGACTGAATTGCTTTGCTGTACACCAGAATCTACACAACATTGTGTCAGTAAACCAACTGTATTTCATTTTAAAAAAATTAGTTTTCCCATCACCACTTATTGAAGAGACTGTCTTCTCTCCAGTGTATATATTCTTTCCTCTTTTGTTGTAGACTAATTGGTCGTAGGCACATGGGTTTATTTCTGTGCCTTCTATCCTATTCTGTTGATCTACATTTCTGTTTTTTTTTTTTTGGCCAGTGCCAGACTGTTTTGATGACTGTAGGTTTGTGGTATAGTCTGAAGCCAGGGAGCCTGATTCCTCCAGCTCCATTTTCTTTCTCCAGATTGCTTAGGCTGATTGGGGTCTTTTGTAATTTCATATAGATTTAATTTTTGTTTTTGTTGTTCTAGTTCTGTGAACAATGCCATTGGTTATTTGATAAGGATGGCTTTGAACCTGAGGACTGCCTTGGCTGGTATAGTCATTTTGACAGTATTTATTTTTCCAGTCCAAGAACATGGCATATCATTCCATCTGTGCCATCTTTGATTTCTTTCATCAGCATCTAATAGTTTCCAAAATACAGATGTTTTGCCTCCTTAGGTAGGTTTATTCCTAGATATGCTTTTTGATTTGATGGTAAATGAGACTGTTTTCCTAATTTCTCTTTCTGATGTTTCATTACTAGTGTATCAAAATGCAACAGATCTCTGTATATTTGGAGAAGGCGATGGCACCCCACTCCAGTACTCTTGCCTGGAAAATCCCATGGACGGAGGAGCCTGGTGGGCTGCAGTCCATAGGGTCGCTAAGAGTCAGACACGACTGAGCAACTTCACTTTCACTTTTCACTATCATGCATTGGAGAAGGAAATGGTAACCCACTCCAGTGTTCTTGCCTGGAGAATCCCAGGGACGGGGGAGCCTGGTGGGCTGCCATCTATGGGGTCACACAGAGTCAGACATGACTGAAGTGACTTAGCAAGTAGTTTTCTGATAACACCTTTAGGATTTTCTGTGTATACTGTCATCTGTAAACAGTGACAGTTGTACGCCTGAAACCAATATAATGTTACATGTCAGTTGTACTTCAATATAAAATTTTAAATTAAAAAAAAATAAAGGAAGAAGGAAATAATAGTAACCCTAACTTTTTGTTGAACTTTTTTTGAACTGTGGTGTTGGAGAAGACTTTTGAGAGTCCCTTGAACTGCAAGAAGATCCAACCAGTTCATCCTAATGGAGATCAGTCCTGAGTGTTCATTTGAAAGACTGATGTTGAAGCTGAAACTCCAATATTTTGGCCACCTGATGCAAAGAGCTGATTCATTTGAAAAGACCCTGATGCTGGGAAAGATTGAAGGCAGGGGAAGAAGGGGATGACAGAGGATCAGATGGTTGGATGGCATCACCAACTTGATGGACATGAGTTTTAGCAAGCTCCGGGAGTTGGTGATGGACAGGGAAGCCTGGCGTGCTGCAGTCCATGGTGTTGCAGAGTCAGACATGACTGAACTTTTGTTGATCTTTGCTTTGTTCTTGGTGCCGTTCTAGGCACTTTATCTTTATTATCAAACATAATACTCAGAAAATGCTTATAAACTAAATTCAAGTATTATGCTCATTTAAGTTAGGAATCTGAGGTGTGTTTGAAAAAATGAAGGAACTTGCCTAGTGCCTTAAACTGGGATCTCCCAAGAGCAGAATCTGAAATTTAAGGCCTTGCCTGCTGAGCAAGATTATTTTGGAAAGTGACCCTACAAAACAAGAATGGAAGATTAAGAAAAGTAGGAGAAAGAGAAGCAGGGAAAGCCAGTCCAAGCTATGTAACTGATGTGGTCGCTGAGTGGGCAACAGGGCCTTAATTAGCATGGGAGGAGGAGCTGAGGAGAAGGCACGTCATTGTCCTCAAAGGACAGAAGAAGGGACTATTTAATAACTGTCTCCCATCTTCCTTTTGGTCGAAGGTAAATTCAAAAGTGTTTAACTCCTCTGCACTTTGAGATTTGCACATGCCCTAGAAAGTTGAACTGGTCTAATAGTTGTCCCATGGGGAGCAATGACTGAGCAGAAAGCAAGAGATAAGAGTGCAGCTGAAGCAAATTGTAGTCAAGTTAATTATCACAGAATTGCAGGAGTTACAGTGCAGGCCAAGTGAATATGAGGTGGGGCACAGAGGCGTAGGAAACACACAAGTTGCAGAGGCAGAATGAGGATTTGGATCTAGGTTGTCTGACTCCAAATCCCGTGCTCTTACAGAAGTAGCTCTCAAATGTCAATAAGTATCGGACTCACCTGGAGGGCTTGTTGAAAGTATTCTCTACAGAGCTCCACTTCTAGAATTTTCCATTCTGTAGGTCCAGAGGTGGGACCAGAAAATTTACATTTTTCTCAGTTCTTACGTGATGGTGCCAACAACCGCTCCAGGGACCACACTTTGAGAAGTGCAGTCTTATTCATACACTGTGGTATCTTGCCAAGCATCTCTGAGATAAACAAAGGAGAAATGCATCCCTTGGGGGGAAGCTGTGCCCAATTCACTGTCTTTCAGGTTCCTGAGAAACAGCATGGGAGCCCTCAAAAGGAAAAACTTCTCTTCTACATGAAAACAAGATTTAGATCATAAGCACTTGTACAAAACATAATAAACCTGGTTCAAGAGGCTGTAGATGATCAAAGAAGTGGCATGATGGACTGTCACACTTCAGGCAAGAGTCCTAAAGAAATAATTATGAAACTTGGAAAGTCATGAAAAGCTAAGATATTTAGAGTATGATGAACCTTCACATCAAAATAAGAGTGCATGAGAGAGAAAACAGGGCAACTGCTAAAGCTAAAACCTTATATCTGAGGTGCTTCATAGCAAGCTCTCAATTTTTCATACATTTAATGAACACCTGTTAAAAATAAGACTACAAGTAAGTGGAAAAGTAAATGAGTTCTTGCTTTCAAGGAGTCTGTAGTGAGGATGAGAAAAAAGAATGCAAGTAATTAAAAACCTACCTGGTTAAACCTATAGAGAGAGGAACAAAAATCTATAAAAGCACTAAAAAGAAAGTAGTAAACTTTGCCTCAGAGAGCTAAAAAGGTGTTAATAAGGATGTAGTTATTAAACTGAGTGTGAAAGAGAAATATTTAAGATTTGACATACAAGGAAGGGAGGACAGAACATTTGGGGCTGAGGAGCAGCATGCACTGAGGAATCAAAAAGGATCTGGAATGTGTCGGGCACCATGTCGAGCTCAGCTTCATTGGAGAGTATCAAGATGTATGTTGGAACCAGAGTGTGAAGTCTTCATGTGCCAACTGAAAGGTTGAACTTAATCTAGTAAGCAGCAAAGAGAGAGTAGAGATGTTAAAATGAAATTTGGCACAAGCAGATGTGGTTTTTTAAGATTTAATTTTCTAGAAAGATTTTAAGATGAAGTATAGAAAAAGTTGACTGGAAAAATGAAGCGTGGAAGATGAAATATAGAAATGAAGATTCTGAAACAAAGCAGTGGCAACAGGGGTACTCTATTCTTAGTGAAGAGGTCAGATTTGAGTCTTAGAAAGATGAGAAGCCAGAGTCCAAATGGATTCAGGAAGTGGGAGGGAGAGAAGTAGAATTTCAGAAGTTAGTTATTAGCCTGAAGATCCTTCACAAATGTGTGAGTCTTTAATCTGGCTGTCAGGGTAATGCTCCATGGTTTTCCCGTAATGCTTGTTTTGTTATTAAGTACCTAGTCATACGTAACTCAAGGAAGTTAAGGCAAGACTCCTTATAAAGTTCTCTAAAATACTAAATATAGGTGGAAAAATGTTTCAAGGTCAAATAAGTTCTCAAGGTCTTCTTAGATGTGCATTAGGACACTGCTTCCTATGTTACCCAGCCCTAGAATCCCTTTTTCACACATCATGTCTCAAGACTAGTGTTCCATTAAGCACAGTCTGGGAAATGCTGGTTTAATAGGTTCAGGAACTCTTCCTTTTCACAGTGAAATAACTTTTGTCCATGCTCAGTCCCTCAATTGTGTCCACTTTTGCAACCCCATGGACTGTAGCCCACCAGCCTCCTCTGTCCATGAAATTTTTCAGGCAAGAATACTAGAGGGGGTTGCCATTTTTTCATCCAAGGGATCTTCCTGACCCAAGGATCAAACCTGAATCTCCAGTGTCTCCTGCATTGGCAAGTGGATTCTTTACCACTGTGCCACCTGGGAATCCTGAGATAACTCTTGGCAGACAGACAAATGGAAGGAGACCCCTTTCTCAAAAAACCACTGTGGTAGAGTGCACAGGTCTTTGGCTTCAGAGATAGTCAAATCTGGGAGCATATTCTGATTCTGCCCTTAGTCTATAAATTGGAGCAAGTTAAGTAAATTCTGGGTCTTGGGATGCTTGTTTATGAAGAACAAATAATGATGCGCACCTTGCAGGGTTGTTAGGGAGTTAGGAGAAACATAAAGTATCTAGTACTTAAGCAACAAATTATAACTGCTAATTTTACATTAGGGAGGCTCAGAATTTTAGCTTATACTATTTTAGCTTATACTTAGCCACTGCTCCTGTTTTAATTTTTGAGTGGGTTGGGAATGTCCTTATTACCCTTCACCTTCTGATGCTTCACCTTTTTTTTTTTAATTCTTTACTTCATTGTTTGTGTATTATTTCTGCTTACCACCTATTGGTGTCTACTGTTGGTTGATTTGGACTTTGTTTGCTGAATCACATGGCCAATTCATTGAAAAAATTATATGGATCACATGATGTGGATCTAGACTTGGTGCTTTTTGGGTGAAATGTCTTAGTTAGGAGAGTTTGCTTTTCACAAAAAGTCAAAGCAGAGTGAGAGATCTGGGGAGGTGATCCATGAGCTATTTCTGTACATTTCCATAGCTCCAGATCCAATTTCTGTTTTGCTAATAAGAAGGATGACTCATAAGACTAAATCATAAGCATGTCAGAAAAACTATTATGACCTATTCAGGTTGCGGTTGAAAATGATTAACACACTGTTGTGAGAATACTTCCTCTATCAGGAGGGTGGATGCTAGTTTAACTGGAACACATAACTTGATATAGCTGTATTCTGTTCTTGATGATAAGGTTTTAAGCCGGTTAATTTTTTTTAATGGTGCATGAAATTTTCTCTACTAGAAAATTGTCAGCTTCTACTCAAATTCTCTCTCAAGGCAAAGCAGTTTAGAAACCTCACTGTAACAAGATTACCACTGGTCCTCACAATGAATAAAGTTCAGGCATGTGTTCTTTTACTCTGCTGCTGAAAAATTTTCCATGACTCCCTGTTTACTGAATAACCACAAACTTCTTGATGTGCAATTTGAAGCTCTGCACAGACACCATGAGGCAAAGGGAAACTAAATTATGTGTCTTTAGCCAGTGCTTCTCAAACTTTAATACACATATGCATGACCTGGGGATCTTGATAAAATGTGGTTCTGATTCAGTAGGCCCCGGGCTGATACTGTTCAGAGCAGGGCCAAAGCAAAATCTTAGGTGATTAGAATTAAGGAAGCAAAGAAGAGCCTTAAGCATTAAATCCCTGGGAGTGGGGAAAGGGGGAGGTAGGAAAAAAAAAAAAAAATCCAGTGAAGGGCTCCAGTGGAAAATAGGAGTAAGAGATGAACAAGTCCAGAGAGATTCCCAAGAGATTTCCCCTCCAAATGTGACATTCTTTCAGACAGAAACATGGGACTCAGTATTTGACTTGCTATGTATGGTTTACATTTCTCTTTGTCCAGGTACTTCATACCAAGTTTGGAACTAATAGCCTGAAACCACTTGAGGCTTTTTGATCAATATTAGAGCGGTGTTCTAGGATGGGGAATATATGCCTTGACTCTCATAATTTAGAAAAGATCTCCATCTTCCTGACGTAGTAGACCTTAGGGCAGTCTTCATCTTTCTGTGGTTTGAGAATGTTAATTGTGTTATCTATTAGATTGGTCATCAATTGCAAAGTCTAGTGCAGGTCACCTGGGAGCGTTCATGCACATCAGACTTGTTCTAAGATTCCAGAATCATAAGTTTTGGGTTTTTTTTTTCTTTTTTAATTTCAGCCCTCAAAATATACCAGCAAAAAATGGGGGAGAGGTTAGGCTTGGTCTACTTCAATGGACATCTGTTGCCAAGGACAGTGGACTTGCACTTCCCAGGCCACCCCCAGCCCAGGTCTGTTCTGCTCAGCCTGGGATGAGACAGAAGACAGTGGAACTGGTGGGGGAGCTGGAATGTGGGCCAACGGAGCAGTACTTTGGGAACATAGTTGGACTGAGGGGTGGGGTGAGCTGCCCAGGTCCAGTTACCTTTGCTTAGTCACAGAGCCTCAAAGTGTAGCCAGGGTTGAAAGAACTGCACAGATGTGGGTGAGGCAGACTAGGTGGGACAGCTGCAGCTGGGCAAGGAGGGGCTAGGGGTCAGTTGTCCCCCTCTCACTGACCATCTACCGAGCTCATCCGCAGCCTATCAAGCCAGCCTGGGAGGATCCTGTGTTGCTGCCCATCCGTAGGCCAACCAGGCTAATTTATTAAACACTACTATACATGGGATACCTTGTTAAGGGCTCTATAGAAATTATCTCATATGAATTATATTAAATAAGCACGGTTTCATGCACCTCATTAGAACTGATTCAAATGTATTCTTTTTAATGGCTGAGTAATACTCCATTGTGTATATGTACCACAGCTTTCTTATCCATTCATCTGCTGATGGACATCTAGGTTGCTTCCATGTCCTGCCTATTGGAAACGGTGCTGCGATGAACATTGGGCTACACGTGTCTCTTTCAATTCTGGTTTCCTCAGGGTGTATGCCCAGCAGTGGGATTGCTGGGTTATATGGCAGTTCTATTTCCAGTTTTTAAGGAATCTTCACACTCTTCTCCATAGTGGCTGTACTAGTTTGCATTCCCATCAACAATGTAAGAGGGTTCCCTTTTCTCCACATCCTCTCCAGCATTTATTGCTTATAGACTTTTGGATCGCAGCCATTCTGACTGGCATGAAATGGTACCTCATTGTGGTTTTGATTTGCATTTCTCTGATAATGAGTGATGTTGAGCATCTTTTCATGTGTTTGTTAGCCATCTGTATGTCTTCTTTGGAGAAATGTCTATTTAGTTCTTTGGCCAGGAAGCTTGGGGCTGGTGCACTGGGATGACCCAGAGGGATGGTATAGGGGAACACGTGTACACCTGTGGCAGATGCATGTTGATGTATGGCAAATCCAATACAATATTGTAAAGTAAAAAAAAATAATAATAATAATAATTAAAAAGAAAAGAAAAGAAAAAAAAGAATGATAAGTAAACCTAAGAAATAAATTTTTTACTTCAAAAAAAAAAAATAAGCACGAAATGAGTATCTGTTAATTAAACTGAATATTTAATAAAATAATAAACTTTCTCCAGGGTTTTAATTTAGCTTGTCCTTTGCAAATATGGTACAAAGTTATGGTTTTTCTTTGTTATTGGATATTGTTTAGCTTCTCTTCATAATTTTGAGAGTAATAATTACAGAAATAATTACTGAAGAAGGTTCTTTGTAACTGGAGCTGATTTTGAGCATTAACGATACATTTGAATTGTTCTTATTTGGTGTTGGGAAAACATACTGTTCTAAAAAGTTTGAGTCCTTGGCACCATTGTTCCTTTTGGGATTTCACTTAGCTCCTGAATTGAGTCGTTTTTATTCTAATCAGACTGTTGCTTGGAGCTGTGGCGGTACCCTAGGCAGTCCTAGTATGGATCCCACTTCCGCCTTCACATGGCTGATACTCCATTTTGAAAATCAACCCAGGTGTTCTGTTTCCCTTCACTGATTTCTGAGACAGTGAAACATTAACAGGTACTAACTTGTTACTTGTTTACTTGCCTTTTTGAGAGGAATCCAAAGGTTAATAAAATGGAATGCTTTCTCAACAAAGCTTGGGTGTAATATTTAACTTCCAGTTTGTGGGATCACATCCACAAAGAAAGCTTTCCCCACTGTGTGGAATTATTTAAACTGTTATTATTTAAATTACGGATGCTCTTCATCCTGGCCTCTGCTGCAGAGGTTCTAATCATGGCTGTATGTACAATAACCTTGGGAGATTTTTGAAAGTATCTTTGTATTTGAAAGATACTTTGAAAGATTTTTTCGGTTCTCACCACAGCTGTAGTGAATGTGAGACTGTAAGGTGAGACCAGAGCATCTGTATTTTAAAACCACCAGCAGGCCTCAAGTCTCAACCACCGGCTTCCCGAGTAAGTCTTGTGCCCAGTCAGGCTTGGAAGCCGCAGCCCGTAACAGTGAAATGGTCCCAGCTGATGAAAAAATGAAGAGAGCCATGCCTTTACTTAGCTATATGTTTTAGAAAGTCAGACGTGTGCTCTGGGGAATGTAAAACTCTCCTGTTAAACTTCTTTAAAAGGCTGGTTCTAGGACCCTAAAAAGTGAACTTACTGAATCCAAGTGTCTCAGAAATATATTTTCTATGAGGGTCCCCTAGAGATTTCCATGAATGCCAGAATTTTAGAACCTCTCTGTATATATGAATGAATGTGCAATCAACTGCCCAGATGGATACTCTATTTAGAGTTCTCTGATCATATTTAATTCTATCCCTGCTCTGCAGGAAACATCAGAATCATTCTAAGGAACTGTTCTCAAATTTTTCTGAATAATGAATGAGTCCTCTTTAGTGAAATCTATGAATCTTCTCCCTAGAAAATTTCACACAGGCACATATGCACATTTACATTTTACTTTTCAAGAGTCACAGACTGGAGTCCTGTTCGTTTAACACCAGATTCAGAGCTGTTGTTCTGGAAAAGATAACTGAGTTAGTCAACTTCAGTAAACATTTTCTCTTTATGGGTCACAGGACACAGCAAGGTTAAGGGCATGCCAAGAAGTCTGGCTCAGAGAGTGAGGGTGGGCTGAGGACAGGGAGGAGGAAGCTTATCCCTAAGTTAGGGCCCTGGTGAACATGGAGTCTAGTCTGAATGGAGGCTATCTTTGAAGATCCCTGGACCCAAGGGTGTACAGAAACTCTTCTTATCTCTGGCCCAGGGGGATTGTGATAGGTAATAGATGCGAAGAACTGACTCATTGGAATAGACCCTGATGCTGGGAAAGATTGAAGGCAGGAGGAGAAGGGGACGACAGAAGATGAGATGGTTGGATGGCATCACCGACTCAACAGACATGAGTTTGAGCAGGCTCCAGGAGATGGTGATGGACAGGGAAGCCCGGCGTGCTGCAGTCCATAGGGTCACAAAGAGTCAGACATGACTGAGTGACTGAACTGAACTGAATAGAAGTTACTCCAAGGCAGTAAATATTTTTTAGCACCTACGGTATGCTAGGTACTGCCAAGAGCTGGAAGTACAAAGATAGATCAGACACATGCTCTGTTTTCAAGTAGCTCACAGCTAGTGACATATTCCATATTGCTGTGTTTTTACACCCAACTGGCCCTCTCATAAATTTCACTATCATAGTTGTGAAATATCCAAAGATACTAACTATAATTTCAGAGATTTTTTCTGACTACTGTCCTATTTGTCTTTCAGCCCAATGCTCAGTGTATTCTTCTGTTGGTCCTCAGCTCCCTGGGTCCATCTCAAGTTCTCCATATCTGTATCTACACATTTGGATTTGATGACCCATTTGGATTTATTTCTCCAGTGTACTAACTTCATATTTCCCCTGGACGTTTGGCTCTAAATGCTCCCATTGGTGCCCCTGGATTTCTGACCTTCAACAACAGTCCTGGCTTTCAGTGCATTCAGTAGGAGTGCATTTTCCAACCTAGAGAGACAGACACCTTCAGTTTATTCATTCAACAGTATTGAGTGTGACAGGTACTATTCTTGACACTGGGAATACATCAATGAGATAAACAGTCAAAAATCCCTGGGCACATAGAGTTTTTATTTCAGTAGGAGGAAACCCAATAAATACATAATACTTATATACACAAACATGTAACAAATACATGTGGTAAACACAGTCCATTCCCATTATTTGAGAATTTTATATTTGCAAACCTGCCTACTTTCTAAAATTTATTTGTAACTCCCAAAGCAATATTCACAGCATTTCATGGTCATTTGTAAACATGCCAGAGAAGTGAAAAAACTCGAGTCACCTGACAAGCATATTCCTAGGTGAGGTCACACAAGGCAACACTCTACTTTCTGGTTTCCACTTTCATACTTTCTCATACTAACAGTATAGTTTTCTCAGTTTATTTAGCACAACATTTTCCTCATTTTCGTGTTCTTAGTAATTTCACTGTTTAAAATGGCCCCACAAACATAATGTTAAAGTTCTATCTAGTGTTTCCTGCTGCAGGAAGGTAGTGATATCCCTTACAGAGAAAATACATGTGTTAAATAAGCTTTGTTCCAGCATAAGTTGTAAGTTCAATGTTAATGAACCTACAATATAATAAGTAAAGTGACCATAAACAGAAGTGCACATAAAACAAGGCTATGCATTGATGGGTGAAAAAAACATTATGACTGAAACTCACAGTAAAAGCAAGGATTCATTATTTGCTAATTTGTTATACACAGTGACATAACTACCATGAATAACAAGAATCGACTGTCTATATTAGAACAGATATTAGTTTATGTTATGGATAAAAATAAGGTTACAAGTTGTATAGGAAGTATCCAGGGTGGGTTGTGCTTTCCATTTACAGTTATATGTTCAGGTAACATTTGAGCAAAGATGCAAAAGACATGAGGGAAGACACTCTCAGAACATCTGAGAGAAAGAGCAAAGCAAGCAGAGAGAAAGGCAAGCACACAGCGCCATAGGCGGAAGCATGGCTGGGGGTGGGGAATGGAGGGAGGCCGGTGGAGGGAAGGGGAAAGAGAGAAAGTGGTAGAAACTGAAGTCAAAAAGGTAATGAGGAGCAGAAGATCCTCCAAAGGCTGGTGTTTTCTCTGAATGGGAAGCCAGCGAAGAGTTTTGAATGAGGTGACTAATATGATCTGACATGTTTTTAACAGGGTGCTCTGTGTTGAGCATACAATGGGCAAAAACAAGAGTGGAACCAGGTACCCATTTAGGAGGCTCACATAATAATCCAGTGGAGAAGTAATAGTGACTTTGTCCAGGGTGGTAACTGTGGAGGTACTGAGGACTCATTGAATTCAGGCTGTTTTGGAGGCAGAGCCAACAGGATTTGGTGTGGATAAAATGTATAATACATAAATGATAGAGAAGAAGCAAGAATAGTGCCAGGGATTTTGGCCAAAGAAACTGGAATAATAGAGTTGCTGTTGCTGTTTGATGAGATGGGCAAGCTTATGGGAGGAGCAGGTTTAGGGGTAGGGTAGTCTGGACTTATGTATTGTACCCATTAGATTTGAGATGTCTAAGAAACACTCAAGAAAAAATGTGGAATAAGTCATTAGATATATTAGTCTGGGTTTCAGAGGACAGGCCCAGACTGAAGAGTCATTATCTCATTGATGGTTTTAAAACCATAATTCTGGATAGTAAGGGTGATATATATTCAATCCTGGTGATATAGGCTGGACATGGATATGCTTATCTGGCCTGAAAGATAAAAAAGGGAAGGGGGTTCTCGTTTCAACTCTGGAAACTCCAGCCTGATGGAAGATGGGGGGAAAATGAGTTAATAAAACTGAGAAGGTACAATAGGTGAGGTAGAAGGCAAAATAGGAAAGTAATGCTGTTCTGGAATTTCAGCGAAGAAGATGTTTCAGTGAGGAGGGAGTGATCAGTTGTGTCAAATTCTGCAGATGGGTCAAGAAATATGAAAAGAAAAGTGAGCTTTGGGTTTAGCACAAGAACATCATCAGTGGCCTTGACAAAGCTGTTTAGGGATGAAAGCCTGATGGTAGTGTGTTCAAGACAGAACAGGAGGAGATCAATCTGAGTCAGTAATCATGGACAAGCCATTTGAGGACTGTGGCTATGAAGAGAAGCAGACAAATGGGGTAGTGGATAGAGAGGATATGAAGGTCAAGAAAGATGTTTTTATTAATGATAGGAGAAATTAAAGCATGCTGTTTAATTAAAGAAGGCAAATTTCCATGCCTCTCTTGCATTTCTGTATGTTTTGTGAACAGAGATACTATTGCTTCTCTTCTGGACTTTCTTTTCAAGGGTGCTTGTATAATGAACATCTTTTGAAGACAAAAAGGGTGTCTCTCTCCAGAACAAAGTGCAGGCATGTTTACTGTCCGATATAATAAATAACTCAAGTTCCCTAAACTCAGGGTTCCTTTCCAGTAATGCAATTCATTGTGTGTGCAGAGGTCACCTGGCTCTTCTTGCTTCATCCTGTGGAGACTGGGACTCAGGGAACCAGCACAATAAAATGCTGATCCTCTGGCTACTGCTGTTGCTGTCAGTAATAAAGTCCCTTGTCTCTGACCCAGGCGTGCTGTAGCTTTAGTCAGCAGCCATGAAACTGTGTGGCATGCTTGTCTGTGATTTGCAAGTTGAGTAAAATCTCAGAACTTCCATAGTTCTTGACACTTGTATATAGGTAAGGACAAATTAGTAGAGAATAAAAAGCCACTGATGGAGGAGCGAGAAGGGAAAATTTCTTAAATAATACCTTGTAAGAGGCTTCGAGTCTAGTGTACAAGCAGAGTCTCAGATGTTTTTTTTTTCATAGTAATAGAGGATAAAAGGCAGAATAAATGGGGACTGAGACAGGTAGGTGAATTGGTGTGGTTACGGGAGGGTATGGACATTTGCTGGCTGTTACTTTTCTTTTCCTCAATGAAATCAGAAGCATCTTCATTTGCTGAGAATGAAGTTGGAGAGGAGGTGTTAGAGGCTAAAGAGAAAGAGAAAGGTACAGAATAGCCATCCATGTGTGTGGAGAGAGAACAGACAAGAGAAAAATAGTTGAATTGATGAGCATCACTACAGTCCCTAGTTCTGAGTGAGAAGCCTTAGCAGGATGTACTCGTACTTGCCCTTCACGAAGCTGAAAGTCGCTCAGTCATCTGACTCTTTTCAACCGCATGGACTGTATAGTCCATGGAATTCTCTAGGCCAGAATACTGGAGTGGGTAGCCCTTCCCTTCTCCAGGGAATCTTCCCAACCCAGGGATTGAACCCAGGTCTCCCGCATTGCAGGCGGATTCTTTACCAGCTGAGCCACAAGGGAAACCCAAGTATACTGGAGTGGGTAGCCTATCCCTTCTCCAGCAGATCTTCCTGACCCAGGAATTGAACTGGGGTCTCCTGCATTGCAGGTGGATTCTTTACCAACTGAGCTATGAGGGAAGCCCTGCCCTTCGTAAGTCAGTCATAATAAATACATGCTGATAACTCTTGCTCTCTGGGCATCAGAAACCACTATGATCAGTAAATCCCCTGTCTCATCCCAGGAGGATTCAGTACACAGTCACGTAAACTGCATTCAGTTCACCAATTAAGCCCTGGAACTTTTGCTTGAATGTTCTGGGGTTCATGTCTCTGTGCAAATAAATCTTTATTAACAAGTGGCTGTCCTGTTTACATTGTGAAATTTTAATTGTGTTACTAGAGAATGTCTGCTCAATTCATGTTTTTTATTGGTGATGTTCTGTTTTCTTGCTTACTAGACATTTACTTTACTTCCAGATAATTACTGTGGCTTAGATTTTAATGTCTTAATTAACTATCCTTATTAACTCTATGGCAAGAGCTGCAGCATAACAATAATTTCTTAAAAAGACATGCTTGATGATAAAAAATATATATATTATACTTCTTTGACCTGCAGAGAGAGGAGGACAGGGAAGCAGGCAGCATTCAATTAAGTTTGGTCCCACTGAACTAATTTTTTTTAAAGCCCAAGCACACGGACCCATTCAGTGTCATGGCAAGACAGCCTCACCACAGCAGCTGTCTTGGCTGGGCAGCTACTTCTCAATCAAAACATTCAAGCTCCAGACACTTTTTAAAATTAGCAGAGCATGCCAAGAAGAAACATAAAGATGCCTGTTTTTCTCAAACAGTCTTTATTCAGTTAGGACTCTGATATTTTTATTTGTTGTGATAATTTAATTAGCCAACTAACAGAGACTTCTTGGTACCTCCTCTGTGTCCATGTTGTTTTATATATTAGTCAAGATAGACTTGGCTCTGCTGTGGTCATAAATACCCCCACCCAATCTCAGTGGTTAATATAGTTAATTTAAATATGTAGAACCCTATGTAGCTTGAGTCAAGCTCCTTCATCTTGTATTTAACTTAGTCTGTGGGCCCCTAAGGTTGGCATGGCATTGACCCTAAATACCCAGGGAAGCTGGAGAATTTGGGGGAGCACATGAATGATTGGGGAGCCTCAGTGGTCTTTGCTGAATTTTTCCAGGTGCTGAGAAAGAGCATGAGGAAAACAAAGACCAAGTCCTTGCCCCTGAGAAGATTTTAACTGTCAGGGTGTTGAAAGGGAAAGCAGCTGATATTCTCCAAGTATCCTTTCATATCAGATCATTTGCTAGAAATTTTAAAATACTTGAGTTCATTTTTATATTAATGGACTTGTCATTGACCCACTAATTATTGAGCAACTACCAAGGACTGAGATGTCCATAGGATTTCAGAGATGTCTCAGACTCCATACCACCATTCAGTGAGGAAAGAAGGAGGTAAGCAAAAATGCCCAGCCAGTATAATATAATGCAGTAAGTACTGCAGTGGGGATATATTAGTTTCCTAGGGCTGTTATAACAAAGCTGGGTGGCTTTAAAAAACAAATATATTCTCTCACAGTTCTAGAGGCCAGAGGTCTGAGATTAGGATGTCGTCAGAGCTATGTTCCCACTGATGTTCTGGTAGAATCCTTCCTTCCTTCTTCCTAGGTTCTAATGGTGGCCATCAGTCCTTGGCATTCCTTGACCTGAGGATGAACCACTCCAATCCCTGCCTCTGTCATCACATAACATTCTCCCTGTGTGTCCGTGTCTTCATATGGAATATTTCTCTTCTTATAAAGACACTGACCATGGGTTGTGTTAGAATAGGGCCCATCCTAATAATCTTCCCTGGCTCAGATGGTAAAGATCTGCCTGCAATGCAAGAGATGCAGGTTCCATCCCTGGGTTGGGAAGATCCCCCGGAGAAGGAAATAGCAACCCACTCCAGTATTCTGGCCTGGAGAATTCCATGGACAGAGGAGCCTGGCAGGCTGTAGTCCATGGGTTTGCAAAGAGTTGGACATGACTGAGCAACTAACACTTTCACTTTTTTCTAATGATCTCCTATTTGATTCTATCTACGACGACACTATTTCCTGATAAGGTTATGTTACAGGCACTAAAGGTTAACACTTTGTATCTTTTTGGTGGGGAGAGGATATAATTCAGTCTGCCACAAGGGGTAAGCCCAGAATGTTAGAAAAATACAAAGGAGTGACACCTGGGTCAGAGAAATTTCCTAGAAAAGTTAATGTTTAAGTCCTCTAAAACCAGCAGTAGGCAGTCATGCAAAAATATGAAAGAAAATTATTTTAGGTAGAAGAAACAGCATGATCCCAGGTCCAGCAGCAGTCAAGAGTCTGATAAACTGTACAAGCTGGTCTGGCTGGAGATGAAATTCAAAATGGGAAAGAAGAAATAGATGGAGCTGGAGGGTTGGAAAGAAGCTTGGTCAAGAAAGAGCTTTAAACAGATTGGAATCTTATCCTGAGAGCCAAAAGGTTTAAGCAGAGAATTGATAGTATGATGGACAGCAACTGTAAGAGAATTTAAGAATGATCTTCCTGGTTGTAGAATGGAGCAAAATTGAAAGAGGAAAGGGTGGAGTTATGAAGTTATTAAGATAACTTAGGTAAGAAGGGGTTGGAAGCCCTAAGAATGGTAGCAGGGATGGTGGTGAGAGAAGTGGGTGGGTTTTGGTGATGTTTAGGAAGGAATATTATTCTTTATAATTGTCACTATGTGAGAGAGTGATGAGGATAAACGACAACCCCGGTTTTGGCTAGATGTGGCATGTAATTCAGTGAGACAGGGGTTAGAGGAAGAAGAGCAGAGGATGGAGAGCAGGGGAGTTGCTGGGCAGGGGGTGCCTATAAGGTGTATCACAGGGAACCCAGGCACTTAGATAGTGATGTTGGTTTCAATCCCTTTGCTCTTGCAACCACATCCTATTACCTCCTAAAGCCACACTAGCAAAATTCTAACTAATGGACAACATAAATACCAGTATGTTATTCAGCACCAAGTATAACAGGAGTTCACTGAAGAGAGAGCTCTAAGATCCAGGAAGAGAGAACAGTCTTAATGAAGGAGACATACTCTCACACTTGGTCTTTGAATAACAGAACTTAGAAAACCAAAGAGAGGTTGGGAAGGCATACCAGCTGGAGCATAGCAGGAGAAAAGTTGAAGAGGGAGAAGGGGCCTGACTTCCTGGGATGATAGTTCAATTTGAGAAAAAGTAAGAGGGAAGATTGGACGGGGCAGGTGAAGATGGGTGAGGAGGCCTCAGCATCCAAATAGCAAGCTCTGTGTGTTTGCGTCTCTCCCAAATGTCACCGCCTCTCTCTCTGAAGAGCACTTCCTGCTCTCCCTAGGAATAAGGGGAACTGTCATACCACAATACTGAATGAATGAATGATTCGATGACTGCTTTAGCCTGGGATCATCAAATCATTTAAGTTTCCTTTTGATCCTTGAGTCAGCATCTTTATAATTTTTATTTTACTAACTTTTTCCAGTGAAAAGATGAGGCTACTTGTTAAGGAAAGAAAGGGTTATTTTACCTTTTTAGTACTGGGAATTTATTTTAATCTCAGAGGAGGTACTATAGAAAGAACCTTAGGCCAGAAAAGTCTCGACAGTTTACTTTTTAGCCACTAATGAGCTGTATGACCTTGGTCACTAGGCCTCTCTAGGCTCTGGTTTCTTTATTTGTAAAATAAAACACTAGACCAGGCCATCTCTAAGGCCTTTTCAAGCTCTATTATTTTATGATTCCTTCTTACATTTTATGAGCCATGCTTGATTTATAAGTCTCCCCAAAACACTCAGCTCCAGCTATGCAAGGTCATTATAAACAGCTGAATGTTGACTGTTTTCACAATATCAAAATAACCTGATTCTTTAAAAAAAAAAAAAAAAAAACTGATTCTTTATATTCACTTAACCAAATATTCAAGTATTTTTACAGCTGGTCTGTTCTATTCATTTTTGGAATGTTTAGGGGCCAATTCTGTTCAACTTTCATATAAGTCCTACCCCATCAGACTGGTCCGAGGGTGGGTTCCTAGTTCAGTTATCTTTCATAGTACCTGAAGAGGGCTGTTTAACCAGGTACTTGAGAGCACGGACTCTTCGACTGTCAGGTACAGAGGAATCAGCCTGGGTGAACTTTGGGAAATGAAGATTCCTGATCCTCAGAGAGTCTGATTCTGAAGGCTGGAGATGGCACCCAAGTCTGCATTTTAACAAGCTCAGGAGGAGTTCTTTGGCAATTATATAAGCAGAGGTGAGGAGGACGTTATGTTGAGAAACATTGTCAGCCCCCAGCTGAATCATGTATCAGTTTTAAACCAGTAGAACTTAACTGTAGGTATGTATGTGCACAGTTATTGAGACTGCAGGTGGTTAGTACTACGATGTGGCTCTGAAATCAGCAAATCACTCTGAGAACAGGTTGGGGAAGCACGGAGCTCTGAGTGGCTACCAGTGTCTGCCACGTTCTGGCTCTACTGTGCTGCTCTGCCTGCTTCACTTGTTGGCTTCTTATCTGGGATCATCAACTTGCCCTGATGCTGCTGCACCAACTGAGAAAAGGTCCGCCTCTCTCTGGAGCATCCAGAACTTCTGGTCCAGGCTCTGTGTCTCAGATGAGAAGCCCATCAATCTCCCAGTTGCTCGCTCTCCGCCCCCATCACAGTGGCTCTACTGTCACCTTAGCCTGAGCTCAGGGATGGGAGGACTCAGGTGAGCAACTCTGAGATGATTCTCTTTTGAGACTCCTTGAGAGAGTTTAGGGCTGCTGAGCAGGGAGAGATTTTAATCAAGATTCCCAGTGTTATATGAGAACATTCTCTTTGGAGTGGAGAACAGTCTGGAAAAACATTTTACCATTTCAAACAGGCTCAGCTGGATATTTGCCTTTTGACTCTTTCAATTTATAATATGTGGGCCTGTTTATAGAAGTTTTACAATTTACAATAATAAATTTACAAACAGTGAAATTCTGTTTATATGAACACATTTGGAACTGAATTGACCAATCTGTTTGCTAGTATATAGTCGCATAACCACAGTACAAACTGGAGTCATAAATCAGTGTGTCCTCCCCTGTATTCTCCATCCTACTTGAAGTGAAAGTGAAAGTCGCTCAGTCACGTCCAACTCTTTGGGACCCCATGGACTGTATAGTCCCTGGAATTCTCCAGGCCAGAATACTGGAGTGGGTAGCCTTTCCCTTCTCCAGGGGATCTTCCCAACCCAGGGATTGAACCCAGGTCTCCTGCACTGCAGGCAGATTCTTTATCAGCTGAACCCCAAGGGAGGCCTAAGAATACTGGAGTGGGTAGCCTATCCCTTCTCCAGGAGATCTTCCCAACCCAGGAATCTGAACCGGAGTCTCCTGCATTGCAGGGAGATTCTTTACCAACTGAGCTATGAGGGAAGCCCTTAGAACAGCCTAAATCAGGTGTCCTTAACTTTTACTCAGCACACTCCTAGGAGGGGTCAGGTGCACTTCTAAAATTCAGATTACTAGTTTCCACTTCATATATTCTGATTGACTGGGTTTGGGTTGTGGTTCAAGAAGCTGAAACTTTAAACAAATACCCACCACTGATGGTGATGCTGATGATCACACTTAGTGAAATATTACCCAGGGCTTTAACCCTTCAGGTTTGCAAGTTCTGTGGACATGCCACATACTTTCATGTCTTAAGGTCTTTATTCAGTTTGCCTCTGTTAAAATGCTCTTTCCATTCTGGTTTAGCCAGGAAAATTTCAATTCACCTTTTCAAGCCCTGCAAAGATGTCATTTCTCCTGTAGGTTTCTCTGAAACTCTCATCTTCTCTACTACCATTCTCTGCTGCACTTTCTAAATATCTTAGCACAGTGTTCTACTTGTAGTTCTTCACATGCCTACCTTTATAATGTGTGAGCTTCTGGAATGCAGGGCCCAGTCATCTTTGTTTCCTCAGTGCCCAGCATTGCATCAGATATGTGTTAGGTACTGTAAAACGCATTGATTATAGTAAACTGATACAGACACAGCCACAGGTGTATGATACACCTGCACAAACTGATAAGTTAGTCAGTTTTTTTTTTTTCTTCCAAGTATCATAAAGTTAGACCTTTTGAGATTTCTAAGCAACAAAATGGGACAACAGGAAATGAAATCTTAAAAGTAATCAGGAGTTCCTATCGTTGTGTAGATTATTTTCTCCTCTTTTGCATTATCAAAATGAGTTATAAAATCAATATTTTCTCTATTGTATATGTTACCTTATGAGGGAGCAATTGCTTCTGGGGATGCACAATAAAGAAAACCTGAGGCAGAGGAGGGGGATTTTAGTGACATGACCTGAGAACTGATTTCCTCACCAAAACAGCTTCTTTTTATCTCCAGCAAGGAGGCCATTTTCTGCCTTGTCTTTGTCTGTTGTGAGCTTTCTTGGAAGCGGCGGCTCCATGGGAACAAGCATTGCTGTCACATGTCAGGCATTTAGGCATCTATTAAAGGCAGATGAAAAGAATATTAGATATGGCAGGGCAGAGTAGAAGTAATGGACAAGAGTGCAGAGGACAGGATTTTGATCGGGAATAGATAACTTACTAGTGGGAGTAATATATGGCTGGAGGGGGTTGCAGTGGCCTCTATTATCAGTTCTCTTAAGATTCAATTATCAAAGGACCTGCTGCTGTCCCTCCTTTACTCCAGTCAGCTGCAAAGATCTCAGTGCCAGGAGCGCCAAGCAGAGAGCTTTCCAAACCTGAGAGTGACACAGCATTTGAAAAATTTCAGGTTAATTCTGTAGTGTTCTTCCCTCCTGTATCCTCTTAAGAGTCTGAAACTCAGCTTGATTTTTAGCCCAGAATATCTGAATCTCTCCTCCAGCAAGTATTTTTATAAGATATTTATCTATTATATCCCTCTTCACAGCCATGTTTAAAGGAGCCAGTCACGGTAAGAAGTCTGCTCTGTAGATGAAGAATCAAAGGTACAGTAATTTTCCCAAGGTCTCTCAATGATGACAGAACTAGACTGAGTGAAATCTCCCCTCTTCTAGCCATGTTTAGAAGGCAGGCTTGAAATGTGCAGAGGTGGAGGCCTATTATTTTCTCTTCCCAGAGGGAAAGCATGAAAGAATAATAAGTATGAAATGAGATGCCAGTCCAGGTTCGATGCACGATACTGGATGCTTGGGGCTGGTGCACTGGGACGACCCAGAGGGATGGAATGGGGAGGGAGGAGGGAGGAGGGTTCAGGATGGGGAACACATGTATACCTGTGGCGGATTCATTTTGATATTTGGCAAATCTAATACAGTTATGTAAAGTTTAAAAATAAAATAAAATTTAAAAAAAAAAAAAAAAGAATAATAAGAGTAAGAAACTAAATATCTGCTCAGCCATTTCAAAGATTATGGCCCAATACTCACTAGGCTGTTGATGGCAGATCTGTGAACTCTGAAGTCAGGAAAGGGGGCTTTAATCAGAAAGTAATGACAAACCCAGTCTGGGAAGAATCAATAGATTATTACGTGAGTCATTGAGCTTTGTCATGAGCACCACACTTTCACAGCAAGCACCTCATTGCCACCATACAGCATTATAAACAGGGCTTCTTGTTCTCCATATCATAGGAATTAAAGCTCTTACCATGTTAGGCAGAAATTGTTTTTAAAAGAATTTGTTTATCACCTGTCTCCAGCTATTGCATGCAAAGAACAAAGGCAGGCATTCTCTTCCACAACTCTGAGTGTGGACTGTCCGGCACCAATTAACATTTCTCCAAACTTCTGGTTCAGTTCAGTTCAGTCGCTCAGTCGTGTCTGACTCTTTGCAACCCCATGAAACATGGCACGCCAGGCATCCTTGTCCATTACAAACTCCCGGAGTTAACCCAAACTCATGGGCATCGAGTCGGTGATGCTATCCAGCCATCTCATCCTCTGTCGGCCCCTTCTCCTCCTGGCCCCAATCCCTCCCAGCATCAGGGTCTTTTCCAATGAGTCAACTCTTCACATGAGGTGGCCAAAGTATTGGAGTATCAGCCTCAGCATCAGTCCTTCCAATGAACACTCAGGACTGGTCTCCTTTAGGATGGACAGGTTGGGTCTCCTTGCAGTCCAAGGGACTCTCAAGAGTCTTCTCCAACACCACAGTTCAAAAGCATCAATTCTTCGGCGCTCAGCTTTCTTCACAGTCCAACTGTCACATCCATACATGACCACTGGAAAAACCATAGCCTTGACTAGACAGACCTTTGTTGGCAAAGTAATATCTCTGCTTTTTAATATGCTATCTAGGTTGGTCATAACTTTCCTTCCAAGGAGTAAGCATCTTTTAATTTCATGGCTACAGTCACCATCTGCAGTGATTTTGGAGCCCCAAAAATTAAAGTCTGATACTGTTTCCACTGTTTCCCCATCTATTTCCCAAGACATGATGGGACCAGATGCCATGATCTTAGTTTTCTGAATGTTGAACTTTAAGCCAACTTTTTCATTCTCCTCTTTCACTTTCATAAAGAAGCTTTTTAGTTCCTCTTCACTTTCTGCCATAAGGGTGGTGTCATCTGCATATCTGAGGTGATTGATATTTCTCCTGGCAATCTTGATTCCAGCTTGTGCTTCTTCCAGCCCAGCGTTTCTCATGATGTACTCTGCATTATAAGTTAAATAAGCAGGGTGACAATATACAGCCTTGACGTACTCCTTTTCCTATTTGGAACCAGTCTGTTGTTCCATGTCCAGTTCTAACTGTTGCTTCCTGACCTGCATACAAATTTCTCAAGAGGCAGTTCAGGTGGTCTGGTATTCCCATCTCTTTCAGAATTTTCCACAGTTTATTGTTATCAATAAACACAGTCAAAGGCTTTGGCATAGTCAATAAAGCAGAAGTAGATGTTTTTCTGGAACTCGCTTGCTTTTTTGATGATCCAGCGGATGTTGGTAATTTGATCTCTGGTTCCTCTGCCTTTTCTAAAAGCAGCTTGAACATCTGGAAGTTCACGGTTCACGTATTGCTGAAGCCTGGCTTGGAGAATTTTGAGCATTACTTTACTAGCATGTGAGATGAGTGCTTGTGTGGTAGTTTGAGCCTTCTTTGGCATTGCCTTTCTTTGGGATTGGAATGAAAACTGACCTTTTCCCATCCTGTGGCCACTGCTGAGTTTTCCAAATTTGCTGGCATATTGAGTGTAGCACTTTCACTTCTGGTAGGAACTGGTATTAGACTACTAACCTCTGAGCCATTTGGGGATTACATGGTGGTGGGTGGAAAAATGTTACTTTTTAAAAAAAAAAAAAAAATCAGTAACCATTTATAAGAGCCTAAACTGCATCAGATAGTAGTATTTCTTTTGATGGAACTGTATGGGTATATATGAGTACCAGACTAATGATAATCTATTTAGACTTTAGCAAAGCACTTGACACTGTTTTGGGATGAAGATGACATACATAGGTGGATAATGTGGTCGAAAGTGACTTATCAACTAACTAACTGATTTCTAAAAAGACCTAGGTTACCATCAGTGCTGCTGCCTATTACGTTTCTCCTTTAAAAAAATAACTTTATTAGGCATAATTTATCAGTAATTCACTCATATTCATTCATAATTATCAAATAATTCACTACATCAAGTGTACTGATTTCTTAGTACATTTCTCAAGTTGAGCAACAATCACCATAAATCAATTTTAGAGCATCCCTATCATCCCAGTAAATTGCTCACACCATTTTATGGATTAATTCCCCTCCACCATTCCCCATCCCCATCCCACCCCAGGCAATTACTAAACCTACTTCCTATCTCTATAGATTTGCCTTTTCTGGACATTTCATATAAATGGGATCGTGCAATATGTGGTCTCTTGTGTCTGAAGTCTCTCACCTAGCATAATGTCTTTGAAGTGCCTTAACATTATGGGATATATCATCAGTCTGTTTCTTATTATGTCTCAATAGTATTCCATTGTGAGGCTTCCCAGGTGGCTCAGTGATAAAGCATCTGGCTCCCAATGCAGAAGATGTAGGAGACTCTGGTTCGATCTGTAGGTCAGGAAGATCCCCTGGAGAAGGAGATGGCAACCCACTCCAGTATTCTTGCTCGGGAAACCCCATGGCAGAGGACCCTGCCCGGCTGCAGTCCATGCGGTCGCAAAGAGTCAGACACAACAGCACATATGCACTTGAGGATGTATATATTATATAACTACAACTATACATATAGCCAAAAAGTTCATTCAGATTTTTCCATAAGATGTTATCAGAAGAACAATATATGCAGATGACACCACCCTTATGGCAGAAAGTGAAGAGGAACTCAAAAGCCTCTTGATGATAGTGAAAGTGGAGAGTGAAAAAGTTGGCTTAAAGCTCAACATTCAGAAAACGAAGATCATGGCATCCGGTCCCATCACTTCATGGGAAATAGATGGGGAAACAGTGGAAACAGTGTCAGACTTTATTTTTCTGGGCTCCAAAATCACTTCAGATGGTGACTGCAGCCATGAAATTAAAAGACGCTTGCTCCTTGGAAGGAAAGTTATGACCAACCTAGATAGCATATTCAAAAGCAGAGACATTACTTTGCCAACAAAGGTCCATCTAGTCAAGGCTATGGTTTTTCCTGTGGTCATGTATGGATGTGAGAGTTGGACTGTGAAGAAAGCTGAGCACCGAAGAATTGAAGCTTTTGAACTGTGGTGTTGGAGAAGACTCTTGAGAGTCCCCTGGACTGCAGGAGATCCAACCAGTCCATTCTGAAGGAGATCAGCCCTGGGATTTCTTTGGAAGGAATGATGCTAAAGCTGAAACTCCAGTACTTTGCCCACCTCATGGGAAGAGTTGACTCATTGGAAAAGACTCTGATGCTGGGAGGGATTGGGGGCAAGAGGAGAAGGGGACGACAGAGGATGAGATGGCTGGATGGCATCACTGACTCGATGGACGTGAGTCTGAGTGAATTCCGGGAGTTGGTGATGGACAGGGAGGCCTGACGTGCTGCGATTCATGGGGTCGCAAAGAGTCGGACACGACTGAGTGACTGATCTGATCTGATCTGATCTGACTCATCAATTGATGGATCTGCATGTTGTTTCCAATTTGGAGCTCTTTATGAGTAATGTTAAAAAACTACCATGTAAGTCTTTGTGTGGATTTATGTTTTCATTTCTCTTGAGTATATAACTAGGAGTGAAATTGTTTTTCTTGAGTTTCTCATCATCTCCTTTACCATGGAATTCCTTTAACATGATGGGTTACTCTATGTGCCATCTGACTCCTCTATTTGAAAGTCAAAGTGAAAAAGAAGGGTGGCCAAGAGATATTTGGGGGCTGAATTCCCCTAAGTTGCTAGAAATAAATTTTCCCTGAGGGAAAGAACAGCCATAAACGGATAAAACATTTTATCATAAAATTGAATACGAAAGCAGTTATGTTGTATTATGGCAACATTTGTTGTTCCTCATGTTGTCTCATTTGTTTTTGTAGTCCACACTGGGATCACTCATTTACCTTTAACAAAAGTTCCCAACATTAAGGCATAAAATGCAAACTCCTTAGCTTGCTTTTAAAAGTCCTAAGATGTAATTTCAATACCCCACTCAGTCAGGACCTAGTCAGAAAACAGTCCTTGCCAGGTAGTTCAAAAGAGGAAAATTTATATAGGAAACTTTTTACACAGATGTTGAAAGAACTAAAAGGCCATATTAGCACACACATATAGATAGAAGCTGCCACATCCCTAGGGCTGGAGGGACAGTGGAAAGAAAGGTGGTATTAGAGTCAAGGGGTACCTGTGCATTCTTGTCCCCAGCAGGTGGCACTGGAATGGTGGTACTTGGATTAGGAGCCACCACTTATAGCTTTATTTTTCCCCAGAATTGAAAATCATTGTCAACATGAGGGAATTAATTCTTAGATTTTGGGGCAAAGCAGAAGGAGCAATAGGGTTTTCTTTGTGAAAATGAATGTTTATTTAAGATAGCAAGTACCTCAATAAAATGTGATATCTTGATGCTTTGTCATTAAATGATAACATTGGTTAATTTAATAATTTCCATAGATTTGCTTTCTCTGCCTTGAAACAACAGACTGTTCTACTAGCTGAAAAGTCAAATTAGGAGACATTCATATCATTCCTTTCAGTTCCTTTGTGTCTTCACTTTTCATGCCTCTCCTTTCTTTTTTAGCAACTGGACAGATTAGTTTTATGCATTGTTACCATATTTCCCTACCCAGATATCAGAACAGCAGTGTAACAGAAACCAGTGCGCTCACAATGGAGACAATGGGAAAGAATCTGGAAAATCAGAACTGCCCTGGAAAATGCAAAACATATGCTTTCCTGTATCTGGAATCCTGTGATTTTCTTATCCTCAATTATATCTCTCAGCTGTTCCAAGCTGCCTCCCCTGCCACCCCACCCCACCCCCAGCACACCAGCAGTTAGGTGTAGCTTCATTAATTTAAATACAATATTGGGGATTGCTCTGCAACTACTACCATCCAATTTACTAACGTGGTTCCAATACAAATTGCTTTGATGATGTAAGCTTTGGAATTATAGAATTTTCTGTAAATTATTTTCTAAAGTACTTATAAATCTGGTCAGATTTAAAGGATTTTCCTTCTTCCATTCCCTTACCTCCCATTAGTTTATCCACCTGCACACTCTATAAATATCCAGATAGTGTGTTAGGCCCTAAGTACAAAGATAAATAGAGCTCAGTGTATCCCATGAGCTAGAGGAAGAGAGACAGTAAAACACATAAATGATTATGAGTCCTAAGAATCACAGTAATATGAACAATATTAGTCATGGTGACCCACAGGATGAAGAAACTGCCTGAGGAAGGATGATACTGCAGGAATGTCTCTACAAGGAAGTGACATCAGAATGGAATCTTCAAAGTTCAATAGAAGTTTGCTAAACAGATAAGACAGGGCAGAGAGAAACATAATGGCTAGACCAGAAGCTGAAATTCGTTCAGAACCACAGAGAGGACAGCATGAAACTGCGAAGATAGACCCAGAGGAGATGTTCCTCATGTTTGTGAGGAACATTCTGTAGAGTAAGGAGCCACTGAAGCGTCTTCTGTGGCAGAATTGCAGAGGACTTCTGGTGTCCATCCAGCACTACCCCACTTCTGGGCACTACTTTCACAAGTCCTCAGAATGAGAGCAGCCATCATCTCCCAAGAGTTCATGACCCCACCTCCTTGGCCCAAGTGATTGGTCTAGAGGCGAACTGACCAGCAATACACCAATCACAAGATCTCAGCTCCCCTGCCTGACTGATCGGCCAGGGTCTAGGTGCATTGTAACACAGGCAGGCTCAGAGGAGGTTTCTTTTCTTGTTCCTGAGAAAGCTTGGAACACAGGGTTGTACTGCCAGAGGATATTCTCCTACCTGGTAGAGAAAGTCATTTCTATCTAAAACAGTGAATATTCAGTTTTGGGCACACACAGATAAGCAAAAACATGAGCCGCTGAGAGAAGGAGAATTGTGACAGCTTTTAATAACCTTCCAGACTGGGAGGCCTCTAAGGCTACCTTGTTTCCCCCTTCCTAAAACTTAGTTCTTTGGGGATTTTTTTTTTTACTCTGTGTCATCCACCACCCAAACCCCTTCCAAGTCTTATAATTGCTTGAGCTACTTTGAATTCATTTTGACAGGGGCACCCAGAGTCACTGACCAGTGTTAAGGTTCTGATTCACCCTCCACCTGAAATGCCTACAGCTCCTCACCCTGCATGGAAAGGGGGCATTACCTAAAGCCCCAGATGTCTTAATAAATCCATTTTCAAAAGTTTCATGACAAAAGAATACTTAGCAAAAAATGTCATTCTTGGAAAGAGAATCCTAACAACAAAAAGCAACAGCTATTTTAAGGATAGTTAGGGATCATTTCCTTAAGCTACTAAACCAATTACACAAGAAGCAAATAAAAGTACAATTGTAATTCTAAAACAATAAGCAGACAGGGACACAGGGTTAAAAAATTAAAATTAAATTTAAAAATACATTTTGATAGAGGGAAAAAATATTCTTGTTTCAATAAACACTGATCAATACAGAGATAAGTATTCAGAATATATATTAAGATGTCAAGTCAAAGTGCATTCTTTGCCTATGCTAAAGACCAATTGCTTGAAAAAGTGCTCTGGAACTAAACGTGGCTTCTGTTCCTTTAAGAAAGAAATAGATGGTCTCTGTCAACGTTAGGGGTCAGGTTGGAAAGGCCTTTGCAAGCAAAGTGCTGAGTTATCCAACTGAGCTGACTGGAGCCTGGCTGTCTCGAGCTCTGGGCAGATAACACACCAGAGCATTGGCCTGAGATTCTCAAGGGCAAACCCCAAAGAGACCACATTCCTGTAACCTGGCCTGTGTGTTCCCACAGCACAGAAACGAGACTGTCTCTGACTTGCCAAAATCCACCTGAAAAGGCACACCCCACTGGCGGCAGCCTCTTCTCTCAAGAACTCTGGGAGAATATCCAGACAGAAGCACTTTATGTGGGGCAAAGAGCCATTGCTTTAGCATCCTGTTTCCTCTCCCGGCAGACAGACATTTTTCTTTTTGTCTGTTGTAGAAACTAGAACTGGATCATCTGCCTAGGATACCTAAAAGATAGAAATCAGGGACTGAGGTAAAAACTGCAAAGAAAGTTATTGGAGGGGCAGAGAAAGAGGAAGGAGGGTGAAGGTGACTTTATCTGAGATAGGCAGATCCCATGAGTCGAGCTAATGCCTTCAAGGGGCTTCTATGGGGAGGCTGAGATGGATCCAGCTACTCAAGGGATTCCCATTGGCACAGGAAAGCAGGCCATGTAAAATATTGGCACTACCTGCCGTGTATAGTGTGAGTCTCCTGTCTTTACCTGAGGATGAAGTGGTTATCTTTTTGCTGGCAAGGGAGCACTGAACTACAGTTGAAATGAAAGCCAGTTCTTGCTGGTTGGCTGTTTGAAAGCCCTTCCTCCTCAGGCTTGGAGCATTCTGGGATCTCTCAGAGATGCCCCAGATCTGACCACTGTTAATCCAGCTACAAAGCTTTTATTTATTAAAAATAGTTTTGTTATTGTTTTTCTAGTTTTACCTACTCCTTGGAGGAAAAAAAATCAAGGAGCTATAGAAAAGCAGAGTGTTAAAAGTAAAAATAACCCAAAGCCTATAAACCCAAGTAAACATTTTGACAAATAATCCTTCCATTCCTTTCTCCTTCCCACCCTTCTCCTTTCTCACATATTTGTTAAACACCTACTATGTGACAGGCACTAGAGAGAATAGTGTCTCTGTCCTCATGCCTTAGAGTCTAATGTTCCTTGAAGATCTCCACCTCTCTGTGTGTAAACACACACATAGAGTTATACATATGTGTGTGTGTGTGTGTGTGTGTGTGTGTGTGTTAGTTGCTCAGTCGTGTCTGACTCTTTGCGACCCCATGGATCGTAGTCCATCAGGCTCCTCTGTCCATGGAATCTTCCAGTCAAGAATACTGAAGTGGGTTGCCATTTTCTTCTCCAGCACATCTTCCCTACCTAGGGATTGAACCCAGGTCTCCTGCATTACAGGCAGATTCTTTACTGTCTAATCACCAAGGGAGCCCATATGTAATTTCAATAATTATACACAAATTGCTTTAAAATCAGCCTGTAATCTACTTATTTCTCCATTGAATAATAAGCCTTAAACATTCCATCAATATAGATCACCACCTCCGTGGCTCCAAAATGAGATTGCTTAGTAAATGAACGTTTTACATTTTGGTACAAAGTGCCACACTCTTCTCTATAAAAGTGAAAGTGAAAGTGTCAGTCACTCAGTTGTCTCCGACTCTACGACACCACGGATTTTAGCCCACCAGGCTCCTCTGTCAATGGGATTCTCCAGACAAGAATACTGGAGTGGGTTGAAATTCCCTTCTAAACATCATAAAAAAGAAACTATGAAAGAAAAGATGGATAAATTTGATTACATGGTAAAAAAAAAAGCAAAACATGAATGCCAAAAAATCAGTATAAATATGATTGAAGGACAATGGTAAGCTGAGAGTCGGGCACTAAGTCTTCTCAGCATAGTTGTTGCTTTCTGTAATTGATCAGGATTCTCTATTAAGGCTGTACCAATTATAGCAGGCAACAACTACGTTGAGAAAGCTTAGTGCCCCACTCTGTTTAACATTGTCTTTCAATCATATTTATACTGATTTTTTTTCATTTCCTGTTTTGCCTTTTTCCCCATGTAATCAAATTTATCCATCTTTTCTTTCATAGTTTCTTTTTTATGATGCTTAGAAAGGCTTTCCCTATGATCAAATTATCCTAAAAGGTAATTTCTTTTAACATTCTTCTCTTTTTTATGTTTAAACCTTTGATCCATCTGGAATTTAGTATGATTTACATAAGGCTACAGACTTACTCTTTCCTAAATATACTTAAGAATTATTTCAAAGGGCTTTTTTTATGTATAGGCTGCAAGCTTCATGGTGTAATTTTGTTTTTCTTCCATATGCACACTAATGCTAGAAATGCCATCATTAGAGACTATTTTTTTCAGCCGCCATTCAAATATAAATGTCCTATGAAGGAGAAATACCTCAAGGTGTAGCAACCGTTTCTTTGATTTACTGTAAACGGAAACTTTTCTAAGAACAGAACAGAACATATGAGATGGATTTTGTAGTGAGAAAGTGGAAGATATAGCATTTCTCGAGGAAAAGAGACTAAGAAGAAAAATTGGCATTGTTAGAGTGTGGAGCTAGTAGCAGAACATAAGAAGTAATGAAGCCAAATGGGATGACAAAAAAGCCAGACACTGGGTCTTACATGCTATTTTCAGAGGCTTAGACTTTTTTGAGGGCTTCCCAGGTGGTGCTTCTTCCAGTTAGGTAAAGAACCTAACTGCCATTGTAAGGGGGAAGTAAGAGACGTGAGTTCAGTCCCTGAGTTGGGAAAATCCCCTGGAGGAGGGCATGGCAACCCACTCCAGTATTTTTGCCTGGAGAATCTCATGGACAGAGGAGCCTGGCAGGCTACAGTCTATGGGGTCGCAAAGTCAGACACAACTGAAGTGACTTTGCATGCACAGAGACTATCTTTTAGAGGAGGTGGGGAGTCATGGAAATGGTTAAACATGGTGGAAATACAACTGATTCTGGTTTGAAGTAGATTATTCAGATGGCTTTATGGATAATTTAGTTGGGAACTAAGAGACGGGAAACCACTTAGGAAGCCATAGAGGTAAACAAATTGAGAAGTAATTGAGCTCTGAATTAAGATTTTGAAAATTAATTGATAGCAGTGAGCTGAAGGACTTGAGAAATATTTATTACCATGTGAGAAATAAAATTACCATGTGAGGAGAGGGAAGGAGAGAGGCATGGATGAGACCCAGATTTCTAGTTTGTGGTTGGGATGGTGGCACCAATCTATGAAACAGAACTTGAAAAATGAGTAGTGATTAGTCTTCAGGAAAATGAAGATTAAATGCACACCCACCAGAATAGCCAAAATGAAGAAAAATATGATAAACCATACTGACTGTTGATGAGAATGGGAAAATTGGAACTTTTGTATGCTGTTGGTGGTAGTACAAATCAGCATAATCCTTTGGAAATGTGTTTGGAAAAATCCAAGGTTAGATCAAACTTAAAACCTTGAGCCAGAAATCCCACTTCTAGATATATACTTAACAGAAATGTATAATATGTTCACCAAAAATCACATACCTCAATTTTATAGCTTCACTAATGATAATAGTCCTAAACCTGAAACAATAAAAATGTCCAGCAGTAGTAGAATGTGAAAATAAATTGTAGTTTATTAATATAATAGAGTCCAAGTCCCTTGGACAGCAAGGAAATCAAACCAGTAAATCTTAAGGGAAATCAACCCTGAATACTCATTGGAAGGACTGATGCTAAAGCTGAAGCTCCAGTATTTTGGTCATCTGATGCAAACAGATGACTCATTGGAAAAGTCCCTGATGCTAGGAAAGATTGAGGGAAGAAGGAGAAGAGGGTGGCAAAGGATGAGATGGCTGGATTGCATGACCTGTGCAATGGACATGAACTTGGGCAAACTTCGGAAGATGGTGAGGGACAGGGAGGCCTGGTGTGCCACAGTCCATGGGGTCGCAAAGAATCAGACATGACTGGGTGACTGATCAACAACAGCAACATGATAAGAGTTTCATGTAACTATGAGAATAAACATGCTACAGCTACATACAACAACATGGATGAGTCTCATAAACACACTGTTTAAAGAAGCGAAGCACAAAAGGAATGTACTCTTTGATTTTATTTATATAATGTTGAAAAACAAGCAAAAGCAAACTATGGTCTAAGAGGTCAGGATAGTGATACTTTTAAAATGGGGAAGATGGTGATTAAAAAGGGTTGGGGAGGGGGCTACTGGCTGCTGGTTATCTGTTGGCCATTTTTAAAAATTTATTTATCTTATATTTTGGCTGTGATGAGTCTTCGTTGCTCCATGAAGGCTTTCTCTAGTTGCAGCAAGTGACGGCTATGCTCTGTTACAGTGCATGGGGTTCTCATTGTGGTGGCTTCTGTTTTTACAGAGCACAGGCTATAGGCTCCCAGGCTTCAGTAGTTGCAGGGCATAGACTCAGTCGTGGTGCACAGGCCTAACTATTCCGCAGCATGTGGGATGCTCCTGCACCAGGGAGAGATCCAGTGTCCCCTGTACTGCAAGGCAGACTCTCAACCATTGGACCCCCAGGGAAGCCCTGGCCTATGTTTAAATTTTTTATGTATTTTTGAGTGCACTGGGTCTTTGTTGTGCACAGGCTTTCTCTAGTTGTGGCATACGAGCTTAGTTACCCTGCAGCAGGAGAAAACTTCCAGACCAGGGGCTCAACCCATGTCCCCTGCATTGGCAGGCTGATTCTTAACCACGGAACCACCAGGGAAGTTCGTACTGGCCTATTTTCTGTTGTGGGTGCTGCTTACATGGGTGTGTTCACTTTCTGGAAATTCATTGCTCTGTGATCCAGGCTTATGACTTGTGCTCTTTGGGGGATATTTCAATAAAAATTTTAATAGATTCTTTTCAGAACTAAAATAGTACTGTCCATGTGTGTGAATGATTAGTTCTGTCTGGGTTATGTTGAATATTGAAGTAGACAATCAGACACATAATGGATTACTGGGTAGGTGTGTTTGAATCTCTAGGCAGGAAAAACAAACAGCAGGTAAGAGTTTGTAGCAACCCTGTGGGAAGAGTGTGAATGAGCTGGGCAGTAGGCCTTGGATACCTCTGGAGAATATTAGCATTTAAAGTGTAGGCACAAGAAGAACTCACACAGAGGATAGAAAAGAAAAGAGTGCCTGTAGAATCATAAGCAGAAATTGTACTGCTCGTAGCCAAGGTGATAAAATTCTCCAGAAAAGACTGATCAGTGTCATCAAATGAAGGTGTGAGACTCTAAGATTAGGAGTGAGGATGTCCATTGGAGTTAGTCCCAGCAGGTCATAGCATACCTCAGCTACGTTGATTTCTGTGGAACAGTACATTTAGTAGGGATGCAGTGGTGGAGACCAGCTGGTTTGTCTCCAACATGACCTGTGATGATATTTAAAATTCAGGTTTCTGAGATCCACCCTCCAAGATTTTGGTCCTATACAGATTTTGCTTGGGGCTCTGATGATTCTAAGTCAGTAGTATCTGGACCACACCTTGAGAAACTCTGGGTTAGAAAGAAGAATGTGTCTTCTATGAAACCTAAAGCTTCCTCAAAACTGGACATCCTAGATGTCCATCAGCAGATGAATAGATAAGAAAGCTGTGGTACATGTACACAATGGAGTATTACCCAGCCATTAAAAAGAATACATTTGAATCAGTTCTAATGAGGTGGATGAAACTGGAGCCTATTATACAGAGTGAAGTAAGCCAGAAAGAAAAACACTAATATAGTATACTAACACATATATATGGAATTTAGAAAGATGGTAACGATAATCCTGTATGCGAGAGAGCAAAAGAGACACAGATGTATAGAACAGTCTTTTGGACTCTGTGGGAGAGGGAGAGGGTGGGATGATTTGGGAGAATGGCATTGAAACATGTATAATATATATGAAACGAATCGCCAGTCCAGGTTCGATGCAGGATACAGGATGCTTGGGGCTGGTGCACTGGGATGACCCAGAGGGATGGTATGGGGAGAGAGGAGGGAGGGGGGGTTCAGGATTGGGAATATGTGTATACCCGTGGTGGATTCATGTTGATGTATGGAAAAACTAATAAAATATTGTAAAGTAATTAACCAATTAAAATAAATAAATTTAAATTAAAAAAAAAAATCTGGACAAGTCAACTGATCTCTCTGAATTTTGGCTTACTCATTTTATTAGTATGAGTGTACCAATACCTAATAGGATTGTATTTATGAGAATAAGATAAATTAATGTTTACTTTATAACACATAAATATATCATCATTATGTTGTATACCATAAACTAATATAATTTTATATGTCAATTATATCTCAGTAAAACTGGAAAAAATGAGTTAATGTAGGTTAAGTGCCTATTATTGTGTTTTTCCCTCCCTCTGCTATTATAAGCCCATGACATTCTGTTTCCTGAAGGGAAATGTAAAAATGAAAACGGCAGTGTATATACACTGCCAGAAAACAGTGTTTAATGGGAATCTGGCCTGAAGATGGTTCTTGATTTCGAACAATTTATAGCTGTTAATGCCAGTAATTCTTGAACTAATATTTACCGTATCCTATAACAGTGTCTGATGAAGGAGCTCCGAGATAACCCAGAATAAAGTGCTTTTACTAATAGAGAAAAGAAAGCCTGATTAGAATAAAGAAATAATCGAATCAGGAATTGATAAACTAGATAGATTATCAATAAGACCTTGCAGGCATAAAATGGGCCATCAGTTATTGCTTGACAAGTCTTGAAGGACTAAAGGAAGCCCTAGGCACTGAGAAAGGTAATATGATGCCTTAGGGTGGATATGTCCATTAGATAACCAGGGAATTTAGCTTCCTTGATAAGAAAGATACTACAAAATCTACAGTGAACCAAATACTGGTGTGTAACATAATCCCTTGCGAAACCATAAGAAATAATCGTAACTACCAGAACTTACTATGTGCCACGAATGGTGTTAGGTACTTTTGCATAAATTTTACAGCTGAGAAAATTGAGGCTCATAACGTGAATTGCTCAAGGTCATGCCTGACTCTGTTTAATCTATTACCTCTGCAAGGCCTTTAATAAAGCTTTAGGATCTGTTCTATTTGCACACTAAGGAGATGTGGTATAGAGTAGGTTCTGAACTTATCTGACTAAGTACAGTTCTTAACTCAATGTGTCAAGCAAATAGTATAAAAAAAATCACTTCTGTGGCATAGGATGCCTTGGTGTTCACCAAACCTGTTTCCTCTTCATTCTGGGACTTCAACTAGACTACGTTCCCAAAACTTGTTTCCAGAGGTGTGGTCATACAGCTAAATTCTGGCCAAGAAAAGATGGCTGAACAGGATGTATACCGTCTCCATGCCCAGCCTCAGAACAAGAAGGTGAAATGAAATTAGGTCTCTTAGCCACTGCGCAGAGGAGAGTCAACCTACAGGTTAGGAGTAACCATTTTAGTTTTGACCAGAGTAAAACAAAACAACCTCTGTTTTGTTAAATCACTGAAGTTTGTGAGTTTATCTGTTAATGGCCATTAGAATGACCTTGGAAGCCTTTTTCACTGGTGTCACATTAAGTAGTCCCATGACTGATATCAGCAACTATTAATTAAGATGCCATCTGGCTTACTAACAGTTTTAAAGACAGAAATAAAATCTACTGTAAATTGTCTGAAAAAAATCCTTAAAAAATAAAACGGAAATTCAGTTGTTACACAGAGTACAATTAAGAGCAAACACACATCGTGAGATATAAGATGAGAAAATGACTAGCTACTTCATTGCTGCAAAAAAAAAAAACTCATGATCAAAATGGAACATAAATTTGGTATGAATAAACAATGATGTTGCTTGTTTAGATGTATTTATTGGTAAATAGACAAACAGACTAACACCTAAGGTATGGGAAGAAGAAAGTCACATTAGTAAAGGAATTGGCAGGGCTGAAGGCTTTTTTAAATTTGAAAGTCCACAGTTCTCACCCAAATCCCAAAAGTAGTCATAAGTATCACCAAAAAAGCAACCTGAAATGAGATATGATAACATTAAGTCTTTAGTATAATCAACCATCCTTGGCCTTTAGCTGCATGTGAAGAATTGATTGTGGCTAATGTGACCTTGTGTCCTAGTTTTCCCAGAACAGTCCCAGTTTATGACTTCTGTCTAGGCCTAATTATTAATAATTCCCCCTTTTTTGCTTCAGAGTGCCCCAGTTTGAATGATAAATTATAGGATCACCCTTGTTTGGGGCCAAACTTCAGGAGCTCAGTACAGGCTTTCCTCCTTCCTCCAACAACCAATACTCAAGTAGAGCTCCCCATGTTAGGAGAGATATTAATGAAAATTAGGTTGATAAAGCAGAAAACCTTTTCCTTCTCTTTGAAATTCATACTATTGCTTTAGACTCTGAATGACCTTATTAAACAGGTGCTTCTTGCGTGTTCTGTTTTTTCATGTTTCTGTGCTATGTGCTCAGTCGTGTCTGACTCTTTGCAGTATCATGGACTGTAGCCTGCCAGGCTCCTCTGTCCATGGAATCCCACAGGCAAGAATACTGGAGTGGATTGCTATTTCCTACTCCAGGGGATTTTCCTGATCCAGGGATAGAACTCGAATTTCTTACATCTCCTGCATTGGCAGGTGGATTCTTTACCGCTAGCAACATCTGAGAAGCTTCTTCCATAATATTTAATTATTACCAGAATAAAAAGCAACAAATCAGTCCTTTTAAAATGGCAATCATCGTTTTAGGTAGTTGTCCCTCAAACTTTACCTAGATTATTCTAAATAACCCCATACAATAGACACTGAGTTGTATTAGCAGGTACTTTGCAGTGTTATATTAGAGGGCACATAAAGATGCAATTCTGAGTGACGGTTGATACCTTTCAGTGCTTTGCTAAGATGACTTGGGGAGAGAGTGCTAAGGAAAAGTATTACAACTTCTTTGAAATATTTCCTATGCTAAAGTTATTGTAGTCAAATCTACGGCTCTAATTCTCAATTTGGGCTTCCCATAGTCCTAGAGAACTCAAAGTGTCATAAAGATGATGTACCTTTTTAGAGATTCAATTTTGCTTTATTGTTGTAATTTTAACTCTTTTTATGTTTGAATAAATGTGACTATGGTATTAAATGGAAAGCAAGACATTCATGAACTTTTAAGAAAAAAGGTGAATTCCCCAAGAATCTCTCCCATTTCTGATAGACTGTGTGATGATTCTCTCCTTGTCTTCTGAATGCTAGAGTGGGAAAAGTTGGAGAAGCACTGCTCTAAGGTAGAGCACTGCTCTAATTTTGGTTTCTTTTCATCCAATCATCTGTTTGTTACCATGGTCCCAAACTCAGTGGGCTGGAATGTAGCCTGGGGTTTAAGCAAACAGGCTTTGGCATTGAACAGACCTAATCACTATCTTGTCTATGCATTTACTAGCTCTGAAACTTTGCATACCTGTGAAATAAGGATAGTAATAGTTAATTCATAGAAGTATTTTGACTGTAAAGCAAGTATGGTATAGTAAGCACTCCAAAGTTGTTTATTATTATTGTATCTCAAGAGGTCTCTTGGCCCTATTCATGGGAACTTCCTATGATCACCCACTCTATATAATTTTTTTCTAGTAAGCATAAAAGGAGATGTGGAGAAACTGAAACTGATCTTGAAATAAAGCAACAACAACAGCATTTTTAAGAGCTGGGAAGCTATAAAGAAAGATAAAAGGAGCCAGGGTGTTTTTAGCTTGGAGAGGAAGAAGCCAAAAAATGACAATAGCATTCAAGTGTAAGAATTATTGTGAGGGGGAGGCTGACAGGTTGCTTTCCATTTCTACAGGGGTTAGCAACATAAATATTGCAGAAAAATAACTTGATTTGACACAAATAAGAATGTCTTGTCGAGGAGAGTGACAACAGTAGAATAGCATGTTAGAGAGGGTATAGTTATATCAACCTGAGTGCATCTAAAAATATCCTAATTTAGGGGAAAGTCTAGTTATGGCTGCCCTGGCTGACCTTTTAAATCTGAGTCCCAAAGATCAGTTTCCAATCAGTTCAGGGACACAGTCTTTGTCAGATTTTTTGTCAGACTCTATAACATATAAGGCAGAGAGATATATACTCTTCTGGAGACATATAAACATTTTGTGTGTTGCGTGTATGTGTTTAGTCATATCCGACTCTTTGTGACCCCTTGGACTGTAGCCCACCAGGCTCCTCTGTCCATGGGATTTTCCAGGCAAGAATACTGGACTGCGTGGCCATTTCTTACTCCAAGGGATCTTCCTGATCCAGGGATCGAACCCATGTCTCTTGTGTCTCCTGCATTGACAGGCTGCTTCTTTACCAATGCACCACCTGGGAAACTCTATAAAAATTAATGTGATGTGTAATTGGCATAACAGTTTAAAATTTATAATGACGATAATGATAACGTTAACAACAATAGTTAACATTTTTAAAGTACTTACTGTGAGAAAGACTCTAAGTATGCTATATGTCTTATCTTTGCTGGTCAATAATTAGTTGATGCATTTAATTCTAGGAACTGTTTGAATCAAGGTACACCCTGAACCTTCTATGTGCAATCTACCCAAGAATGAATACATGTTGAACAACCCCCCACCTAATCAATTCTACCCATCCTACCATGCCCAGCTTAAAAAATTGCTCCTTCTGTATGAGGGCTGCCTGACTTTTCCTAGTCATTTATTTTTCTTTAAACTCATAGTTTTTATCCTCAGTATGACTATTTATATGAGATTTCATCAGACTATTTCCTTGAGGTATTTGTGCTGTTGATGTGTGTGGCTATTCAATCCTTATCTCTTTAACTCTTCTTGAACACATACATGATGTCTTCTAAGCCCAGTTGTAAAAATCTTCAGGGAAACCAATTGTAGTAGTCATATGTTGGTTTTTGGCTATTCAGTATCCATTTTTCTACTTTAGAAATAGTAGCTTGTTTTTCTTTTGGGAAATTATCTTTCTTCTGTTGTATGTAGTCTTGATAGAATGGGCTATCAGAGATTTCTGCAATTCCTTTCCCTACCGATAAGTAAGTGAGTTGGAATTCTTTCCCAGGGCTTTGAAACTTGAACAGAGTATCACAAACATAGGGGAAAACAATTGGTTTGTTCTAATGGCAGTGTTCTGGGAAAGCTATCTTCTGCTAAGTTGCCCCCTAGATCTTTCAGATCCTATTCTAGTCAAGCCTGCTATCCTAGCTTTTGTTTTTAACAAGCTGATAGCCTTGCAACATGTTAGTCAAATTTTCTGTTGCTGGCAACACACACATGCTAACTATTACAGGGGCAAGTCCTCTACTTGTTTGTGTGGCCCACTGCACAAATCACAGTGCTTGTCACAGAGTAAGTGTTCATCCGTGACGTTTTTGAAGAATTTATGTGGATAAACAAGCACTGATGAAAAGACATCAGATCTAAGAAAGCATTTTGTAAATGGATAAGAGGTATAAAAATTCTACTGGAGAGCCCAGGAGTGCTATATTTATGATAAAATTATTCACTAGTGAATTTACATAATCCCAACATCCACCCAAGCTACCTTTGCTTTACTGATTAAGGGACAAGTGGCACACACTGCAAAGTCCCACAAAGAAGCTCCAACATACTCATTGTCCATTCTTACTTCTACAACTCCCTGCACTTCCTGACCCAGAAGGCCCCCCTTTCAGTAATGCTAAAAAAAAAAAAAAAAGCTGATCTGAACCAAGATGAATGACATTTACTACATCACCCAGGATTTCATCCATTTTTAAATTTTCAGATGGATTTAAGAGTTGTACAAGTGTGTACTATTCAGAGCTGGAAAGAAATGAGGACAGAGCTCAGAGAAGTCAGGTAAGGGTCAGGCATGAGCCTAAAGTAGAGAGCAGTACCCACATAAGTTGTATTGGTGCTTGCAGTATGGCAAGTTGGATCAGATGACTCTAAAGCCTTCTCCAATTTGGACATTCTTTTTCTACTTCTTTCAGTTTTTCATAGCTGTAACTCTGAGAAGCAGCCCCAGCCCCTTTAAGAGGCATTGGTAAGTGTAGGAAGATGTAAGAATGCTGAAAATGATGTTTCAGCGGTTTGTTTAAAAAAAAAAAAAAAACTCGTCTACAAATAGAATTTTCATTCAGGAAGCATTTGTTACTAGCTTGTTGTTTACAAATAAGTGTGCTAAGGTGCTAGGAGGAAGGGCAAGCAGAGATGCAAAGAAAAATAGTCACACTTGCTGCCTTTCAGGAGCTTATAATTCACTGAAAATTATGCGGTGTCACTGTGCACTTTTTGTACCAAGACCCCTGTTTGTAAACAGTATCCTTCACAGACTGACTAGTGACAAAGAACTCTTCTTGCCTTCAAGGAGCTTTTAGTTCTTTATTCTGTCACTGATTCATTCAAGAGTCTACACTGCACTAGACTCTGTGCTAGGTGCTGTGGACACCATCATGAGAAAGAAACAGGATGACCTAAGTCTCTAGTTTCTATCATGCTAGTTCTGAATCTTCTCCAAGTCTTTTCCTCCTGTAGTCATAGTTCCATTTTGGAAAATCGCATCTGACCAGGTCATATGTCCCCTGTTTCAAACTCTCCAGTGGCTTCCTTTGATGTGTTAAAGTGTTAGTCGTTCAGTCATGTTCAACTCTGTCACCCCATGGACTGTAGCTCGCCAGGCTCCTCTGTCCAAGGAATTTCCCAGGCAAGAATACTGCAGTGGGTTGCCATTCCCTTCTCGAGGGGATCTTCCCGACCCAGGGATCAAACCCAGGTCTCCAGCATTACTTGCAGATTCTTTACCGTCTGAGCTACCAGGGAAGCTCCCCAGGTGTGTAGTTCAGAGTAATGCAAATAAGGTCCCTGCATCATCTGGCTCTTGACCATTTTCATTTGAAAGGCCTTTAAGTGGCATGATGGCAATTGCTTACAATCTAATTCAGCCCGGGGAAGATTACAGTTGTTGGAATTAGGCTGAAGTGCTATCACCAAACTTACCATAAATACTCATAAGTATTTAGTGATCATCTTTACCCAAGAAGTCCAGCAGGAATGTGGTAAAGATCCAGAACTGAAACCCATGGGAAAGTAGATCAAAGGCAGTGCTATAATCTAGCACAAATGATTCACCTTTTATTGCTCCAAGGTAAGCACTCTCGCCTCAGTGAAATAGATATATAGGTGGAAGAAATGAGAAAACATGTTATCCTGAAAGGATAATAGTGGCAACAATTTTTGTCACCTTCTTAGACCTTTGAAGCACTCTCTGAACAGTTACTTGAGATGTTGTTGGATCCTCTTAGGCTGCTTTTAAAGACTGTGGGCAGAATTTGACTCTTTATCTAAGAGATGATCTAAACCATAAATGTGCCTCAAAGGGTCTGTGATCTCTGCTGCCATCCATACAACATTCATCAAATTCCCTAAGTAATTCAGTAAAGGTTAAGAACCATAATAAACAAGCCAAGGCTATGGACATAATTCAATCTGAATTCGGTTCTCTTTGTTAATAAGGAGGGAAAACCAGATTATCAAGTTAATATATGAGCAAGTGGTCCCTGAAATTTTTGAGTGTCTGAAGCTCAGTTTTCTTAGCTATGATTGGGACTGTTAGTACTTATTTCATGGGGCTGTTGTAAGGATTAAATGAAATAATGTATGTAAAGCACTAGGCACAGTGCTTGAAACTTGATAGGCACTCACATGGCTGTTCACACTGTTACTGTTTCTCTGATTCTCACATAATGTTAGTGCCTGCAACACTGTGAATGTTTTCACCAGGACCCTCCTATGTGCTATTTCTATGCTCCTTTTGTCCTTCATGATAAGCAGTCTTTTAGGTCTTCAGAGCCTGTTTACAAATATAGAATATTCAACCCAGAAAGAATTTGGAGGAAGCTCTTTAATTTAAGGACAAATATGCTAAGGCCTGAAGTCTTATGCAAGGTCACATGGCTAATTAGTGGGCAAAACTAGATTTTGACTCGTCTCCTGACTCTAGTCCTGTGGCTCTACTGTTATTATCTGCTGCATTATTTATTATCTGAAATTGTGAGGGACACCCTAAATCAATACATTAGTATTTATTTACTGAGCATCTACTTAAATGAACCTAGAACTTCTAAAAAAAAATTTGGAAAGTATTAAATAAGTATGAGACATGTTCTTTACAATTGAATTATTTTAATTTATTCCTTGAGTGAATCAAATTGCTTCTCTCACTGCATACATCTTTCCTCATTAATTTTATACTAATTTTGAGTTCTCTGTTTTATGTTTCTATCTTCAACTATGAGAATATGGAAAAGCAGTTATATACATGAATTCTTGCTAAGCCGTTTATAGCTGGTTATTACTATGCAGAAAACTCTATTATTAGAGTCAGGCACACATTCACACATCATCCAATTAGATCTCCCAATAATCCTATTTTATAGATGAAATATAAAAGGCATGGAGACATGAAGTAACTTGCCCAAGTCCCTCTCAGATGCCAAAGCCCATGTTTATACCACACATTCCTTTGAACTGTTTAACTTCAATTTCAATCCCCAGAAGCAAAATAAATAAAAAAGGACAATACAGAAGTATGTTGCATATAAATTGCTTAATTAGTAGAAATTTATTCCACAAACATTAGTTATTTCCCAGGCTACATCTTTAGAGGGTAAAATGAGTATTACAGCAATAGCCACATGTGGCATTTCCTTCATTCTGCCCACACCCCCACCATGGCAGCTCCTGCCTCAAGGTCTTGCCAAAGGCCCTCACCTATTTCTTCTTTTGCTGTTTCATTTTCTGAATGATCAAGTGTACTGCTCAGGCCACTGTGTCCTTGACTTGTTTAGGTTCTAGAAGTTTTCTCAAGGGGGGAAAGTTTAGTTCACTCTGACCTGTAATGTTAAGCTGGTTACAAAGCCATGTGGCCTTGTGTTCTTGATGTCCTACAAACGTGTAAATGAAGGTCATTTATCTTTTAATGTTAGTTTAAGCATGAGACCCAGAGTCAGGACCATAGGTCCTTTGAGTAGCTGATGCATTCAATATCACCCTCCTTATGGAGCCTGGCCTGTAGCCTCCAGTCTCGAACCTGGAAGAGTTCTTGCCCAGGAGCCTCCTCAGTTCTTCATGCAAATAGACAGTGGTGGACCAGTCCCAAAGACCATCAGATATTCTCATTCCCAAGTGTGAAGAACATGCAGGATCTCAAGCCATTAATTGTCACACTTTCCTATGTGATCCAAAAGAGAGCATGACACCATCTCCACCAGCAAAAAGTCCACTTTTCTTCTCTGCTAAACCGGGCTCCCAGATCTCTCCTGGGTTTATCCATTCGTTAAACTCTTCCTCTATCTGGACATCTGAAACAAAGATTCTGAACAGTGTGACTAAGAATTCAGTCTCTCCACACCAAAACATTTTTTTTAACTATGATTAATTAATCTTTACTATGTGTCAGATACTAATGGTGCTTTCTTTGCATGTATCATTTCAAACCTCTAAAGAGCATAATAATGAAGATTTGAAAAGGAATGTTTAGAAAGGTTAAATAATTTCCCTCAGGTCATTCAGATCTTAGGTAATAGAACTGGCAATAAGACCAAGTCTGACCATATGTGACCACAAAACTCCTTTCGTGCCTAGTACATTACATTGCGTTCCTTTAACTGCCTTAGTTTAATACTAATTTCTGAAATGAAAAATAGATAAAAGAACAACACGAGTAAGAGGAATACAAATGCATAATTAGCATAAGTAAAGTGTGTATTATCATTTTTATGTCAAGCTCATTTCTGTGAATGTTCCATTATGAGAGCATTTTAGTTGATAAAAATTCAAAGATGCACATTTGCTAGTTGAAGCAAGAAAATGTCAATAATCCCACTTTATTTTATTAATTTAGATATGGTTTGGGCAAGTACAGCTGGTACTGCTATTCTTGGAGCTGGAAGGAACGAGGGGGGAGGTGGGAATATTTCCATTAACAGATAGACTCAGATTAGACTAGAGAAGACTCCACTATTCCAAATCTCTAGTCCTCCCTCATTCTGCTCTGCCCCTAACAAATCATCCACTGCAAACTGTGCCAGAGAGATGAATGCGAGAATGGAATTAATCAAAATAAGATGAGGGCCCAGCAGTCTATCACAGGTGGCAGTTTGATTAATGAAAGCCAGAAAGCAGCAAGTACAATTTGGGAAATCAATGAGACCCAGCCGAAGGCAAAAACAACAGGAAAGCTCTAGCTCTCCATAGAAAAAAATAAAATAAAAAACCCTTTGTATTTGTTTAGATCTTTTGACCTAAGGATGTCAAGGCATTTCACAAGCAATTTCTTTTTTTCTTGTCTCTGTTACAGAGAAACCCATATAGACATTAATGCAACTTTTCCTCTGAGCTAAAAGAAGAAACAGGAGACAAAAACAGAGTCAGGGTTCTCACAGCTTTCCTTGTAATTAATGCCTCCATGAATGGGCAATCAAATCTTTTCACTTTAAGATTTAAGTAGGTATCTTTGGGGAAAGTGAAAGTTGCTCAGTTGTGTCTGACTCTTTTTGACCCAATGGACTATACAGTCCATGGAATTCTCTAGGCCAGAATACTGGAGTGGGTGGCCTTTCCTTTCTCCAGGGGATCTTCCCAACCCAGGGATCTCAGTTGGTAAAGAATCTGCCTGCAATGCAGGAGACCCCTGTTGGCCTCCTGGGTCAGGAAGTGGGTAGGCTACCCACTCTAGTATTCTTAGGCTTCCCTTGAGGCTCAGCTGGTAAAGAATCTTTGGGGGCATCTGCCAAATTCAGAACATTTCTTCTCTAAGTTAAACTACTCCCTTTATTCACAGAAATGGCTCATGGCTGCCATGTTTGTTCTGTGTATCTTCCTTTATCCCCACCATGGCCATGATTGATTATCTCATGGGTAGACACCTGATCCAACTGGGGCCAGTCAGATCCTTTTTATAACGACTTGGAATTGCTTTTACTCAATATGTAAATTATTCAGTATGTAAACCAGGCACTTTGAGGTGGGCAACAGCAAAGAGTCTGCAGAGAGATAAATGAAGCAGTTGTTTAAAGAACTGAGCAGATATACCCCCTTGGTTCATGACAGTTGTCCAATTTCTGATTCTAGCCCCCTGTGAGGCCCAGCTACATGGTCTGCCTATGGATTTAAGTGAAACACTCCTGAATTCTGTAATTAAATTCTCCTCTTCCACTTAAGTAAGTTCAAATGTATTTCTGCTTCTTTCAACTGACAGTATCATAAGAAGTACTTTACTGATGGGTGTGATGTGTCCACATTCTCATAGAAATGTCTGCCTTGCAATCTCTTAGTTATTCTTCTATGTCTCCATCTATTTCTCAACCTCCATTAACTGTGCTGCTTTTTCTGCTACCCCTTAAGTATAGGTATTCCCTAATGCTTTGTGCTCAACCCATCTGTCACCTTTTCAGAGAATCTCACCTCCTCCACAGTTTCAGTTAATACCTATGAGCACCTAAATCCCAGATTTATACCTCTAGCACGTATCTTGACTGATACTGCCAAGCCACTCTGAAAAGCCTCACAGGCTGCTTAAATTTAAAAAAAAAAATCTGAAATCATTGTCCTGTTTCTCATCTCAAAAAAATCTGCTCTTTTCTCCCATATTTTCTATTAGAAAATGGCATTACTCTCTTACCAATCACCCAGGCTAGATGGCACAGAGTTATTTTTAATGGCCCTCTCTCTTACCCCTCGTCATCATTCAGTCTTCATCTCTCAGTTGGATAATTTATTATAGTTTCCTAAGAACTTTTCCTTCTACAATCTCATATAGTCATCTCTAACCATTGTCAGTCCATCCTCTATACTCTGCCAGAGTGTACAGCACTTTCATTTCTGTTTCATTAATTTATATGCCTGTACTTAAGCCTACTACCCTGGCACTGATTCCTGTGGCTTTCTAGTAAGTTTTGAAACTGGAACATGTGAGGATCTTTTCTAAAATATAGATTCTCAGACTTCCCTGGTGGTCCAGTTGTTAAGACTCTGAGCTCTCCAATGCAAGGGGTGCAGGTTCAATCCCTGATAAGGGAACTAAGATCCTGCATGCCACTAGGCACAGCCCACACCACCCCAACCCCTGCCAAAAAACAGTTTAAAAAAATGAAGATTCCTCAATTCCACCTTCAGAGATTCTGATTCAATCAGTCCGATGTAGGCTATGAATGTGATTTTTCACAAGTTCCCTCAAAGTGTCTATTGCAGAGTTCCAAGGATGCTTTAGAGTTATGGTTAAGACTGCGGGTTTTGGAGCCTGACTGAATTCTGGGTGTGCTTGTACTTGCTGGGTGGCACTGGGAAGGATGTATGCTTCTCCTTTGGTAAAATAAGGATGATAACGGCAAGTACTTTTCATATGAATTAAACTCTCTCATTCATGTAGACTTGAAGGGTGCCTGGGACTCCATAAATGTTATGTAATTATTTTTACTAATAGAGAGCAGACCATGAGGAAATGCAGAAAGATCAAAGAAAATATGTGCCAATCTGATGACATCAAAAAACTTTCCAGTGATTGGCAGAACCTAAAAAACTGTTCTTGAGTAGCAAGGAAACTGAATGCTGACTGAGTAGGTGATCTGTTTTGTGTGGTAAATATATATGGCCTAAAAGTTGCTTTTTAGCTGTTTTTAAGGGTATAATTCAGTGGCATGAATTACATTTGCAGTGTTGTGCAACCGTCACCTCTATTTTCTCAGCGCACTAAAGAAACTGTAGCAATTAACAAATAATTCCCCATTCCACTCTCCTCCCAGGCCCTGTTGTATTGTTGTTCAGTTGCTAAGTCATGTCCGACTCTTTGCGACCCCATGGACTGCAGCACGCTAGGCTTCCTTGTCCTTCACTATCTCCCAGACTTTTCTCAAACTCATGTTCATTGAATCAGAGATGCCATCCAACCATCTCATCCTCTGTCATCCCCTCCTCCTCTTGCCCTCAATCTTTCCCAGCATCAGGGTCTTTTCCAATGAGTCAATTCTTTGCATCAGGTGGCCAAAGTATCGAAATTTCCTAGCTTCAGTCCTTCCAGTGAATATTCAGGGTTGATTTCCCTTGGGATTGATTGGTTTGATCTCCTTGCTGTCCAATGGGTTCTCAAGAGTCTTCTCTAGCCCCACAGTTTGAAAACATCTGTCCCTCAGATGTTTTCAGCCTTCTTTGTGGTCCATCTCTCACATCCATACATGAATACTGGAAAAACCATAGCTTTGACTATACAAACCTTTGTCGGCAAAGTGATGTCTCTGCTTTTTAATATGCTGTCTAGATTTGTCATAGCTTCTTTTCGGAGGAGCAAGCATCTTTTAATTTCATGGCTGCAGTCACTGTCCACAGTGATTTTGGAACCCAAGAAAATAAAGTGTCACTTTATTTTCCAATTTTTCCCTATCTATTTGCCATGAAGTGATGAGACCAGATGCCATGATCTTAGTTTCTTGAATATTGAGTTTTAAGCCAGCTTTTTCACTGTTTTATTTCACCTTCATTAAGAGGCTCTTTAATTCTTCTTCACTTTTTGCCATAAGGGTAGTGTCATCTGCATATCTGAGGTTATTGATATTTCCCCTGGCAATCTTGATTCCACTTGTGAGTCATCTAGCCCAACATTTCACATGATATACTCTTCATATAAGTTAAATAAGCAGGGTATAATAATCTTCTTGCTGTCTTTATGATTTTGACTATTCCAGATATTTCACCTAAGTGGAACCATGAAATGTGTTTTCTTTTGTATCTGGCTTATTTCACTTAAAGCAAAATTTTTGAGGTTTACCAATGTAGCATATATTAGAAGTTCATTCCTTTTTATGGCTGAAAAGCATTGCATTGTGTGTATATATATATATGTATATGGACTTCCCTGGTGGCTCAGATGGGAAAGCATCTGCTTACAATGTGGGAGACCCAGGTTCAATCCCTGGGTCGGGAAGATCTCTTGGAAAAGGAAATGGCAACCCACTCCAATATTCTTTCCTAGAAAATCCCATGGATGGAGGAATCTGGTAGGCTACAGTCCATGGTGTCACAGAGTCGGATACCACTGAGCAACTTCACTTTCACTTTCATATATATATAATATATACATGCCACATATTGTTTATGCATCTGTCTGTTGATGGATTTTGGGATTGTTTTTACATGTTAGCTATTATGAATAATGCTGCGATGAACACTAACATACAAGTATCTCTATTAGTCTCTATTTTTAGTTCTTTGAGGTATATATCTAAGTGTAGAATTTGAGTAACTGATCTTTTAATAGAAATAAAATGCTGCTTCAGAGTAAACTCCCATGTCGGCAGCTCATTGTAATTGCTGTCTGGACCCTAGAGCTGTGAGTGCCTCTGCAGGAGGGCAGGCTGGGAGATGGGGAATTCAGACTATTGCCAGGTGACAGATATCAGCGACAGAATTGAGGGAACTCAGGAGTCTTCCCTGTAAATCTTCTTTGCCTCCTTCCCTCTGATCCCTCTTGCTTTTGACAGGATGCTCTCTTCAGCCCAAGAGACCATGAGGTTATGTAAGGACTTGGAAAGAAGTGAAGAGAGACTGTAACTGTGTACATCTCTTGTCCCTGCCAGCTGCCAAGGCTATCATTACAGCAGTGGGAGCCACTGAGGGAAAAGTGAAGGGGACATTGGGATGGGGCCGGCAGGGCAAGGCCGCTGCAGCTTGCTGAGGCATTTACAAGGAAGATGGAAGTTCCTGATCCAGATGTCCTCCCCACCCACCTCAGTACGGTACTGAAGGCCTGCCTCAGAGACTGTCCCATTGCCTCTGGTTTTACCTCCGTCCCACACCTGGAACTGCACCTCCTGGTGCTGCTCTCATCTCCCTGACTCCTAGTGACCTTTCCTCTTAGTTTGGTAAAGATGAATGCAGTTGATAGTGGTACAATTTACTATATCCTGGGATAGATAGATTGTTACTCTAAGCAATACAAAGAGAAATGTAAGTTCTGTACATAAAAGGCATAATATATGTGGTTGTTCATGATTGGAAATAATTCATATTACATTTTTTGGTAGAACAAAATATATTAAAATGGTAGAACTAAGCAAAAAATTAACTCATCAGTAATAAGAACTTATCTTTCCCAGCCTATGTGGGGTACATAAGCTTGTTAAGGGAGAAGGAATTATATAGAGGACTTGAATAGTTGTGGTAGGTGTGGAGGGAGGTTGGGCTCTGTTAAGAGTTGATAGAGAATATTTGGGGCTGTGAATAGAAGGATACCTGAAGTGACATACTTGAGAGCTTCTGGGCATCATGCCACCCTATTGTTTGTCCACCAACTTAAGGAACAGTGTAAGTTGAGTGGTATCTGTAATTTCCTGTCCTAAGTGTCAAAACCATCATTGGATGGCAGAAACCATGAGGTGTAGATAAAAAACTGATGGCTCTTGTAGATGGCATGGCTTGCTGGCCTTCTTGGTAGCTCATTTACTTCAATGCTTCTCTTGCACCTTGCTTATATCAGAGAAGCTCACCTAGAGAGGGTAAGTCAACAGAGACAAGGAGGGGAAATAAAAACCAAGCAAATAAAAATTTTTAAATGTCCTAAGAAATCATGATTATATTTATAGAGTACAGAATTTTATTGCCAAGATTATTAAATACTGCCAATGACATTTGGCTGCTGCTGCTAAGTCACTTCAGTCGTGTCCGACTCTGTGAGACCCCATGGATGGCAGCCCACCAGGCTCCCCCGTCCCTGGGATTCTCCAGGCAAGAACACTGGAGTGGGTTGCCATTTCCTTCTCCAACATATGAAAGTGAAAAGTGAAAGTGAAGTTGCTCAGTCGTGTCCGACCCTCAGCGACCCAATGGACTGTGGCCTTCTGGGCTCCTCCATCCATGGGATTTTCCAGGCAAGAGTACTGGAGTGGGGTGCCACTGCCTTCTCCAACATTTGGCTAGCATACATTAAAAAATCCCTCTTAATGTGCTCAACCCAACATTACTGGAACACTATCTAGACTAGCACATCTACTTGTTAGGTGAGATGAAGAGCACCTTAGACACCTTCAGACCTGGGGGACTCATCTTTTGGTGTCTTATCTTTTTGGCCTTTTATGCAGTTCATGAAGTTCTCACAGAAAGTATACTGTGGGGGTTTGCCATTCCCTCCTCTAGTGGATCACGTTTTGTCAGAACTGTCTGCTATGACCCATCCGCTTTGGGTGGCCCTGCACAGCATGGCTCATAGCTTCATTGAGTTACACAAGCCCCTTCTCAGCGACAAGACAGTGATCCATGAAGGGGCTGGGAAGCTTAGGGAACTAAATATGATCTATATTGAATTGCATTTTCCCCCTGATTCTGAGTAACCAAGTGTCCTATTCTTGCTCATAACATTAAAAGTTTTTCTTCATGTGATTCTATGAGGCCTTTTATATGACCTTTCAGATTTCATTTACCATTCAGAGGCACAGTGTAGTGAAATTAAAAAAAACTAGAGTCTAGATTCAAGCCAGTCTGGCCCTGTGTCCAAGATCTATTCCATATCAGCTAACTTGACCTCTGGGCCTCAGTTTTCTCATATGTGAAGTGAGATAGTAATAATTCCTAAGTTGTTTTTTTTAAAATACTAAATAGGATAATGAGTATTAGGTTAGTATCAGGTTCCCTATCTCCTTGTTGCTGCCTCCAGGAAAGCTCATTGTCCTCATGCAGTGTGAAGGTGATGAAGTTCCTTGTGGTCTCCTATGATGAGGGTCCTCTTACATCTTGCAGAGTTCACATCCACGTTGAATTTCTTACATCAGAACTTCATACTATTGTTGGGAGGCCTTTGAAAGTTATGTTTTTTTGAGGCATATTTAATCATATTAGGAAATGAACAGAACGTATTAGTGAATCAAGGAGATAAACTATACAGTATAAATATAGTTCTCAGAAAATGACATGTCTATACATTTATGTATGTGATGCTTGTTGGTGTCATATTTGCCTTCACCTGGATATTACATGGTAGCTGTGAAGCAAGATACCAACCTTTTTTTTTTTTTTTCCTGCTTGTGGTATTTGTAGGTTGAGAAACACAACTGATTCTGTGGGGGAGGGAGGGGAATACAGTGGGACAGAGGAGTTAGCTAGGTGCTAAATAGAGAAGAAGAGTTTTTAAAGCAAAATGTTTTGTGCTCTCCGAGGCCGTTTCTACCCTTTTAATTTCATATGCTTGAAATTATTAGTAAAATGGAAATTTCTCATTGTGTGTGGAATGCTACATATAAGATGAGTGTGAGGAGGCTGCTGACAGGCTCCACCTATGTAGAGAGGATGGTCACACACATGCATTGGAAAAAGATTAGGAAAAAACACAGAAATGTTAACAGTGATCATCTCTGTGTAGTGATACCTTCTATGGAATCGCACTCCCCAAGTTTTAAAATGCCCCTTGGAGTTAGATTATTTGACAAGGAGAGGTAATGGACCCATCGTGATACAAAGAAAAACCAAATCTGTCAGAAGTCAGAGTTCCCATCCCTCCACTTCCCAGGCACTTTGTGCTTTTGGTGGCTCCTCAGTAGAATTGTGTCTAATTTTGAATTTAAAGTTTTTCAACACCCAGTCTTTCTGATCATACAGCAACATACCACATGAAGAGGAGGTCACTTTTCAGAGAGACTCACCCAAAATCACATGTAATTAGTGGAAGCCTGGAAGCCTTGACTTCGTGTTACCTCTAGGCCTCTCCTTCCCTTGTTGCTTTTGATATCAGTATGCGTGAGCCTTAGGAAAAAACAATGTGTGTGTGTGTGTGTGTGTGTGTGTGTGTGAACTGTGCTTGTGTGTTTGTATGTGTATAGAAAGAGGTAAAAGAAGTTACATATTTATGAGTACCAACATGCATACATATATATGTATATTTTTTCCTTAAGGATGCTACTGTCTGTACTTCCATGTGCCAGAAATGTCTCAAAACCTCTAAATCTCTATCAGGTTTACCCTGTGATGGAGCTGGAGCTTAGGAAGCCAGTAAGGAAGATGAGATCAAGAAACAATTCTTAGGACTTAGTCTCTCAAATAAAGACCTCATACATCATGCAAACCCTTCAGGGTCCAGGCTTGGAAAGAGTGGCTTTCCTCTTCAGGGATTGCCAGCAATTAGTCTCTGTTTGGTTTAGTTACTCCATTAGACACAGCCCCGAGGGGTCTCCAGCAGACTTTCAGCTTCATTTTTAGCCATGGATTTAGCCTCGTTCTCTGTAGGGTCAGCCAGTCCCTCACACAAGAATTCTCCAAGTACAAAAGGAGACTGACTGGGTTGGAGAGGCTCAACTGCTTAGTTCAGCCCTCTTTCACTCCTAGGCCAGTACTAAATCCAGTGCTCATCCCTCCTCATTTTGCTTCACTGGCTCCAAACTTCTGCTGAGTTTGCATTATGATTGTGTCACAGGACAATCCTCCAAGAGAAGGTTAAAGTTCTAGAAGGAAAACTAAGAAGGGTAACCCATCTGCCCTTATAAGATAGGAACTATCCTATGTTAATAATTAAAGATCAGCAAAGGACAGATGTGCGTTTAACACTGAAAAGTCCTTAATTAAAGATCATCTAGATCGGGACTTTCAAAACCATCTTGTGGTGCTCAGGGACTCCTTGGATGCTCGCTAGAGATGTGTGAGTTGCCTTACCTTGCAAAAAGACTTAGGCTTTTGGCACTTTTGTGAAATTACAAATCTTTAATAAATTACATACTTGTACAAGGGCTCTTGTTCTGTTTACAACCTCATTCTCCTCTTTGATCCCCAAGTTATGCTCTTGTCTTTCTTTCACTGTATTACCAACACTGAAGCTTCATGGCACAGCGCAAGGAGCATAGACTTGAAGCCAAGAAAACCAGACTCCATTCTCCAGGCTGCCATTCATTAGCCTGTGCTACTAATTCCATACTTCGGTTTCCCTGTCTGTAAAATGGTGTGTGTGTTTGGGGGAAGGGTATGTGAAGGATTCAGTAAGGTCGCTGTCTGGGACAGTGACTGGTGTATTTTGAGAAATGGCTGCTATGATAATTACTGGTGGCCCAAGTGCCTGAGCCGGATTGCTGTACTTTGTCACCTGGAGGTGGAAAAATTAAGGCCTAATTTGACACTCAGAAAAGGAATGACATGAAAAGGAGAAAAATATTGCAACATCCACCCCTACTCTTATTTTTAGTACTTCATTAACATTGTTATTATTATTTTTGGAGTCTCCCAACCATTTCTGCAGAATTTTCTTTTTAATTCATGGATCATGGGACACAAACTGGTATAATTCTTGCTTCGTTATAATTTGCCATATGTGGGCATGTTGTCTATATTTAGCCTATGAATATAAAAACTTTACCATGTTGCCAAAGTGCCACATTTAAAAAAAAAATTGAATCTAGTCAAAAGTGTTTGGTTTGCAGAGGAATTAACAGGCCCAGAAATTTTTAAATACTTGCCAAAATAGATTGTACACCAGAATTTGGATTTTCTCATTCCTTAACATCTACGTAATGGAAAATTTACATAAGAGCCAAAGAACCTCAATTTTAGTAAGATACCTAAGAAACACATTTAATTGTGATGTGAGTTTGCAACAGATGTAAATTTAAATAGAAATGAAGCTGTCCTTTACCCGGATGGTATCAGCACAGTCCCACATTATCCTTTAAAGGTTGCCAGGAGAAGCAGCAGCCTGAAGAATTAGGATCCAATGCCCCTTTCATAAGTCCAGGCCAGGTTTTTCTTTTCAAATTCTGGATTTAAAGGAAAAGAAAGAAAGAGAAAGGAAAATGGGGTGGCGGAAAAACCCTTTATCATTATCTGGCTGATTTCCTCAGTCTTTTCCTAAGAATACCCATTAGTTAGTCACTCTTCATGATACTGCATTTATTTCTCGTATAATGAAAGGTTGGGAAGTTCCTACATATTGTAAAGATGATGTCTAAATAGCCACTCCATTGAAAATCTTTTTTTAAAAAAGGGCTTTCGTTTTTATTGTAGTGATTGATTTGAGTGAGGGTTTAAAAAATTTATTCTCATCATTGTTATTGTTGGTTGTTTGCTTGCAAGTGATGAACTTATTTTTCTAAAGAATCATCTTGACCAGGTAGCTGTCGAAATGTTTTAGGAATCCAAAAGAAGTTTAGGAAGGATGTGTTCTAAAAATAGCTTCTAGAAGATTGATTAACACACAGACGTGTACACACGCACATCCTCTCTCCCTCCCTCCCTCTCTCCCTGTCTTTCTTTCCCTCCCACCCTCCCTCCATGTCTCTCTCTCTGGCTAATCCAGCAACTTGCTGTCATCAATAAATTATAAATGTGCCTCGTAGGACTTGCCTGCTGCATGATCCCACTGCCATTCTCTTATTGTGGCGCCTCATGCCCAGCTGCGGCTTGGGATCTTCCAGGCTAGTCAAAGCTTTCTGAGTGACAAGGAATCATGCCATGCTTCCTTGCTTGCCTATTTCTGAGTTACAATTTGTGACTTGGATTCTGCCTTGTTTCTGAGTCCGTTTCCTCTTTGCAACCATTTTCCAGGACCCAGGCCCTTATTTTGGTCTCCTGTGCCACAGTCATCTATAAAGTGTAGCAACTTTCCAGGGTGGAGACTCACTTTTATTCCTGTCAAAGCCTCATAAGAGCTACACACCTGGGATTTTATTTCAGTCCTCCTTTATATCTGTCCTGGACCTGTTGCCTGGATCACTACAAATCACCTACTCCTGGACTAACTATTGGTAATTCTGCCCTGCAATTTCTTGAGCATCAATCATGTACCAGACACCAAACTGGTAATTACCTTATTACAAGTAGTATACAGTCATGTGATTGACAGTACTGGCAGGGGAGGTTCAAATTGAAGCTCCATGAATGACTACCTATTTGAGAACAAGACACTTAATACTTTAGTGCCTTAGTTTCCTTATCTATAAGCTTAAGTGAGGTGTATTAGTATCCTCAAAATCATAACTAGCTCACATATTCACAATCACATAAACAGAATTTTAATACTATATTTTTTTAGAACCAGTTCTGGGGTGAAGTCGCTCAGTTGTGTCCAACTCTTTGTGACCCTGTGGACTGTAGCCTACCAGGCTCCTCCATCCATAGAATTTTCCAGGCAAGAATACTGGAGTGGGTTGCCATTTCCTTCTCCAGGGGATCTTCCTAACCCAGGGATTGAATCCAGGTCTCCCACATTGCAGGCAGACACTTTGCCATCTGAGCCACCTGGGAAGCCCTCAGTAGGTGCTTAACAAATAGTTGCAGAATGAATAGATAATCCATTGTTATATAGCAGACTTTGTTTGCTTGTTGATTTATTGTAATAAAAAAAAATCCCCACGACAGTTAGTCTCAATGGAGGAGAATAGAAAATCAAAAGCAGATGATCATATCTCAAAAAAATTTATTTTAGTTTCAGAATATCTTTTGCTTTCCACAGAGTCTCAGTTATAAAAGAATGACTACTAGGGTCATACCCTTAATATACAAGCTCCACATTGTATCTTATTTACATCTTAAATTTAGAATAGATTGGCTTTTAAATATATTTACAAGCCATGACCCACTCCTACTTTCTTGATCTCCTGTGTTGGTTGTAGGAAGGCAGGGGATGGATAAAGGAAAGAGGGAACAAGAATGAGTCAGGGATTATTGGCTAAAAGGTCAGGCAGAGCTTCACAGTATGGTTTTGAGGGGCATGCTGGATATTGACCTGCCCAGCTTCTATTCTCCCTTCACCTGGTATTAGTACTTCTACTTTCTATTTGGGAACTCTCCTTCCCTTAATTTCCCACGAATTGGGAGAGGCCATCTCCCCTTCCAGCTGCAGTGAAAGTCTAGGATCCAGATCCCAGGTCAGTTGGCACATTCTGTTTCCCTAGGCTCAGTGATTAATTCAAGCTTAGAGCCATGTGACTCAAGTCAAGCCAGGTAAATACTGGTGCAGGATTTGGGGGTAACTATTGGAAAGAGAGATTCTTTTCTCACTGGGATGTCTTAGAATTTAGGACTAATTTAAATCTTTTGACAACCATTTTGTCAAGGCAAAAGGAAAGCCTGACTAAAAATGGAGCTAATGGAGGATAAAGCAGAGCCTACCAATGAAGAATGCAGTATTCCTAAGCAAATTATTCAGGCTTCTGAATCCAGCTTTTCTGAAGGATGTACCACCTTGAACTTCGAAGTTAAATGAGCCAGTAAATAAATTTCTGCTTTTGCTTAAAGAAGTTTGAGTTGTGTTTCTGTCACTTGAAAACTAAAAATTCTGTGCTAATGCAAGGAGTCATCACAGCCTTAAGATGCATGAACTTAAAATTGAGGTCTTTAGAAATGATTAGACACAAAGGAATTGGCTTGCATTAACCAAATTTAATGCAAATTGCCAACCTGCATTGGTTCATAGAAAAAAACAACAATTCCAGAAACATCTACTTTCTGCTTCATTGACTATGCTAAAGCCTTTGACCATGTGGATCACAGCAAACTGTGGAAAATTCTTGAAGAGATGGGAATACCAGATGACTTGACCTGCCTCCTGAGAAATCTATAAGCAGGTCAAGAAGCAACAGTTAGAACTGGACATGGAACAATGGATAGGTTCCAAATTGGGAAAGGAATATATCAGGCTGTATATTGTCACCATGCATATTTAACTTATATGCAGAGTATATCATTCAAAATGCTGGACTAGATGAAGCACAAGCTGGAATCAAGATTGCCAGGAGAAATATCAATAACCTCAGATATGCAGATGACACCACCCTTATGGCAGAAAGCAAAGAGAAACTAAAGAGCCACTTGATGAAAGTGAAAGAGGAGAGTGAAAAACCTGGCTTAAAACTCAACATTCATAAAATGAAGATCATGGCATCCGGTCCTATCACTTCATGTTAAATAGATGGGGAAACAATGGAAACAGTGACAGACTTAATTTGGGGGGCTCCAAAATCACTGCAGATGGTGTCTGCAGCCATGAAATTAAAAGACACTTGCTCCTTGGAAGAAAAGCTATGACCAACCTAGATAGCATGTTAAAAAGCAGAGACATTACTTTGTCAACAAAGGTCCGTCTAGTCAAAACTATGGTTTTTCCAATTGTTATGTGTGTATGTGAGAGTTGGACCATAAAGAAAGCTGAGCGCTGAAGAATTGATGCTTTTGAACTATGGTGTTGGAAAAGATTCTTGAGAGTCCCTTTGATTGCAAAATCAAACCAGTTGATCATAAAGGAAATGAGTCCTGAATATTCATTGGAAGGACTGATGCTGAAGCTGAAACTCCAATACTTTGGCCACCTGATATGAAGAACTGACTCATTGGAAAAGACCCTGATGCTGGGCAAGATTGAAGGCAGGAAGATAAGGGGATGACAGAGGATGAAATGGTTGGGTGTCATCACCGACTTGATGGACATGAGTTTGAGCAAGTTCTGAGAGTTGGTGATGGACAGAGAAGCCTGGCATGTTGCAAAGAGTAAGACACAACTGAGCCACTGAACAGAGCTGAGCTAAAACAAATTTAAAGGAGACTGATGAGTAATACGGCATATAAATTATATGAACCTTTGCAAGTGTCTAAATATTCATAGCTTCTACTTGGTGCACTTATTTCCTAGAATTAGGTTACCTGAAAAGTCTAAATCAGCAAACAAATGCTTGCCTCAAGATTAGATGAAGTCATTCAGTCCTACCTGACTCCTTGCAACCACATGGACTAGAGCCTGCCAGGAATTCTCCAGGCAAGACTACTGGAGTGGGTTGCCATTCCCTTCTCCAAGGAATCTTCCTGACCCAAGGATCAAACCCAGGTCTCTCACATTTCAGGCAGATTCTTTACCAGCTGAGCCACCAGGGAAGTCCTCAATATTAGGGATTAGAACAAAGAAAGGTGGCTCAGTTCAGTTCAGTCACTCAGTCGTATCCAACCCTTTGCAACACTATGGACTCTTTGCCAGGCCTCCCTGTCCATCACCAACTCCCAGAGTTTACTCAAACTCATGTCCATTGAGTCAGTGATGCCATCCAATAATCTCATCCTCTGTCATCCCCTTCTCCTCCCATCTTCAATCTTTGCCAGCATCAGGGTCTTTTCCAGTGAGTCAGTTCTTCACATCAGGTGGGCAAAGTATTAGAGTTTCAGCTTCAGTATCAGTCCTTCCAATGAATATTCAGGACAGATTTCCTTTAGGATTGACTTGGTTTGATCTCCTTGTAGACCAACGGACTCTCAAGAGTCTTCTCCAACACCACAGTTCAAAAGCATCAATTCTTCGGCACTCAGCTTTCCTTGTAGTCCAACTGTCACATCCATACATGACTACTGGAAAAACCATAGCCTTGACTAGACAGACCTTTGTTGGCAAAGTAATGTCTCTGCTTTTGAATATGCTATCTAGGTTGGTCATAGCTTTTCTTCCAAGAAGCAAGCGTCTTTTAATTTCATGGTTGCAGTCACCATCTGCAGTGATTTTTGGAGCCTAAAAAAATTTGGTCTCTTACTGTTTCCATTGTTTTCCCATCTATTTGTCATGAAGTCATGGGACTAGATGCCATGATCTTTGTTATTTGAATGTTGAGTTTTGACTCTTACCTTTCTCTAAACATTCAATTAGTTTCCATTTTCTAAATTGCAATCATATTCCCTTTCTGCCTTCACAAATCTATGTTCTGATCACCTTGGTTGATATTACTGTTTTCACACTTTCCAGACACATATTTGCCAGAAGTTTTTTGGTTTGCACTCATAGGTGTCCAATTTCACCCACCAATGGTGATTTTTAGTAGTTTAGCTCACAGAGTGTAAGGACACTTCACTATCACCCCAAATACTGCCCAAAGGGGAAAGCTAATTAGGATTTGAGTGATTGTTGTACATTTGGTTGTCAACTTTCCAAATACCTGAACCTCATTTTTAAAGACTGAGGTAAGATTCATAATGAAATGTATATATCCTAAGCATATAATTCAGTGCATTTTGACAAATGTGTACATGCACATAACCAACACTCAAATCACAATATAGAACATTTTCATAACTCCAGGAAGTTTACAGGGGCTCACTTTAATAATCTGAAATTTCACAATGTCCAAGCAATATTAGTTGTATTCTCAGTATTCATTGATTGAAAAAATACATTTTGAGAGAAAATTGTTTGTAATTCAGTCTTGTTTTTATATAATTATTTGTTTTAATAATCATAATTGTTTGGAAATATTTTAATAATAAAAGGACTATTTGCACGTATTTGAGATATTAAATTTTTGGTGTTTTTGACTATACGTTTGTGTCCTCTCAAATTCATATGTTGAAATTCCTAACCCCTCTGTGTATGGTATTAGGAGGTGGGGCCTTTGAGTGGTGTAATTAGTTATGTAATGGGATTAATATCCTTATAGAGAGAAACCCTGGAGAGCTCTGTCTACTCTCCAGCAGACTGCAGCCTTGAGGAGCACTCTCACCAGTACTCGTTACACTGGTTTCCTCATCTCCTGCCTGCAGAACAATAAGAAATAAACTTCTGCATAAGACACCCAGTCTGTGGTACTTTGTTAGAGCAGCTTGACCTAAGACATTCAGTGACCAGGTATTTCCTAGTGTCCATGAGGATTTGGATGCCTTCAGAAATAACCTTCCTACAACCTCCCTAGGGGTCTGCATCTTACAGATTAACAGCTTCTGCTTTAGCTGTTCCAAAATGTGTATGATCAGGAGCATTTGGTTGGAAGTTGAAAGGTGTATGGAAAAATACAAAAAGGTTCCCAGTATCATCATGACCACCAGCATTTCCCAGTGGAATACAAATCTATTTCTACTACTTGTTAATTATTAATATGTAAATATTGGCAAGAAATGAAACCTTTTAAAATCTAGGTTATTTTCTTCTGTTGAACTGAAGTGATGACTTACCTTATAGAGTTTTTATGAGGATCAGAAACAATGTGTGAAAATCTTAAAAACTAATTTTCATTCTTTTATTGCTACTCATTAATAAATACAGTATTTGAAAGGATAGATTTTGTTGAAGTATTCCACACATGGTTCTTTTACCTGCAAGTCACATGCTGACTTACATGGGTAGAGTCCCTTAGCACAGTGCAAAAAGATTCCTTCTCTTTGAGAAAGGTTAATGGAGCTCAATCCCAATCAAAAAAATCTCAGCTTGATCACATAAGACTTTCAGAATCTCAGGCAGTGTTATAATTGGACTCTGTTCCATGGATATGAATTGGAAATTTACAAATTAGGAGAAAAAGACCAAAACATAAGAGATTTACTCAAGTCAACACAAACCACTATAGTAGTATCAGGGTTCAAATTCCATTCTCCCAACGTCAGTGCTTTTCAATACTACTTGTTAATAAATAAACTATTTGAGGGCATATGTTTCACATTTATCACTGTATCACCACACACACCAAAACTTCTCGGACCCTCTTTGACATGTGGAATCGTATTTCTAGTTAAAATATATGTGTGTAAAATTGTCTTTCTGACAGTTTCCACTCTTCTGATAGTTTTGTCTCAGAAGTATTTTAATTGCTCAAGAGACTAAAATATTTGTTCTCACTACATCTCTGTAATTCACTTGCAGGATAGAGTTTTTCCAGGGTTGATTTGGTACCTAAGATTCTTAACTGTGCATCCCAACTTTATAAACTCTTCCGTCACCATTCCTACCTGTGAATGAGGCTTTTAGAATCACAGCTGTGCTCTACTTCTGATGTCCGGGGCTTTAGTAATCAGCTTACTCACAATGGAGTCCACAGGGGAAATATTAAACTGAATGATTTCAGAGGAATCAGAGCTGATAGCAATTGGAGCAACATGCCTAGTTAAGTTGCAAACCATACCTTCAGTGGTACCCTGGGGAGCAAGAAATTTGGCTTTCTTATCTTCCAATCCACAGAGGTAGAAGTCAGCAGGGGTGTAAACAGAAGCCAACTTTATATTTTCTAATATTTGATTCATTTCTGAAGGTCCCAAGTCTTGAAGAGCAGGCAGTGGAGTTGATAATTAATCTGCGATGGAAATGAACAGTACTTCCAAGTTGGCTCTGTTGTCATGGGATGCTCTGTTGTACTTGTAAAGTCCTGATGGCTCCTAGGTGACGCAAATGTACTTTACATTAACCCTGGAAAGCTGAACAGTATTGCTAGTAACTTGGAAGTGATTATGTTGGACAAACTCTACCACCTAAAGTACATTCAATAGCTGCAATCTCAATGTCACTAACAGTCATTCTGCTTGGAACTGCTTAAGCTGATGAATGATAAAACTTACCAGATCTTTTCATACAGTGTATTTTCACCCGTGCTCTCAAGATGGCTTCAAATTGCGTGTCCATTGATGCCTACGAATTGCAGATTTAATTAAGCCCTAGGTAAGAGATTAAATTCTAACTCACATACCTTCTAAGCAAATTCTGGCTAATAAAAATAGCTTAATTTGTTGAGCACCTATTTGCCGGACAATAAAAAAATGCATCTTGTATATCTCATTATTCATGAGAACTCTGCACAGTTGGTTTGATCAGTAGCATAAAGTTGAGGAAACTGAGTCTCAAAGGAGGCTAAGTAAAATTGCACCCAGTTACTAAGCTAGCATATGGTAGGCCAAGGATAGAACCCAGATGTGGCCAGTCCTAAACCCCAATTTCTTTCAACCATGGGAAGTAGCATTTGGGCATCGGTTTTATATAATTCACTCATCTTTCAAAGGCTACCTCAAGTCCCAGTGTTTTCATGGAGCCTTCTTGGAAAGTTCCCTGGAAAAAAAAGAAAAACCACAGTCCTGGTCAGAGTCAGACAGTCCTGGTTTGAGTACCCCAGCTCTGACATTTGTTGACCATTTGGCCTTGGATAATTCATTCAGCCTCTCTAAACCTTAGTCTACAATGGGGGTAATAATACTACAGCATGAGACTTTGCAGAGAATAAAGAGATGCCTAAGAAGCATGCTTGTAATGTCTGATACATGATAGTGGCTAATATGTTTTGAGGACTGTCTTTGTGGTAAGAGCTTTCCACTCATTATTCCACTTAGTTCTCACAACCAACCTGTGGTTGAGCTTTCCATTTATTATTTCACTTTGTAAGAGCTTTCTACTCATTATTTCACTTAGTTCTCACAATCACCCTGTGATGTGGTTACTAACACCACCTGCATTTTGTAGATGAAGCAGTGAAGCTTCATCATTGGACAATGGGCCAGTATCACACCACCAGTAAGTGGCTGAGCAGTGGGCAGTCTGACTCCAGAGCCCATGCTTCTCACTGCTGTGGGGGAGTTCTTCAGACCACAAGAGAGACACAAGATCAATTTAGTTGGTCATGAGCAGAATTTTTTAATGAAATATAAGAGAAAGCATAAAATAGATTAGAATAGAAATATCAGTATGCCCCTCACAGTAAAGGTAAATAGTCTGTGAAAATTTTGTTTTGTTGTGTGCTTTTTTTGTGTGTTGTGTGTATGGGTGTTCCTATAGAATATATATTTTACTTAAGATTATGAAAAATTTTTATATACACTACATTATACTCTCTCTAACACATACTTAGAAATGATCATTCTCTTTCCAAATAATTGGTCACATTGTTTTATAATAATTTATTGTTATTATAATTTATAGTTGTTAAATTACAGTATTTATGTTAAATTATGTTAGATAATGTTATTGTTGTCACTGTTGTTTTTAGTTTCACTGGTCACATATAGTTTGACAACTCCATATTGATTCATTCTAATATTCAATGACAGTGACTTTAACTTGAGCTATTTCATTAATTTGTTCACTTATTTAACAACTATTTATTAAGTCCTTACTATATTCCAAGTATTATACTAGGGACAGAGGATTCAGTGGTGAACAAAAGACACAGTTCTGCCCGTAAAGAGTTTACAACCCACTGGGGAGACCAGACATCAAACACAATAACAAGCAGTAAGTTCTCCACCAGCATATGTGAGTGGTTCTGTAGTATGTTATAACCCGGCTTTTAGGGTAAAAGTAAAAAGACACTACAGCCAAGTGTGAAAAGCAAAACAAAGAACACAGTTGAATTAGTTCAGGAGTAACCTAGAAAGCTTCTGAAAGTGAAAGTCACTCAGTTGTGTCTGACTCTTTGCAACCCCATGTATATACAGTCCATGGAATTCTCCAGGCCAGAATACTGGAATGGGTAGCCGTTCGCTTCTCCAAGGGATCTTCCCAACCCAGGGATTGAAACCAGGTTTCCCGCATTGCAGGATTCTTTACCAGCTGAGCTACAAGGGAAGCCCAAAGTATAAGCTTCTGGCCCATATGGGGATCAAATCCACTTCAGTTCAGTTCAGTTCAGTCGCTCAATTGTGTCCGACTCTTTGAGACCCCATGAATTGCAGCACGCCAGGCCTCCCTGCCATCCACAATTCCCGGAGTTCACCCAAACTCATGTCCATTGAGTCGGTGATGCCATCCAGCCATCTTATCCTCCGTCAACCCCTTCTCGTCCTGCCCCCAATCCCTCCCAACATCAGAGTCTTTTCCAATGAGCCAACTCTTCGCATCAGGTGGCCAAAGTATTGGAGTTTCAGCTTTAGCATCAGTCCTTCCAAAGAACACCCAGGACTGATCTCCTGTAGAATGGACTGATTGGATCTCCTTGCAGTCCAGGGGACTCTCAAGAGTCTTCTCCAACACTACAGTTCAAAAGCATCAATTCAGCGCTCAGCTTTCTTCACAGTCCAACTCTCACATCCATACATGACTACTTGTTGGCAAAGTAATGTCTCTGCTTTTGAATATGCTATCTAGGTTGGTCATAACTTTCCTTCCAAGGATTAAGTGTCTTTTAATTTCATGGCTGCAGTCACCATCTACAATGATTTTGGAGCCCCCAAAAATAAAGTCTGACACTGTTTCCACTGTTTCCCCACCTATTTGCCATGAAGTGATGGGACCAGATGCCATGATCTTCGTTTTCTGAGTGTTGAGCTTTAAGCCAACTTTTTCACTCTCCTCTTTCACTTTCATCAAGAGGCTTTTTAGTTTCCTCTTACTTTAGTGTTATTAGCACCACACTCTAACTAACTGATCTAACTGGCCCAGCTTCTAGGAAGGAGGGAAAAACAAACAAAAAAACTTTAATCTCAAACTTTGTTTACTCCTACACAAAGATCACTGAAAAACAGTTATCTTTCTTGGTTGGTATATTAAGCAGGGTAAGGAAGCACCAAAATAAACCCCAAAATAAAAAAGCCCTGTCCAATTAAGCTAAGGAAGACAGTTTCATCTTTATCAATGGGTTGTAGTATTACTGTTCTCCTCTTTTCCCCTTATATACAGATATCAACACTTGCTTTTTTCCTAGGATAGAATAATGTATGATGAGGGTTTTTCAAGTGCTAGTGAGATTGAAGTATTTTCCTACATAATGTACCACAAACAGATTTAGAAATGTTGGTTTTAGATGCTATGATGCATATTCAGATTTTCCATGCAACGGATTATAAAGTAGCTTGAATAAATTGAAGAGCCAGTGAACTAAAATACCTCCTGTATATTTCATAAATTGAAATATTGATAAAGTAGAAAATTAGAATAAGAGAAATTTAGGGATTCTCATGTCCCTTATTACAGTCTTATTTCTATGGGTCTGATTTCAGACAAAGAGAGTTATAATGGAAAGGAACACAGCAGGGTAAACAAGAATGAAAATAAGTAAGAGGAAAAAAAAAGAATTAAAGCAAAATTGAAGGTTCAGCATCAGAATACCTCATCTCCATAAAACAATTCTTATTATAGTCCTCTCAGGAGAATCTCCAGCTGAGTTACTGGGCTGCTCTATCAAAAATTGGCAAACCTTCATACACTGCAGTTCATCACTCACTGTTTATTGCCAGTTGGAAAGAGAGCTTCAGTTACATTTAAAATTTTCTAGTTTGAGGTGACTTTTCCATGCCATCTGAGAGCCGAATTTTTCAGGAGATCTGTAGGGTCTCTGCTTCTCGCTACTTTTGGGGACCTTTTCAGGGCTGTGACTGCCTGGACCCTGGGAGTCAGCTGGTGAGCTGGCGGAAAAGTGGTTTCTGCTCCACACTGAGAGGGTCTGTAATGAGTCAGGCCAGAGCAGTCTTGACATAGCAGGGTGTAGTTTTCTTGGAGCTAGAATGTGGAAAGCAACAATGCAAAGATAATAGTCAATTCCATCAGAGGCTGAAGGACCGACCCTGCAGTTTTCTTTATGGTGCCAGTGACATTAACTCAAATGTGTAAGAAACACAGTAAACTTGATTGGCTCACATAACCCAGGAACCAAAATCGGAATACCTGGATCAGAGGGTCACATGTTATTTTTCGGATTCTTTCTCCACTTGCTGGTCAGTTGTCCCCTATGTTGCTTTATTCTTGGGGAGGCTCCCCTCACTGATGGCAAAAAAATGACCATAAGCCAGCACAAAAATGACTTCTAACCAGCTTCAAAACTTCATCCAGAGGAGTTCACCTATTAATAATTTTAGCAGCAGTTTTGAAACTAAGTCTGCGCCATGTACCAGCAGTGGATATGGAAAATTCCCTAAAGGAAAACAGATTCTGTGACCAGAAGCAGGAGAGATTAAATTGGGGCTGTAAAGAAACAACAAAACCACTTACCTGCTATACCCGTTGGATGCTCCTTTTGATCATCCGTAGAAGCAAAAATTCCACAGAGATAGCTTTTATTCTTCCTTTTGTACATTGACTCATAATCCATGTTTTTTCCTCAGGAAAATGTCAAAGACATTATGATATACTAGGGTATCTGAGTGCTGTGCCATTTTGAAGCTTAGACAGAACACTAGCAGAATTGACAAGTTGTTCCTGTGAGTTTGCTGACATAGGGTACTTTAACACCCATGCTAAATCAAGCTGCAGGCTTCCTTAGCACCAAGGTAAAGCAAGGATGTGTCAGCCAATTTCCTGACAGGAATTGATAGCTTTGGGTGGGGACCTCCTGCTCTTTTTCTTGTGGAAATGCCTTCAAATTTCTGACCTCTTTCATGTTTCTCCCCATTTTTCTGATCTCATGGGAACCATCATTATTTAAAATTAGCAATTCCTGACATTTAAAAGTTAGAAACTCCTTTCAAATGTAAGAGTTTATAAAAGTCTTGTGACAGTAATTGAATCTCTTGTGTATATTGATATATTGACTAAAATACATAATAAATAAATTTAGTAAAATTAATATTTTAAAACAATTTGTATCATATTGATTACAGCCATGAAAATGAATTGTATATGCATGTGTGAGATGTTTATTCAACCTACATAGGGATGTGCAGATTTCTTACAATAATTCCATAAACTCTTTCTGTAATAGAGTCAGGAAATTGAGGGCAGATGACTTAGAATGACTTTTTTTATTGCTCTTGTGTTCGTCTTAACTCTAAAGGCCCAGGCCTCCAAATGGAAGATCATAGTCCCACACTCAGCCTCCTGTGTCCCTCTGTTTCCATTTCCTTTAAACAATTAGCTTAAGCTCTAATTTCAGTTGGTTAAGGACTGACTAGCTTCCAAGGAAATTGATATTGACCATAACTGCCAAGATAGTAAATTAATACCATTTCTGAACAATGAAAATGAAATTGACTAATGTGTACTCTATGTTGAAGGCATCTGCCCAGAAAAGAAAAATAGGATCTGTTGATTTAAGACCTATCTTTCAAAGAATAATGATGAATCTCCTCAGAGATATAGCATTTCACTTTCAATTGGGATCAAAGCTAGTATAGAAACATTTATAACGAAAGGTAATTTTGATCAAAAGATAAAAATTTAATGTAAGGACCATTTTGGAGGCTGTATATTCCCAGGTGGTGCAGTGGTAAACAGAGAAGGCAATGGCACCCCACTCCAGTACTCTTGCCTGGAAAAGCCCATGGACAGAGGAGCCTGGTAGGCTGCAGTCCATGGGGTCGCTAAGAGTCAGACACAACTGAGCGACTTCACTTTCCCTTTTCACTTTCATGCATTGGAGAAGGAAATGGCAACCCACTCCAGTGTTCTTGCCTGGAGAATCCCAGGGACGGGGGAGACTCGTGGGCTGCTGTCTCTGGGGTCACACAGAGTCGGACATGACTGAAGTGACTTAGCAGCAGCAGCAGCAGCAGTGGTAAAGGATCCACTTGTCAATGCAGGAGTCATGGGTTTGATCCCTGAGTCAGGAATATCCCCTGGAATAGGAAATGGCAACCCATCCAGTACCAGTATTCTTGCCTGGAAAATTCCATGAACAGAGGAGCCTGGCGGGCTACAGTCCATGGGGTTGCAAAGAGTCTCTCTCTCTCTCTCTCTCTCTCTTTCTTTCTCTCTCTCTCTCTCTCACACACACACACATACACACACACAACACCAGAGCCTACAACTGCATTTGGAGATCTTTACCTGTGCTCTGTGTACTATTCATCATTGTCTTGCTCTGATGAGCTCCGAATCTTCCTCCTAAATCCTTTCTCCAACCTCACAGAGGAGGCTCAGTGGAGATGAGTGAACTAACACACTCAAGATCATAACCCTGGGCCACAGAATTCCCTCTGAACTTTCAGGAGGAAAATAGTATATATGTATGTATGAATAAAAATAAACATACATACATGCACAAATAAACCCTAAAATGTAAATTTTGAATTGCCTCCCCACATCACAAGTATTTATATTTGGGAAGTTCTAGTACTAATTTGTCGGAGAAGGCAATGGCACCCCACTCCAGTACTCTTGCCTGGAAGATCCCATGGATGGAGGAGCCTGGTAGGCCTGCAGTCCATGGGGTCGCTAAGAGTCGGACACGACTGAGCAACTTCACTTTCACTTTTCACTTTCATGCATTGGAGAAGGAAACGGCAACCCACTCCAGTGTGCTTGCCTGGAGAATCCCAGGGACGGGGGAGCCTGGTGGGCTGCCGTCTATGGGGTCGCACAGAGTCAGACATGACTGAAGCAACTTAGCAGCAGCAGCAGTTCTAATTTGTAGACAGCTGTCAAATGTTTGGTAACTAGTATGCTAATACAGATTTGGGTCCAAAATGTTACATTCGGCTAAGAAATTGTGTAAAAAGGAAAAAAAATTAAAGGAGGGAGTTGAATTGTGTTACTTAGGTACACACCAGTGTCACTGTGTTTAAGTGATTGCTTTATTCTTCATATAACCTCAGCCATTGGGGAATACTGGTCCCTGAACTTGTGCTGATGAATACAGGGGCTCTGGAAAGAGACTAAGACCAAGAAATTCATGTTCTGCTATTAACTAGCTATGTTACTCTGGGCAGGTCACTCTCTTGCCCTTAAACTATGGTTTCTTTATGTTTTCAGGGTTGTTAGAAATTTGTAAAACAGTATTAGATTTATTATGACATAATTATTGTAAAAACAGCAAAATAAGTAGAACATGTTAACTACCAATAAATGTTGACTCAATTTTGAGCATTACATTGCTAGCATGTGAAATGAGTACAGTTGTTCAGTAGTTTGAGCATTCTTTGGCATTGCCTTTCTTTGGGATTAGAATAAAAACTGACCTTTTCCAGTCCAGTGGCCACTGCTGAGTTTTCCAAACGTACTGGCATATCGAATGCAGCACTTTCACAGCATCATCTTTTAGGATTTGAAATAGGTCAGCTGGAATTTCATCACCTCCACTATCTTTGTTCGTAGTGATGCTTCCTAAAGCCCACTTGACTTCACATTCCAGGATGTCTGGCTCTAGGTGAGTGAGTGATCACACCATTGTGGTTATCTGGGTCGTGAAGATCTTTTTTGTACAGTTCTTCTGTGTATTCTTGCCACCTCTTCTTAATATCTTCTGCTTCTGTTGGGTCAATACCATTTCTGTCCTTTATTGTGCCCATCTTTGCATGAAATAGTATTATAAATTGTGTTAGGGACAAGTATCTTAGAAGGTATCTTGGAGTCTGAGACACTGAGAAGAAAGCAAAGGCAGTTTTGAAAGATGTTTTACTGTGGATTATAAATCGAATCTACTTTGTTGATCTTTAAGAGATGAAAATAATGATTAGCTTTCTGTTGTAGTATAATACTGTGGTTCTGGGAACATACTTTTTAGTGAAGCATCATGTGGACATCAGGCCATGTGGTGTCCCAGTTTGTACATGGTTCACGTTATCACGTTTCCTGAATTATCAAGTGGACTTCTCTAACTGTGCTAGGATAGGTTTACCCTGACTTGATTGGTCTCCCCACAGCTTCTGTATGTGTTAGGGGAACTACACCTTAAACTTAAAAAAGTATTTTTTCTTCCACCTTAACCACCAACCTTTTTTCCAACAGCAACTACCCATAGAATAACATTGGCCCATCAAAGGAGCAAACAATAGCCAGTGGCCCAGTTGTGGACACCCAGTCTTTATGGCCACTACCCAAGATTCCCAAACCTAGCTTTAGCCAGGTTTGAGAAAGTGACTAGAGAAGGCAGAATAATACAATTATTCTTTGATGATTCCTTATGTGACAATGAAGTGCTCAAGTAATCACTGGCATCATAGCTTTGAGTTAACTTCCAAAAGATACAGTGAATATTTCTCTTTGGAAACACACATCAGAACTCTTTTAGGATCTGTTCCAGATAATTACACTATTTTGCTCACAACAAAATATCACCTGTTAGAGAGCTTTCGGGTATTACTTTAAATTCACTTAGTGACCAGTTTGTTACCAGGATTATAGGAGAACGAGATCAGTATCATATATGTCAAATACACAACTGAATATTCAACATAACTCAAATGTTTAAAACATTTAAATCATTCCTGTTCTGATTTATTCTTCAAATATTAATAACAGTCTCAAGACTGGTGGTTATTACATCAGCCTCTAAATCACTTTTGTGTAATCAATTAATCTCATCACTTTCAAACAGTTCCTACCAATACACATTTTTAACATCACCAATACAATTTGTTTTCAATTACCAGCTTCACTAATGGCATGGCCTCCTGAAATTAATGCTTACCAAAGTATTAGAAAGTTTCCTGTTTTGTCTGAGAGCTGTATACATTTTCTACACAGCAGCGAAATGATTTGATGCTATTACATTTTAAGGCTTGAGATTTTTAATCTCATCTAAAAATGTGCAAGTCAAGCAACCCAACCTACCCTGTCCTACTCAGGGAATTTCAGCTACCCACTCTATTTTCCAAACAAATCAGAATGTCTATACAGGTTCCTAACACCAAGGACTTTGTGGTGTTTGTTGTAAATAAGTCAGTGGATAATCATAAAACACTTCTTGGCAGTAACTAAATCAAGAAGATCAGTGATGGCTGGTCTAAGCCAGTTCTAAATTTTATGGCAATTTTTTAATGAGCCAAAGGAAGAGAGTTTGTCAGCATTTTGTCTTTCGGGCTCAAATGAAAGAAAGCAGGAGAGAGACAGAGAAATGAATCTAAAGTACCTGGTGTTTGGGAGAAGAGGGGAAAGAGTGAGAAAAAGAGGAAAAGAAAATAAAGCTAAGCAGAAGCCAAGTGTCTAGTTTATACAGCTTTTAGCTTAAGGGCAGGACATTTTAGTTTGATTTTTGTCCTTTAAGGAAGCCTGCAGAAAGACTTTGGGGCCAGTGTGACCTTCGCAAACATAAAGAAGACTCACAGCTTTGGAATTTGGGTGAAATATAAGGGGAAAAAAGAGGAAGAGAGATGAGAAATAGATTAGGTAGAAATAGCAAATAGCAGAAGAGCAGCCATGCCTAAAAGATAATAACCAGAGCTGGGTCATGATTATCATGACCCGTATTTCTTTGACCAATTCTAGCCACTGTGGGATCTCCTCTGGAAACTGGCCTGAAAATATCCTTGATAATGGAAGTCCTTGCCACCTTGATGGAGAAAGTGAGTATTTCCATCAGGGACTATGAAAATGTATTCTGCTTCAATAAAAACCTGAACAAGCCAAAATAGAATCGAGGTTCACTGTTCCAAATTAAATTAGATGTTTCATTAGTCCAGTTAGATGTCATTGGCTAAATGTAAGCCCATTATGGTGATTTTTGAAGGGAAAAAAAGTGAGGAGGGGAACAAATGCCCTGAGAATCTACCCTTTCCTTGTAGCTGCATAGACCAAGCTGGGACTTCCCAGGTGGCACTAGTGGTAAAGAAGCTGCCTGTTCAATCCCTGGGTCTGGAAGATCCCCTGGAGGAAGATGTAGCAACCCACCAGTATTCTTGCCTGGAGAACCCCGTGGACAAAGGAGCCTAGCGGGTTACAGTCCATAGGGTCTCAAACAGTTGGACATGACTGAAGCAACTTAGCATGCACACATGCAAACGAAGCCAGGTCCCTTGACAAAGAGATACAGGTAGCACAGGTGACATGTGCCTTTGGTGAGTTAACAAGTAACCCTTAAAGCAAAAAGAACCTGTGTCAGTGAAGAAAGCAACCAGTGTCTACACAGCAAGAACTCTGCCTGGATTCAAGCATAAATGTTCAGTTAGCTTAACCTTTGATGCAAAACTGAGTTCTGTTCCTCATGACATTGCCACTGGTTTTTACATAAGTTCTTATGGTTGTTTCTCATCTCTGACTATTGCCTTTAGTGATCTGTTTATCATCTAAGATCTTGCCTGTCACTTTCATTGTCTTTAGAAAAAAAAGATCACAAAAACCTTGTCTTTTCTAAAAGAATTTTTTTTTTTAATTCAAGAACTCATCTCTGATACCTAAGGAGGCCTTTCAAATTTCCCCTGATAAGACAGTGAGAAAAAGCTTAGACAACTTAAAAAAAGTCCAGTTCCATTTTCTTTTTAATTATAAAATAAAATAATGGAGATGGGTTTCCTACAGAAACAAAGATTCCAACCAGAGCTCTAAAGGAAAGAGAAGAGTTCAGAGCTGTTGGAAAATTACTGATGTCATAAGTAAGGCAAAGCTTAGAAGGAATAAAAAAAAACTTAAAATTTATTATTTAACATCTAAGAATTTTTACTTACAAAAAATAGAAAAGAAAGCAAAGACAAAAAAAGAAATAGCTAAATAGACAATTCAAGTAATTTATTGTAATGAACAGCAATCAAATTCCATAAAGAAAATATCATAAAGATATAACTGGACAGAGCAAATACTCAATGTAAGAATTCAAATTTCAGACTTTCCTTGCTTCAACTCCCATGCTTCAACACATCCTATGAAGAATTATAAATTACTCCCTCTGAATCAGACCCCAGGCCAGCCATGCTGTTCCTGGTTCAGATTTTCTTTCTGTCAATCGGTCAAAAAATGAAGAAAATAAATCACTAGAGTAAGAACTAGAGGCCTTAGGTTCCTGCCTTATATCTTGAACTAGCTAATATTAGCAAATAAGTTTTGGCAGAAATTAAACAGACTTTTGAAGGGGCATCCGTCAACCAAAGCTTAACTCCAGGCCGGTTTCGGAGCTGGCATGCAGCCCACATGTTGCAGAAGGGCCCCGTGCCTTAGCAGGGGCCAGCCCTTGGTTTATTGCTTTGCTGCCACAGTCTTGAAATTCTTAGTGTTGAACAAGGGACATCACATTTTCATTTTGCCCTGGGCCCCTCAAATTGTGCAGTCAGTTCTGCCTTAACATTGTCTAGCCTCTGCATATCTTATAAAATCAGGATTGGAAGATTTCTAGCATCATTTGAGCTCCACTGTGCGATGACACAGATGCTTCAGGATCGTCCAGCACTGTGAGAGCACACCACCACAGTGGCTCTGAAGACGTTTCTCCAGACTTCCACTCGCAGCACATATTCTCATCCTCTAAATCGACAACTAGTCTCAAGTTATAGAAACCGCAGGATTAAGCAAAGAGTATTATCCTGCTCCTTCTTTCTCTCTCAGTGACTGACCTCTCATTCCGGGTGCTGCTGACTAGTTAGAAATTGCCATAAACAAACCACCCCAAAGCTGAGGGGCTTAGAACAGTATCCATTATTATTGTTCACAAATCCACAGCTGGCTGGCTGCTTCTGCTGATCTTGGTCAGGCCTGGCTGGGCGTTTCTCTGGTTACTGAGAGGGATACAGAGAGGGGAAGGAGTGGAGCCACTTTTGCAGTAAATCTGCCCCTCTCCCATGAACCAGAAGTTCTACTTGCTGTAAAAACTCTAACCCAACAACATATCAATGTGTGACCCTAAGCAAATCACTCAAGGCCTCCCTCTACTGTCTCACGTGCATAAACGAGGGCACCTGGCTGGATCATCTCTAAAGCCCCTTCTGCTCTGACATCCCCATAGCCTACAAATTGCTCTGTTCCCATTTTAGCCATGGTTCCCACACTTGTCTTCATCCTCTGGCACCAGACAAGACACTGGTCTCTGTAATGCCGTGTGTGTGTGTGTGTGTGTGTGTGTGTGTGTGTTAGTCACTCAGTTGTATCTGACTCTTTGCAACCTTGTGGACTGTAATGTGTATGTGTGTGTGTGTGTCTGTGTGTGTGAGAGAGAGAGAGAGAGAGAAAGCGCGCATTAATCAGTCGTATCCGACTCTTTGCAACCCTATGGCCTGTAGCCTGCCAGGCTCCTCTGTCCAGGGCATTTAATCACAGATGGATCAAAGTGATCCATTTTTAACCTACTTTGATCATTACAGCCTTGTCAAGCCGTGAAAACATAATGCCAAAAACAAAAGTTCAGAATTCTCAGGGGAAAAGCTTAAGTTCTTGGCCATGCCAGAAATCCTCTTGCTACATGGGGGAGGGCAGAGAATGGTGAATCCTCCAGGTCCAGTGTCCAAAGCTCTGACTGCTTTGTCTCCGCAGAGCAGAATCCTTTCTCATTTGAATGCTGTCTGTGCTGCCCACCAGACTGCATCAAGCCCTTGTGGCCCAAGCAAAAGGCCCTGGCACAGCACTCTGCAGGCCTCCGAGCCAGGCAGTGTTCTCTCAAATAAATGAGAGGGACAGCGTGTTCTCTCTAGAGGCTACAGGTCCTGTCAGCTTTATGCTTGCCGACTTACATGGCTTTTAAAAGACGAAACCATAAAATGTCACTCCAGAATGAACTCTGGACAGTCAGATCTTTGCCTAGGCTGGACACTGTTAATTTATCAAACTGACCAAACAATAGCTTGATTTTTTTCTTGTTGGAATCCCCTCTGCTCTTTGTAACTCACAATGCAGCTGTTTGTCTCAATAAGCTCTCTGGTAGGACTCTGTAGGAATCAAGATCTTGTTTTATTTTTCTGAGGAAAAAAAAAGTTAAAGCACAAGAACAGTTCCTGCAAATACGGGGCCAGCAAATGTACCCCAGAGATGGGCCAGCATGCTGGATGCGGCTTGTTGGGCACGTGCCGTCGCTGCTTTTTCAGCTGGTTCGGGGAATAGGAGCTAAATTTGGTTTGTGTCATTGTGTTTTAAACTGCAGACTGTTTCTGATGCTGCCAGATATGCCTCTTGTTTGTGCATTCATTTGTGTTTCACTGTCTCCAAAATAAACCTGTCTCTTCAGATCAGGAAGTCTTCCACTAAGCTAAAAAAATAAAACGAGGGGTGATGATAGAGGGCCCGCTAGTCTGTCTTTCACTCGATGACATGCCTGTTTCCTCTTCAGTGGTTTTTGTCATTTTGCTGAAAGCGCCCATGTTGGCATTAGGTTAGAGCAACACAGTGGGTTCTTTGGTTGGCCCTCAAGGTGGCTCTTGAAGGTCACTGCTGTGTGGTCATTGACCTTGCATACCCTTCAGTGAGTGTGCTGCTTTGCCCTGCGAAGTCTAATGCTTTGTTCCTCCAATAATTAAATAAGAAAATAGAATTTTTCAAAGCTCCTGAATCAGGGCCTATTAGGGTGGAGGGCAAGGAAGGGCAGGGTCAGGGTGGCAGCTTGTCCTAGCCTTACATTTACAAAAATCCTCATATGTTCACTTTTTGCCTATAAATCAGGTTCTATACATAACCACAGAGATATAGAATTGAAAGTAGGCTTTAATCTTATGCCCCATTCTGCTTCTAATGTACATTAATGTTTATAAAACTATAATTATCTGTAAAATAGCATATACTCATGGTCTACTTGTTATGGTAAGGATTTTAATTATTCAAGGGAATATTTAAAATACTTTGTAAACTTTGTCACCTTATTTTGATTTTTAAATAAATCAGAAAATTCAAATATTGGAAGCAGTTGGAGCTTCTCTTAACCTCTGAGAGGCCCCACTCTGGGCGTTACATCCTCTTTCAAAAGAAAATCATTGGAACAGCAGAGCCTCACATGTTTGGGTGGGGTGGGGAGGAGGCACCAAATCAAATAAGATAAACTAGGGCCAAAGTCCTAGAGAGAAGTCACCATGGTCCTCTGCTTGTGACAGAGCCAGTTGGAAGACACACACTTAGACAGGGGACTTCTGATCTTTGTGTTCCCTTCCTCACCTCACCTTGGCTTTCGGGACGTTATCGTGTCAACATCTTTGCTTACTAGCACACAAGGCCCCCGGGACCTGGCCCCCGACCACTGTTCAGTTCTTTTTCCCTCTGCACTTCTGCCCAGAGCCTGTGCTCTGACCAAATCTAAACTGAAAACTACCATACGGATGCTGTTGAACACTTCCAGGTCTTCACACATCCTGTTTCTCCGGCCCAGATGGAATTGCCCCATCCCTTTACTCTCCACAGCAACCTTTTATAAAGGAAGCTCTTATCCGTCCCTCATAACTCAGCCTGCATTCTATACCTGTCGGTTCAGAAAGAAGCTTGAGAATAGTTCTGTTCATCATGAAGTTATAATCTTGGCTCTACCTGTTGTCTTCTTCAGGGATGGGCTGTATTTTAGTCATTATTCTATGTCTGGTTTATAGCACAATGCGTAGTGCGTGGCAGATTCAGTAATGAACAAATGCATAAATAAACAAAGTGGACAAATGCATAAATAAACAAAGAAGCCTGTTAGAAATGCAGAATCTTGGGTCCCACCCCAGACCTGCCAAATTAGAATCTGTATTCCAACAAATCCTAGGGAGATTTGATTGCACCTTAAAATTTGAGTAACAGTAACGCACCTTACCCTGATTTCTCACTTCCATAAAACTCTGAAGCATTGACTGTCTAAGGCTCTGGGTTTGGTAATCACGAATGTACCTGCTGTGCACTGGGCTGATACATGCGCTTGTGTGTTTGTGTATGCTCACACACTTCCATTCTTGCCTCTTCAGCCAGGAAACCATAAGGGGACTTTTGGTATTCTTTCACTGTTCCTCTCCACACCCAACATGAGGCTATGCCCAGAGTAGGTGCTAGGTACAGATTTGTGCAAAAAGCCAAGGGCCACTGAAAAAAATAGTTTTTGTAGAACTGTGTCATGCATGTCTCTACAGTGGAACAGACAATGTCAAACCAAGTTTGAGACTATTGGGAAGGAGACCAAGGTGAATTACCTTGTCTCTAGAAAGCATCAAGTAAACTATAAATTCTTAGTAAACACTGCTGATAGCTCTTGCCTACTTGGTCCGCAGCTTCCACCGCTGTCCTTGAAAGGACATCTGGCAATCCATTAGCATCACATTTCCTGATTCACATTCTCTATTTAGCTTCCCTGAATCTTGTCATGCCTGGAGATTTACTGCTGTTCAACAATCCATATTCTTCCTCAGGACCCTCAGGAAATGCTTGTCTGCCTCATTTTATTTCACATTCCTTGAGTTCATACTTTGCAATTTAATAGCCTCGAGAGTTAATGCTGAATTAGGTTGTGGCCACAATCCCCAGTGTGATGGGATTTGGACGTGGTGCCATTGGGAGGAAATGAGGTTTGGATGAGGCATGCAGGTGGAGTCCCATGATGGGGTTAGCACCCTAATCAGAGAATGATGAGACCTGAGCTCCCCCAACCCCTCAACATGTGAGTTTACAGAGAAGATGGTTCCCTCCTCAACTCAACCATGCTGGCTTCTTGATCTCAGGCATCTAGCTTCCAGAACTATGAGAAATAAATTTCCCTTCTTTAAACTACCCAGTCTATGGTATTCTGTTACAACAGCCTGGATGAAGAATGGGAGAGGAACAGTATGAGGGAAACAATTTAGTGTTTTTTGGCTTATGATTTTTTTTAGACAGGACACACATAAACACACAAAAGAGTTAATGCTGAATAACAGTAACTGTTTATTTATTGTTCTCTAGGTAGACCCCAACATCGGAGAAGGCAATGGCACCCCACTCCAGTACTCTTGCCTAGAAAATCCCATGGATGGAGGAGCCTGGTAGGCTGCAGTCCATGGGGTCGCTATGAGTTGGACGCGACTGAGCAACTTCACTTTCACTTTTCACTTTCATGCAATGGAGAAGGAAATGGCAACCCACTCCAGTGTTCTTGCCTGGAGAATCCCAGGGATGGCAGAGCCTGGTGGGCTGCTGTCTATGGGGCCGCACAGAGTCAGACACGACTGAAGCGACTTAGCAGCAGACCACAACATGTATGCATACCAACTAATGAGGGACAGGAAAAGCAAGCTAAATGAAACGGGCAGTAATTTTTTTTAACCTCTGTGGAAAAATATTCCACAGGAAGATAAGATCTGATACCAAAGCAATGAGGAGAGGAATTGCTAGAGGAAAGTGATAGAAGTGGGAGAGGAACACTAACTTTTATTGAAATTATGCTGGTGTGAAGTACTGTACTTGGCAATTTATGTACTTTATCTCATTTAACCTCATCAATTTAATGAGATTAGAACCCTAACCATGAACTGATAATGAAGAAAACAAGGCTCCTAGGTATTCTCAGGAGAAGGCAATGGCACCCCACTCCAGTACTCTTGCCTGGAAAATCCCATGGACGAAGGAACCTGGTAGCCTGCAGTCCATGGGGTCGCTAGGAGTTGGACACGACTGCGAGACTTCACTTTCACTTTTCACTTTCCTGCATTGGAGAAGGAAATGGCAACCTACTCCAGTGTTTTGCCTGGAGAATCTCAGGGATGGGGGAGCCTGGTGAGCTGCCATCTATGGGGTCGCACAGAGTCGGACACCTCTGAAGCAACTTAGCAGCAGCAGCAGCAGCAGCAGCAGGTATTCTCAGATTCACACAGTCATGGAGCTGGATTTTGAATGACTTTTTTCCTTTTAAAAAATTTTAATTATGGTTAAAAAAAAGTAACGTTAAATTTTAACCATTTGAAGTTAACAGTTTTGAAGTATATAATTCAGTAGTAGTGAGTATATTCACCTAGTTGTGCAACATGTCTCTACAACTTTTTTTATCTTGCGAAACTGCAGCTCCATACCCACTGAGCAACTTCTACTCATCCTTCCCCCAGTTTCTTTCTGTTAACTAATCAAAGGCACTATTTTGCTCATCTTTTTCTCTTTACCTTTTTTCCATTTTCTCCATCTTCTCATGGTACCATATGCTTTTTTCTGCTTTGGTCTGTCTCAGCAATGAGGAAAGTGACCTGAAGATTCTAAGGTCCCAGGATGTTACCTTCCATATGGGATCTCTGAAGCAGACAACAAAGAAAATCAAGAGAAAATTACTTGGTTCTTGTAATTCTGGAATTTTACCTGCACATTTTGCCTGTGTTAAGGGAAACTCTCTGTATTGACCATTATTTCATTGAGAAATCAGTCAAGCCTGTTCAGAATTCTCAATTTGCCATGTAGTCACACACCTGCAGCCAGGGTTCCAGCATTGCAGCCTTAGTTCTCTGATCCGGAATCGAACCTGTACCCCTTTAGTGGCAGTGCAATCTTGACAACAAGTCCCTGATGTTACTTTTATTGTCTTACTATTTCCATTTCTTACAGTATAGCCTGGACTAGGACTTAGATCCTCTTATATTCTCCAAGAATGGTCCTCTGTTCTGTTATATCAGGAGACCACAAATTATAGCCCATGTGCCAAATCTGGCCAATTGTGTTTTATAAATCAAGTTTTACTGAAACACATACATGTTCATTTGTTGATATGTATAGTCTGTGCCTGATTTTGCGCTATTAATACAATGGCAGACTTGAGGAACTGTGTAATGGAAATCATGTGGCCCACAAAATCCTAAATATTTACTCTCTGGTCCTTCACAGAAAGACTCCTGACATGTAAAGGATAAAGAATGCTCTAGAATAAGATCAGCATGGGAGGAGAAGTAAATTCGAAGACAGAGATTTGACATTATGTGAACTTAAAAATGCCTAGACTTAGAAATGAAAAGTTAGGACTCAAGTTTTATCTCTGCTCTTCTTAGCTGGATAACATTTGACAAATCATTGCAACCTGCACTTTAAGTCCTTTATTTGTAAAACAAGAACACCTACACTGCATGTTGGTAGTGAGGATTAAACAACTTATATTCAAGTCCTGTGAGCATCCATTCATTCATCCACTCATGTGACAGACACCAAACCAGATACAGTGAAAAAAGTACATGCTCTGACCTTATACTAATTATCTTCTAGCTGAGAAGACCGGCTGCTTGATGTAAGGTGTGTTTCCTAATTAATAAATCTCTTTGCACTAACTTTTTAAAATATTCAGTTTAAATTTTAAAATAATACAGTATAGAATAAACATTTATATTTTATAATTTTGCCTTTGGCTCAGCCTGGGTCAGAGATATGAAGCTGTACCTCTTTCAGTATATAGCTGGTTCTTTGCTTTTATTAAACAATGGCTCAGTTGAGACCCTCAAAAGAAACACATTCACAGAGTTAGACAAGTTGTCTGGTGAATGTGACATGCAGAGATGCCCACAGGATGATTTAAGCCTTTGTGCACTTAGAAAACAAAGTTCAGCCAAGCAAAATGGTGCTCTGCAGCAAAAACCCACAGACCACATACAAATACACATCCATCTGGCTCAGGCTCATAAAACTCAACTATGAAAAGAAAATACATGTTATTAGATATTTTCCTATGGATGTTTTTAGTTTTTTTCATTTAGATAGCATTACTTATTTGACAATTACAAAGAATAAGCAGGCAAAATATAACTGATTCAAAATGTTTACCTCTAAATCACATTTCAGATGAATGACCCAAAACTTATTTGTCCTAACACTAGGCCAATGTCCCATGATGTTTTTTATGGGCCAATTTGGAGTAAATATGTATTAAGAACATATCACTCCTCACTAATTTTATTAAGAGGTCTCTTCTCCTGGAGTTTTCCCTGCACTGTGAAAAAGCTGATAATGTGTTAAAGATTTATAATCTAGCATAAGATCTACCAGTTTCCCTATTTAAAGGGTATCGCTTTCTTCAAAAGAAGAAAAGGCTCTCAGACACTGGTCAGTCTAAAGGCATGTCTCCCAATTCAGTCATCTGACCATGGTTTTTACACCCTGTGCACAAAAGGGACATTTAGTATGAAAGCAGTAAATGAAAACTAGAGGCTGTGGTCAAATTGTCAGCCATTGTGTTCATATTAATATCCACTGCAGCTGCCTGAGGTTCAAATTAGCATATTTGAAACAAGTTAAACACTTCTAGCCCTATTTAGAGCCATTTCAAAGAGAACAACAAAAGTTTACGTTGAAAATTTTTGCTAAATGGCTTTTAAAGTAAAAATACCGCCAGAAATCTAAAAGTACACTTTTTTTTTGAGATGCTACTATGTAATTACCTGATAAATCCTCATTTCTGATTAACTAAATATTCCAGAAGCTGGACTCATAGGCAGATTAGTTAATGCCTGTATGCTAACATGAATTCATATAAAGTCTTTCAATTTTAAGATAGACAAGAACTTCCCTTAAGACAGGCACACTTCTCACTTATCAGATACCCCAAATAGAGCAGTACTGTTCCTAGCTGCTCACCCTGGCATTGAAAGAGAATAACCATGTCTAACAGAGACAGCAATTCAGGTTGAAGCCAGTTGAGTGTGCCTCTCTGAATTGAGGAAGAAGACTGGCATCCCTTTATAGGAACTGTTCCAAATGCTCAGTAACTGCAGGGGGAAAAAAAGTCCATCTTGGAATTTGAGAAAACCTGCAACTTGATACAGATGAGCTGGCAATGAGTAAATCAGTCATCATGTCCACTGCCCCAGAGAAGCCTGAGAGTGTGGTATTAAAGCTATACCACTTAGATTCTTCACATGGCCTCTCGAGACTTATATAGGGAAATCATGCTGTGCTAAGCTCCTGAAGTGAGCTTCCCAAATTGAACAGTGATAAGACACAGACCAATACATGGGAGCAAATGATTGTGTTTACCAAATAAGGAGAGACAGCTGAATGTATTATTCAAATAGCAAGTCCATTTGCCCTCTATTTCAATCTAACCCTTTAATTTTCTAGTTAATTAAGTAGATGGATGTGCCATTCCATTATTCCTGTTACATTTGCATTATTGGGAAACACCAGATCTACTCCTTGGAAGTCAAAAGTCCTGGGTTCTAATCTTGGGTCTACCCTTATTACCCTGTCCATCTCATTGGAAAATTAGAAGAATAAGTGGATTTTATTCTGATTATATATATATATATATAAAATTATACATTTCTATAAATATAAAATTATATATTTTTATAAAAGTCTTTTGAAAAATGTAAAGTAATGATCTATTTATTAGGTAAATGGTTATTACCTCCATACTATGCTCCAGGCATAGCCTCACATGTCATCCCATCCTCAGAACAATGCTACGATATAAATATTTTACAGATGAAGAAAGCAAGTTTCAAAAACATAATGTAACTTGCCTCAGATTGTTATTGCCATGACATGAAAAGCTGAGGTTTAACTTCAGGCCTTTCCAGTCCAAGTCTATATCCGCTTGCTTCTGTTTCAGGTCGCTTAGGAATTTATACTAACGTATTAAAGATCACCAAGACTTGAATGTTTTCTGTTAAGTTAGCCGGTGACTTCAGTGCTCTAACTCAGGAACTGTCTTGTGTAAAAGAAGTTTCTATCCATTTCCTTGAAACATGGATGGGTAAAGCTGGGCAGTAGATCAAGTGAGAGGGCAGTGCTGCTCCTCACGGCCCTCCACGAGATTTCCAACAGGGGGCAGAAGAGCAGTGAGGACGGTGGTGCCGACTGGCTTGGAGAGCGACCATAGAGTCTGCAGCATTTCCTGGTAGCTTTTCATCTCTTAACTGGGGCGCCTTGCCTTTCTGCAAGAAGTGTAGTCTGTGAGAATTTTGTGGAGCCCTAGTGGAAAAAATTGGGGGATGACCTTTTCTTTCAGTTCAGTTCAGTTCAGTCTCTCAGTCATGTCCGACTCTTCAACTCCATGGACCATAGCACGCCAGGCCTCCCTGTCCATCACCAACTCCCAGAGTTCATTCAAACTCATGTCCATCGAGTCGGTGATGCCATCCAACCATCTCATCCTCTGTCGTCCCCTTCTCCTCTCGCCTTGAAGACATTTTCTTAGGACCTCTTACATCTCAGTATGTAGGAAACCCCCAGTTATTAATAAGTCATGCCAACAGTTGCAGTCTAAAACTTTTGAGTTTAATCATTCCATGTGAGTCATATAGGCATAACTGGGAGTATTTAGTTGTGTATTTTCCCTGTTCCCATACAGTGCCATAACCTTCCTTCTGATTTTTATATCTGTGGG